>NC_059117.1:74846404-75147156 GCF_020740685.1 Jaculus jaculus | reverse complement strand
AGGGCCTCATGGTGTGGCCCAGGCTTGCCTCAAACCCATGACAACCCTCCTGCCTCAGACCCCTGAATACCAAGACTCTAGGCATGTTTCATGGTGCACAGCTTAGTTTGTAATCATTGATGATCATGTTCTCTGCCCCACCAGAAGGGAAGCTCCAGGGAAGCCAGAGACATGGTTGTTCCCATAATCACTCTGCAATAAATACCTGCAAGTGATACAGTTCTCACTTGGTAATCAGTGGCTCTATTTAGAGGCCATTCTAAGATATTAGTATCTATGCATATGCACATGTGAATGTATGTACTTATATGTACATGGACATAGGAATATACATATATGGATGTACACAGAAACACAGACAAATACACTTATGTTGTCCTTATAACAGCCTTCTGAGGTACACGAGTTTATTTTCATTGTAGAGATGACTAAACTATGCAGAGTAGACAGGTGACTTGCCTGTCATCACACAGTGAGTGAGTGGCTGAATCATAGTGCTCCAGAGGTCATGCTTTGGTGAATATTGATATCCCCTTACTCAGTGCCATGCCACAAACAAAGATGGTGGTATGCTTGAGTCATTGGATAAAGAGTGAAATAAAATGAAGTCTTTATTAACCCAAGGAGCAATACTGGCTCACAGAGGCTCTGAGAAGCTGCAAATCTAGGTTTGTGCTGTCCTGTGCAGTTCCTGGTCCTCTATGACCTCTGAGCACATGGAATATGGCTAGGGTGTCTCATGGACTACATTTTTAGTTTTATTTCCTTTTAAGTAATTTGAATTTAAGGAATCATATCTGGCTACTGATCAACATAGTAAAATCAGAGACTTTGGACATCATAATTTTTAAAAATTTATTATTTTACCACCACTACTGTCACTATCATCACCACCACCACTGCTACTACCACCATTATCCCCATCATTACCACCATCATCATCACCAACACCATCACCACCATCATCATCACCATCATCACCATCACCAAAATCACAACTACCATTATCACCATCGTTACCACCATCATCATCACCATCATCACCATCACCATCATCACTGCAACCATCACCACCATCATTACCATCATTACCACCATCATCATCATCACCAACACCATTACCACCATATTACTACCACCATCACCACCATCATCACCATCACCACCATCACAACTACCATCATCACCATCATTACCACCATCATCATCACCATCACCATCATCACTACAACCATCACCACCATCATTATCATTACCATCGCCACCACCATCATCACCACCACCATCACAAAAACCACCATCATCACCATCATCACCACGATCATCATCACCATCACAACCACTATAATCACCACATCACCACCAACATCACCACCATCACAACCACATCATTACCATCATCATCATTATCATCAATATTACCACCATCATCATCACCATCACAACCACTATAATCACCACATCACCACCAACATCACCACCATCACAACCACATCATTACCACCATCATCATTATCATCAACATTACCACTATCATCATCACCATCACAACAACTATAATCACCATCATCACCACCAACATCACCACCATCACCATCATCACCATCACAACAACTACAAAAATAATAAAATCAGAAACACATCAGAAGATGAAGTTGTAGGTGCACACCAGTCCTCAAATTCATGGGCCCTTAATACTCACACTGTCAACAATATCTAATAACAAGGGTCGTGATAAGTGAGAAGGCATTGTTTTCCTCCCACCTTTTGCATACTTGGAATCTCACTTACATTGCACATAGGTTAGAGCAAAATGATAGCGTTTGTTTGGATTTTGCCTTCTCTGTGGAATCTATTACCAAGCAAAGAGCTTTTGTATGTCAAAGAGCAGAAAGGCCACTTCCTCTTTTCAAAAGGACTTGGGCAGGAATCAACTACTGAATTTGTTCCAGGCCACTTTCCATTTGATTACTAAGTGTGCTGGTTGTAGATGCCACAGGAAAACAATAAATTTTTTCACCACAAAGGACTTTCTATCCTAGTGTGTGTCTGACAGTGTCATGCCTCTGAAAGTGAGATTTTCACTCAGTCACTCAAATGTCACTCTATAAATAGGAAGCATTGAAACACACAGAAACACCCAGCTAGTGACTCAGGACTTAACTTCTCAGCAAAGCGCCTTTATGGGTGCAGAGGCGGGGCTACTGTATCTTTAATTTCCCCAAACTTCCCCAAATTTACTCTCAAACTTCTACAAAGTGATTCATTGCATGCAAAATCAAATAAGATTTCATTTTGATGCAGAATTCGTTTCTTCCCAATTACATCACAGATCAGAAAAGGAAACTTTTCTAAATGAAAAGGAGTTAGAAGAATGATTTCCAGTGCGTTCTAGACCAAGCAACGTTTCTCTTAAGAAACTCACTTCCTGCTTGGGAGCTAACTCCTTTCTCTCTCCCAAAGAACATTCCTGAGAACATCAGCTCCATGACTGGCTCCACAAAGAGACTGGTTCATGGGGAGACCCTTGAGCCCTTTTGGCAAAACATTGTTTTCTTAAACATTATCATCGTTCCCATGGGATCTTTATGATTCAACCCCTCTGCTAGATAAGAAGTCACAAGCAAGGTTAAGGTCAAAGTCTACCTTACATGTCTGCCACAGCAAGTCTGCACAAAACGGCAGGTGTGAGGAAGCTCTGCTACAGTATTTAGGACCTCATCCAGCAAATTTCATAAAATGTCTACCCTGTCTACACTGGAGTGGGCTGAGTGGAATCTGAGAGAGAAACCTCCATGATCTGTAGGTGTCAGGTCTTAAGTCCCACAGAGATTAGGTGACTGACTGGCTTTTCCTAATCACATACCTTGTTCTTGGAAAGGGACTACACAGTCATTCTGACCCCCCTGATTCTGAACATCGCTCATTTTCATTTTAACATCAAACATGTGTTTATAAGTTCTTTCAGCAAAGTCACAGAATATATTTTATAATATCAACATGCAAATTGTCCGAGTAACAATATGAAAGGCTAGGTTCCTTCTGACTGAGCTTCACATGCTACCTAACTCCTGGGTAGGCTGATACTAATTTATACATGCAAGTCCTCACATACAAACACTATCCTGCTTATGTCGAATGTTAACTAGAGAAAATTCCCACATGAGCCTGTAACATGGGTTTAGATAAGGTTGGGAAACCTTTTGAGACCTCAAAGAGCTTATGTGGGGGTTTGATTCAGGTGTCCCCCATACACTCATGTGTTCTGCATGCTTGGTTCCAAGCAGGTGGAAATTTCAGAGGTGGAGCCTTGCTGGAGGTGTGTTTTGGAGGTGGACTTAGGGGTGTTACATCCAGGTTCCCCTTGGAGAGTTCAGCTCACCTGCTGTGGCAGAGGCGTTGTCCAGCCTCTGATTGTGCCATGCTTGCTCCTCCATCATGGAAGAGAAGCCTCAAGACTGTGAGCCAAAAGAAGCCACTGTCCTCCCATCAGCTGCTATTGACCGGGTGCTTTGTGCCAGCAAAGAGAAAGTAACTACAAAGCTGATAAAGAAATTAACACCTTTGACAAGAATCACACAAAGGAAACTGTGAATTCAAAGCATGTTCAGACTCTGTCATGAGTAACCTCAGGACACAGAGATTTGTAAAAAATAATGATTTTATGTTGAGAAAGCAACCTACTGATGTAAGCAATATTTCCCAAAGCAGATCCTAACGTCATCCTCTTGCAAACTTAGTGTGTAGATATCTGTTATCTAGAAGCTAAAATCCTCTATCCAACACAGTCAAACTGAACTTCTGAATCAGCAAACTTCACAGAGCAATGTTGGATGGAAGGCAGAGTGTAGGATAGGCTAGGAATATGCTACAAGAAAGACAGCAGCAATCTGTTAATTTTCTATTCTCACTAATATATGACAGATACATTGAGACCATCAATTCCTTTCTTCCTTCCTTCATTCACTAGGTATGGGATCAAACCTAGGGCATATGCGTGCTTGGCAAAAACTCTGCCATGGATCTACACCCCTATCTGTAGACCATGCTTTATAAGAGAGAAAAGAGAATTTTTGAAAGACTAAAACACATTTCTCAAGTCACTGTGTGGTTAAGTAGAACTGGGAATAGAATTCAGAATGGGTCTTTTTAAAGCCATGAGCTCTTAGTCTTGATGTAGCACCTTTCTAGCGTTGACCGCACTCCTGTGGTCATTCTTCCTCCAATAACCCCCAACCCTTCCGCAAGTCCGAGCAGGCCACAGGCCCTTGGCTGCAGCACCTTTATGGCTGGAACAAGAGCCGTTTGCATGTGGCTCTGTGCTTGGATCCTATCGGCCTGAAACTCTTAATGATTTCTAACAAGAAACCCTGTGTTGGGCTGGAGAGATGGCTTAGCAGTTAAGTGCTTGCCTGTGAAGCCTAAGGATCCTGGTTCGAGGCTCAATTCCCTAGGACCCACGTTAGCCAGATGCACAAGGCGGCACATGCATCTAGAGTTTGTTTGCAGTGGCTGGAGGCCCTGGCGCTGCCATTCTCTCTCTCTCTCTCCCCCTCCCTCCTTCTCTCTGTCTGTCACTCTCAAATAAATACATAAAACTAAACAAATTAAAAAAAAAGAAACCTTGTGTTTTTATCTTGCTCTGAGCCTCCCAACTACACAGCCAGTACTGTCGATAGCACCTGAGTGAGCACCCACACAGGGCTGTAAGAGGCACAGGTTTCAGTCACCACTGCCGCCCAGTCTAGGCTGCTCCGGGCAGCGGCTCTGGCCACGCGGGCTCGCCCAGGCTGCGAGAGGAGCTCCTTCCGCGCTTGTCAGTCCCCTCGTTTCCCTGGGGAAGCTTCAGCCCTTACGAGGACTCGACTGCCAGAAACCAGCAAGTTCACAGGAGTGCGTAGGTGGCCAGTGCACTCTTAGAGACACGGATAAGGGTGCTTCAGAGGTGTGACCCGGTGACACACAGCAGAAAAAGAAAGTACGGGCTCCATAAGCCAGCCACGTCGGCCCCGCGGCCTCCCTCTCCGCTCGCTTCTCTGCCCCTTCTGTGCAGGCGCGAGGCAGCGCGCAACATAACCGCGGCCCATGGTGCAACGTTTTCTGGGAGACGCCTGACAAAATGTTTTCTTTCTTAATAGAATGTAGACCCAAAATATAAATAAATAAACAAACAAACAAAAAGCCAGACTTGCTGGCACACACCTTTAATCCCAGCATTTCGGAGGCAGAGGTAGGAAGATCACCGTGAGTTCAAGGTCAGCCTGGGACTCTAGAGAGAATCCCAGGTCAGCCTGGGCTAGGGCGAGATCCTGCCTCAAAGAAACACATTGAAAAACATTTTAGAAGAAGCCCAGAATAAATGCCATAGCCTCACTAAGGAGGACCCCAGGGAAACAGGAGCAGGAGGAAGGGGTAAAAGAGTATAACCTGTTGAAATATAGAAATTAAAATTTAAAAAAATGAAAAACATAAAATCTCAAAAAATTAAAGAAGAGAATACAGACCTAATGTTCTGAGCATATTAGCATTGTGACATAGAGGACAGAGGAGGACAAAAGGAATGGAGACAACAAAACAGAGGATGGACTCTATATGGGGAAAAGGGGGCAGACGGGGTAACAGGACAGGAAGATGAGCAAACTAGCTGCGCTCATGTGCTGACGCCCCGGGAGAGGAAGGCGCGCCGCCAGAGTGCAGCATGCTCTAGGCATCGTTGCTTTCCCTCTCAGGCAGCCCGGAGGTCTCCTGAAACCTTCCAGGGCAATACACAGATCCAGCCTCCGACTCTAAAAGTGTGCTCAGTGCTTCACAACACATTTAAAAATCTACGGAATCAAGCTGGAGACACAGGTTATCAGTTAAGGCAGGCACTTGCCTGCAAAGCCAAAGGACCCAGGTTCATTTCCCCAGGACCCACATAAGCCAGATGCATAAGGTGGCCCATGCATCTGGAGTTCGTTTGCAGCAGCTAGAGGTCCTGGTGTGCCCATTCTCTCTCTCTCTCTGTCTCTCTCTGCCTTCTCTCTCTCAAATAAATAAATAAAAATGTAAAAATGGACAGGTTCATGGATATCCTCTAAAAAGCTAAAATATTAAACCTTTCTAGTTTGCTAGAGCCTGGGGTGTTGATTCCAGTCACCTGAACCTTCTCCCAGTCTAGCTCGGTTAGTTAACCTCACAGTGTCTCAATGATCTTAACTACAAAATAGGAATCACAGGAGCACCTTCCCTGCCAAGTGGGGGAGCAAACGCAGGAGTTCTAGTTGCTTAGCAAACAGTTTGAAAATGCCTCTCCCTTTTTTCAATCAGTCCTCAAGGAGGCTTAAAGCTCTGTACTAAATTTAAAAATAGACACCTCATTGAAATATTCCTGCTTTCATCTAAGACACTTGCTACGCCCCCTGCTCTTCAGCTCTGCACCTGATGCTGGGTAACTGCAGAGTTCTCCCACCACCTGTCTGCATGAGACTCTCAGCGTGCTCAGAGTCATGTGGACTCTCATGTGATGAAACCATTTCACATAAGGGCAGAGATTTTCACTCGAAAACTCTCAGGTAATTAGTTCACTGTGGCAGTTTTCATCAGGTGTCCCCCAGAAACTCATGTGTTCAAATGCTTGGTTCCCAGCTGACGGCAATCTGTGAGGTGGAGCCTTACTGGAGGAGGTGCGTTGTTGTGGGTGAAGGTAGAGCTGTTATAGCCAGTGCCACATTGCCAGGGCGTGGCTCACTCTTCCGCTGCTGTTGTCCACCTGCTGTGGCAGACGTGATGCCCATCCTCTGCTCATGCCATGCTTTCCCCTGCCATCATGAAGCTTCCCTTTGAGACTATGAGCCATAGTAATAATAATACGAGCTTTCCTCTCATCAGCTGCATTTGGTCAGGTGTTTCATCCCAGACACGAGAAGGCAAGCTGTAATGGAAGGCATGGGAGAGGACTGGCTTGTTCCCATCTTGGAAGCTCCCAAAGCAGTGATGGGCCTAGAAGCAGGGCGGACCCGTCGCCCTCGGTGCCCAACCCTGTGTTTACTGGATAGTCTGTACTTTCTAACAGCTCCACAACCACCCAAACAGCGCCACACTGGGAGCCGTGTATTCAGTTCACGACCCTGTAGGCAACATTTCCTGTTCAAACCATAACAGATATCAAAAGCTCATGCTTTTTAGGGGAAGCTTTCAGTCCATGTGGTTCATATCCGTCCCTGGACTGATGATGTCGTGGGAGGAACAAATAGCCCAGGTTTGGTCAGAGGAATTTTCAGACATTCTGATGAAATGATTCAGAAAGTTTTATTTTTATTTCCTTATGGATACTATGCTGGTAAGGTGTGAGCTAAGGTCTCCTAGGGACATTCACAGAGGAGTTACCAGGAGAGTAAAACCAAAACAGTGGGAAGTCACTAAGGAAGTAAGGAGAGACTGCTTAGCTGGCTCGTTATTTAAGAATAGTTAGCTGTCTATGTACTCCTGGATTTTTCTGTTAGGAAACTTGAAAATTTCCCTTTTTGTCTAAGCTAGCATGAGTTACTTTCAGTCACTTGCAACTGAAAAGAAAACGTAATTTTATCTGAGATACAGGTGAATTGATGCTAGTATGTAATGCTTTTTACCTCAACATATCAAGGATTTATTTATTCATTTGAGATAGATAGATTCATAGATAGATAATAGATAGACAGATAGATAGATAAAGTGATTGAAAGAGGGAAAATGGGCATGTCAGTGCCTTCAGCCACTGCAAATGATCTTCAGATGCATGGGCCATCTTGTACATCTGGAGTTACATGGGTACTGGGGAATCAAACTTGGGTCCTTAGGATTTGTAGGCAAGCACTTTAACTGATGATCCATCTCTCCAACCCCACATCAAGGATTTTTTAAAAATATTTTTCTATTTATTTGAGAGAGAGGAGGGAGAGATAGGTAGATAGAGAGAAAGAATTGGGTATACAAATGTGCCACCTCGTGCATCTGGCTTATGTGGGTGCTGGGAAACTGAACCTGAGATCCTTAGGCTTCGCAGACAAAGTCCTTAACCACTAAGCCATCTCTCCAACTTGCACATCAAGAATTTCTAATGGAGGAACATTGGGGGAGATGGATGTGTGGGTGAAAGCACTTACCATGTGAGAGTGGCAACCTTCCTGTTGCTAGTCAAGCACTGACCAGAAGCCGCTGACAGGAGGAAAGGGTTTGTTTCAGGCTCACAGGTTGCAGGGAAACACCATTAATGGTGGAAGAAGCTGGCTCATTTCCATGGATTCAAACAGAGAGATGCCACCAAACAGCCACAAACACCAAACAGCCAGACTAACTGCTCTCTACATGCCTTAGGGCTGGACTCCAAGATCTGCCCAAATGCCTCCTCCAGCCCAGCTCCTGGAGACTCAAGTTACTCACTTAACCCAAAACACCTCAGCCTATGGGGTACATCCGCTCACATGCAAACCACCACACCAGGAATGGAAATAAACCTTTTGTATTAATGAGTTAAATATTCACAAGACCTCACGATACGGGGTCTATCAAATCTACAATTTATACCTGAGAAAATGGAGACTGAAAGGCCGCTGAGTATGATTTCCAGTATTTCATCCAAGTAAATGATGTATTCAGCGCCTCTTCTGCTCTTCGTGGACCACATTCTTAATGCCTAAAATGTTTAGACTCTTAAGAGAACTTTGACAGTTTGTAGTGGGGCCATCAGTTTTCAATTTTCTAACATGGGACTATTAGTAAGAACTTTTTTTTTTGTTCAGGTGCAAATATGATATGAAGACACAATTGTGATATTAACACCTTCCGTGGGCCAGACACTGTATTAGGCTTTGAGAACTTAGCAGAAGACCTTATAAAAGCACAATCAGAAAAGAAATGACAAAAGAATGGCATTGTGTCCTAGGATAAAGTAGGGCTTGGGAAACAAGATGCATCTATCCTGGTGTCCACTGCTTTCTAGAGTTCATGATGCCCTTTGAAGCCTCTGTTTTTTAAACCATGAGTAAAACTGCAGTTCCATGTTGGGTGCCAAGACTTGTGTCCTGGTTTGGGCACCGTGTAGTGTGAAATTTTTATCCAGAGCAGAGTAATGAGTTGTTTATGGGAGCATGGGTGACGTAAAGGTATCTGCGTCACCAAAAAGCCCATTCCAGCAGAAGTGATGACTCATGGAAGCGAATATCTGGCGCTCACTGCATGGCTTGCAGACAGCTCTGCAGCTGGGAGAGTCTCTTCCCAAGCAGTTGCTTACTGCTACATAACCTCAAGGAGGGTATCAAAACATTTTCCCCAGACTTATTGACCTCAGGAGTCTCCCAGGACTCCTTCATCCTCCCAAAAAGGGACATTTCCATTCAGAGAAAATTGCTATATTCTCTTCTGGCCAGAGTTTGCACATCGGCAGCAGTTTACCACTCCTGGAACCTTGGGGAGTGGTCTTGTGAACTTTTAAGTTTCAGCTCTCCCAGACTTACCCCCTGAGCCTCCTTCATTGCTTCAGGAGGAAGTAGTTCAATTCAGAGGAATTTCTTACACAGCAACATACCCTTCTGCAATCCCGGGATCTGATAAGTCTCAAATTACTTCCTGGGGTTCTTGAAAGATGCCCTGTAGATGAACATTTGCTGGAACAGTGTTCTCAAGTGCTAGAGAAATGGCTCAGTGGCTAAAGGTGCTTTCTTTTTAATTTTTTAAAAATATTTTATTTTTATTTATTTGACAGAGAAAGAGGGAGAGGGAGAAAGAGAGAGAGAGAGAATGGGTGTGTCAGGGCCTCCAGCCACTGCCAACGAACTCCAGAAGCATGTGCCCTCTTGTGCATCTGGTTAATGTGGGTCCTGGGAAATCAAACAAGGGTTCTTTGGCATTGCAGGCAAACACCATAACCGCTAAGCCATCCCTCCAGCCCTAAAGGTGCTTTCTTGTAAAGCCTGATGGCCCAGTTTCAATTCCCAGTACCCACATAAAGTCAGATGCACAAAGTGGTGCACACATCTGGAGTTTTGTCGCAGTGGCAGGAGGTCTGGCACCCCTATAGCTTTTCCCTATTTCTCTCTTTCTCTCTCATAATTAAGTCCCCCCCCCCAAAAAAAGCCACTGTTCTCAAATGTAGTGAACCACAACAAAATCTGGGGAACAGGAAAAGATGTTCATTTCCAGACCTCTGCCCTGTGGACGGGGTCCAGACACTTCAGGGTGGAGCCTCAAACCTGCATTGCGATTAGGAAGCTTTGCAGAAGATTCTGATGTATCCATTTGAAACTCCGAGATTCAAAGCTGCTGCAACACTTTGGAGCTTATCAGAAATGTAGATCCCAGACCTACTGAATCAGCATTATAACCAAGCACCAGGAGATGCCTGGACACACTGACACGTCACCAGCAGGGGTCCAAGCTGGTTAATCTCAGTCATGGTCAAGGCGGAAAGCAAAGAAATGAGACCACTGCTTTATCAGCAGCCCCTTGGTTTAAGTTCTCGTACAGCAGGTTTTCCAAGCCAGGAGAGAGTTGTCATCACCCCTCCAAAGAGCATCATGCGGGACTGTGTTGTTCCAATCATGCTTGGCTGAGTCCTGGGTTTCAGTCACCCGTGGTCACCTGGGGATCGGGTTTGCGGGGTCGCCCGCATCGAGCTGGGCCTCCAGGCTACAAAGTCCACTTCAAACAGAGCTTCTATGCTTTGATCAGTTATAGAAACTGGGATTATAGTCAGATTTCCTTTGAGGGGGGAAAAAAAAAGGTTTTCTGCTGCTTTAATTTTTTTCTCGCTCTCAATACACCCACTTTGTTTCACAACATCCATAGACTACGTTGGTACCTTTCTCAAATTCCTCAAGAGAGGGGCTCAGGGAATAAAACTGCTCCCATTTCCCTATACACTTCCCTTGGGGTTCCAGATGTGACCTTTAAAATGTCAAAACCTTCTCCAATTCCCAGGAGGACCATTAAGTTACTTTCTTATCCTATTTTAATATGTAATGTCTAAGAAAGAATCTAATGTGGAAACTTCTGGATTCAGCTCATGTACCATGCCTCCCTAACTCACCCTCCAACAAAAGCTCCCTGTACTTCTTCCTCGTAAACCAAAACATTCCCACCGGGCAATGGGGATTTGATACTTAAGGTAAATACCAGCTGTCTAGATTTCTTCCTACATGGAGTATTTTAGGGGACATAATTAATGATAAACACTGCTTGAATGCTATTAGTCTCCCAAATTCATTTTTAATTTATTTTAATTATTTATTTGAGAGAGAGAGAGAGAGAGAGAGAGAGAGAGAGAGAAGAGAATGGGCTTACTGGGGCCTCCAGTCACTGCAAATGAATGTCAGATGTATGCACCACCTTGTGCATCTGGCTTATGTGGGTACTAGGGAATCAAACCTGGGTCCTTAGGCTTCTCAGGCAAGCACCTTAACTACTGAGCCATCTCTCCAGCCCCAAAAGTTAATTGAATAGAGATGCTGCAAGAGGCCCAAGAAGAGATGACTTCAGTTTTAGTAACACATAAGGATGAGGTTTTTACTGGGTCACCCAAAATAATCATATGAGGAGCTTTGAGAAAAGTCATTTATTGGACACTTCCTATATACTAATCTGGTTCAAGGAATTTGAATTTAAACGATCACATCATTGCAGAGGTCATGGTACTGCTATATGTTTTCTTTTTAGTTTTAGGGTCAGATAGATGCACAAAAGAAGGGAAGACATGATCATTTTCTTATGCTATATATAGACTATGATGTGTAGACATCACCTCTCGGAGAAGATGATAGGTGGCTTTTGGGTTGATTCTTAAATCTGAGGGCAGAGGCACTCTGAGATGATCTGGGGAAAGAAGAGATCATAAGTATCAAGACTTAATTCATTTTATTGTTGTTGTTTTCCAAGGTAGTCTCACTCTAGACCCAGCTGATTTTGAACTCACCTTATAGTCTCAGGCTGGCTTTGAACTTATGGCAATCCACCTACCTCTGCCTCCCCAGTGCTGGGATTAAAGGCGTGCACCATTATGCGCTGGCAAGACTAGATATAAAGGTCTCTGTGTTCCTTTTCCTCGTTGCTGTGACAAACTGTGTCCAGAAGCAACTTAATGGGGGAAGTTTATTTCAGGTGTGGTTCTCGGAGGTGCGGGGGAAACACTGTGGCAGGAGTGGGAGGCAGGTGGTCACCTTCGTCCACGGTCGAAGCAGAGAGCGATGAGTGGGGTGTTTGCTTGTTTTCTCCTTTATATCCTGTCTGGGATCCCAGCCCTGGAATGGAGCCACTCACAATTAGGGTAGGCTTTTTTTCCACCCCAATTGATCTAGTCTAGAAACTCACAGGCATGCCCAGAGATTTGTCTCCTAGGTGACTGTAGATCTTTTCAAGTTGACAGTATTAACCAGCATAGCTCCCAAATACAAGAGAGCCTGGTCTCTTCACAGGGCAGACAAAAAGCTCCAGATGGCTTAGAACAGAGTGTCTCAGGAGCGCCATGGGAGGAAATGAGGTACTAGCCATAGGGCCGCATTGGACAGACAGGCCCTTTACAGAACATTAAAAAGAAAAGATACAGGAAGAGATAATTTCTCAAATGACGTTTATTCTGGGAAAACACCAAAATACCATGCTATTCCCACAAACAATGGCCTATATTTTCAAACAGCACTCTCCAATTTTATTAGGTTTTACTTTTTTATGAGGGACACAGAGTTGATACTTTTCCATGGAGATACATATTGAAACTGCCTGAGAGAGGGTTTCTTCAAGTTGTATGTCACACATCTCCCCTGTCCCTCTATAGGTCTGGTTCTCTTATGCTCCTCACCACCCAGTGAATGACCTTCCCTCACAGAAGGACACTATGTCCACTGGTGCCCAAATGTGGTGGTTTTAACTAGATGTCCCCTGAAAACGGATGTGTTCTGAATACTTGATCCTCAGTTGATGACAATGTGGCAGGTTGTGGTGGTTTTATTCAGGTGTCCCCATAAGCTTACATGTCTTGAATGGTAGGTCCCAGGCTGGTGTCAGTTTGGGAATTGGAGCCTCCTGGAGGCTGTGTATTGTTGGTGGCAGGCCTATGGGTGTTACAGCCAGCTTCTCTTTGCCAGTGTTTGGCACACTCTCCTGTTGCTGCTGTCCATCTGATGTTGGCCAGGAGGTGGTGTCCACTTTCTGCTCATGCATCATTTCTCCTGCCATCGTGGGGCCTCCCCTGCAGTCTGCAAGCCAAGACAAACTGTTTTCTCCCACCTGCTGCTTTTGGCCAGGTGTTCTCTGACGACCACCGAGGTGGAGCTTTGCTGGAGGAGGTGTGCTGCTGAGGGTTGGTTATGGTGTGTTGGCCCCCAGCTTGCCAGTGTTTGCCTGTGTCACTCTCCTGTCACTGTCGTCCACCTGCTGTGCCAGAGGTGATGTCCAGCCTCTGCTTGTGCTCTGCTCTCCCCTACCATCTTGGAGCTTCCCTCCAGTCTGTCAGCTGAAACAAACCCTTTCCTCCCATCAGCTGATTTTGGTTGGATGCTTTATTCCAGCAAGACCAAGGTAACTACAACACCAAATATAAACACTAGGATTTTCACCCACCCTACAATTCACTTCAAATTTCTGGGACTAAAGCCCCTCAAACACAATATAACCACAAATTCAATTTGTCTTTAACTATAAAAAAGTTGGCCTTATCTATCATTTCCCTGTTGATGGGTATCACGATGATGCTGCGCTGGCACAGAGAACCTGTCTGAAAAGGAGCTGTTACATGTTTACATCAACATAGTTGTCTCTGCCTCCAAGAGCTTCAATCACACCTCAATCAGCTGGTGCATGGTCTTGTTCACTATCGATGCACACATACTGCTCCAATTATGATGGCCTAAGACAGCAGTTCACAGTGAGTCTTTGCTGTTATGAGGGTTGACAGACAGGTTCCTGAGGGGCTCCTTCCTTGGAGTCCTTGACACTGATGCAAAGGGGCACCATCTGGAGGTGTCTTTGCCCATGTGCCTGGTGCCTGGGCAGAGCGGCTCAAATAGGCACATTGTGGTCAGCAAGGTCTGTCTGTTCCTCATGATCCATGTGGGCCTCATGACACAGAGGTTTAGAGACACTCACTCTGTGGCTCCTTTAGCCTTCAGTAAGTGTTCCATGATGGTGGGAGCAAAAGCTAGTAAAGGGATCACGTCACGTCTTCTTTCACCTCTTGCTCCAAGCAGTTCCAGTGCTCACTCAGACTCAGGGAAAGGGCTCCGAGAGTCAACTGTCAGTGGAGGAACACCAAGCATTTTGTGGCTAAATATTTCTGTCTCCACTTACAAATCATATGGCAAATAGCATGGTACATATCCAGTTATAATATCTCAAATAGTGGGCTGGAGGGATGGCTTATCAGTTATGGCATTTGCCTGCAAAGCCAAAGGACCTTGGTTCAGTTTCCCAGGACCCACATTAGCCAGATGCACAAGGGGGTGCAATCATCTGGAGTTTGTTTGCAATGGCTGGAGGCCCTGGTGTGCCCATTCTCTCTCTGTTTCTCTCTCTCTCTTTTTCTCTGTCAAAATAAATAATATCTCAAATAGGATCTATGGCCATATTAGCTAAATGCCATCTGAATAACCTCATAATGGCATCCAGTGATGTCTTTTGTTTTTTCTTTCTTCATAAAGTTGGACTGGACCTTAGCATCAGCAGTTGTGGTGTAGGAGAGAAGAGTCCACCACGATCACTGACAAGAAGTGGTACCTCTCCATGGAAGAGCTGCACCACTGTGTATTGTGCACTGCAGGCTTGCAGGGGGCTCCTCATGCCCCTTCCAATGCAGTTAACATGAAGTTACACATAAGAATGGGCAGCCCAGGCAACTCATCTCCTTGCCAATGTGCGGTGTGCTGAGTGCTTTTGTGTGAAGGTGGCACCATCCACAGGAAACAGGATGGGCCACTGGGGCAGTGAGTCACTGAGTTACCATGACTTCTCACCCTCTGACATCTTTTCGGTTAGGAGTAATAGGACTGACCTAGAGTCCTGTCCACTTTGAAAGACGGAGGAAGGCTTGTGTCGGGATGTCCGCTGGGGGAGGAGTGAAGTTGGCACCTCAACTATTTACATCTAGGAGTGATACTGAATTCTCCTTTTTCTTTATTTTTTTTGCATGTGTATGTATGCGTGGTATGTATGTGTGTACATATACATTTGCATGTGCGTGATTCTCATATGCATGTAGGGGTGGGCACATGTGGGCATTGGAAGACATTTGGTGTCCTACTCAATTGCTCTCCACTTTCATGTTTGGATCTAAAATTGTATTGTATTAGGGAGAGGCAGAAAAGGAAAAGTTGAGAATATGTGTGAGAGATGGGGCGCACACACCAGAGGAAGTTAAAATGCACCTGAGAAATAGAACAGTCAAAAAAGGGCCATTTTTATTCTGTGAGACAAGGAATCTTGGTCAACTTACAGCTGCTCACCCATGTTGTTAGACGAGCTGGCCAATGAGCCCCAGGGAGCCCCATACCCCACCTCCCCAGCGCTGGAATTACAGCTGCATGACAAGATGGGTAGGATTTTGACGTGGATCTATGATTCGACACTCAGGTCCTTCTGTGTGTACTGCAAACATCTGGCAGCAAAATCCAATTCAGCTGATTGCTAGGAAGTATGGCTGTGAGGGGCAGGGTGTCTACAAAACACCCTCACAGGACAGTCTACGCTACATAGAAGTAAGGCTGTGAGGGGCAGAGTGTCTACAAAACACCCTCACAGGACAGTCTACGCTACATAGAAGTAAGGCTGTGAGGGGCAGGGTGTCTACAGAACACCCTCACAGGACAGTCTACTCTACATAGAAGTAAGGCTATTGAGCGTCAGGGTGTCTACACAACACCCTCACAGCACAGTCTACCCTACGTAGAAGTAAGGCTGTGAGGGGCAGGGTGTCTACACAACACCCTCACAGGACAGTCTACCCTATGTAGAAGTAAGGCTGTTGAGGGGCACAGTGTCTACACAACACCCACACAGGACAGTCTACCCTACATAGAAGTAAGGCTGTGAGGGGCAGGGTGTCTACAAAACACCCTCACAGGACAGTCTACTCTACATAGAAGTAAGGCTATTGAGCGTCAGGGTGTCTACACAACACCCTCACAGCACAGTCTACCCTACGTAGAAGTAAGGCTGTGAGGGGCAGGGTGTCTACACAACACCCTCACAGGACAGTCTACCCTATGTAGAAGTAAGGCTGTGAGCAGCATGGTGTCTGCAGAACACCCTCACAAGACAGTCTACACTACGTAGAAGTAAGGCTGTGAGGGGCATGGTGTCTACAGAACACCCTCAAAGGACAGTCTACCCTAAGTAGAATTAAGGCTGTGAGGGGCAGGGTGTCTAGAGAACACCCTCACAGGACAGTCTACCCTACATAGAAGTAAGGCTGTGAGGGGCAGGGTGTCTACAAAACACCCTCACAGGACGGTCTACCCTAAGTAGAAGTAAGGCTGTTGAGCGTCAGGGTGTCTACCCAACACCCTCACAGGACAGTCTACCCTACGTAGAAGTAAGGCTGTGAGGGGCAGGGTGTCTACAGAACACCCTCAAAGGACAGTCTACCCTACATAGAAGTAAGGCTGTGAGCGGCAGGGTGTCTGCAGAACACCCTCACAGGACAGTCTACCCTATGTAGAAGTAAGGCTGTGAGGGGCAGGGTGTCTGCAGAACACCCTCACAGGACAGTCTACTCTAAATGAAGGAAATGAAAACCCTCCACGTGCGGCACAGTGAACTGGCCATTTTAGGAAACAAGGCAGATTCCCATCATACAGCACTCATGCCCTGCAAACAGCAAGGAAAGGACCTAATACCAGTGTTTGCCTCTGAGTTCACAGCCTGGTATGAGGAAGTGACCGCAGATACTATATACTGGGCCAGTGCATAGGACTCCACAGTCAGTGCACAAAAGTCCTCAGGAGATGATTTGGGATCACTTTCTACACACATTTTACACGTCTGACTGAAATTTCCTGTCTGGCAAGCTGGGAACACGGCTTTCCCCATGGGACTGATCCATCTGGCCTTAGAGATGGTCATCTCACCTCCAGGCCACCAGCACTTCTGACAAGTTTATAGGAGTCAGAGGGTATTTCATGCCAGGTAAAACAAGTAAAATTTTAAAAAAGTATAATATTTAAAATATATATACATAGGGCCTGAGAGATTGCTTAGCGGTTAAGGGTGCTTACCTGTGAAGCCTAAGGACCCATGTTTGATTCTCTGGAACACACATAAACCAGATGCACATGATTTCATATGCATCTGGAGTTTGTTTCCAGTGGCTAGAGGCCCTGGTGCGCCTGATCTCTCTGTTTAAAGATAAATAAATAAAAATAAAATTCTTTAAAAACATGTACAGTGCTGGAGAGATGGATTAGCCGTTAAGGTGCTTACCTGTGAAGCCTAAGGACCCATGTTCCACTCTCCAGATCCAATGTTAGCCAGACACACAAAGGTGAGGCAAGTGCAAGGTCACACATAACTACTGGATGGTGCAAGCATCTGTAGCATCTGGAGTTCATTTGCAGTTGCTGAGGGCCTGGCATGCCAATTCTCTTTCTCTGTCTATCTCTCTTTCTAAGAAAAGTAGAAAGAATGTGTCAATAAACATTTCATCTACAGAACATGTAACTATTCTCATTGTTATTATACTTTTCTTTATATACACGTAATTGTGTGTGCATAAGTGTATGTGGGTGCTGTGTGTGCATGAGCTATAGGACATTCATGCACATGTGTGTGCATGTGGCCATAGGCACTTGTGTGTGTGTGTGTGTGTGTGTGTGTGTGTGTGTGTGTGTGTGTGTACATGGCTGTAGTGTGCTTATGCACGTGTGTGTGGAGGCCAGCGGTCATCCTTGAGTGCCATCCTCAGGGCCACCATCACCTTCTTTGAGATCAGCTTCTCACTGGCTTTTTGCTCGCTGTTGTAGACTGGTAGCCAATGATCCCTTGGGATGCCAATTCTATCTATCTCCACCTCCCCAGCTCTGGGATTAAAGGCAGGTCCAGCATTTTTATCTGGATACTTGGGATTGAAACCAGGTCCTCATTCTTGTGAGATAAACACTTTACCAAATGAGCTGTCACCCAGGTCTCCATTGTGCTTTATTTTTTAAAAAATATTTATTTGTTTGTTTGTTTATTTGCAAGGAGAGGGAGAGGAGAGACAGACAGAGAGAATGTGCATGCCAGGCCCTCTAGCCACTGCAAATGAACCCCAGACACATGCTCCACCATGTGCATCTGATATACATGGGTACTGGGGAATCGAACCTGGGTCCTTAGGCTTTGCAGGCAATCACCTTAACCACTAAGCCCTTCCTCCAGTCCCCTGTTGTGCTCATCGATGTGTGCCATAACTTACAAAGTGTAGCACTTACCTTCTCGTTGCTAGAACAAACTCCTGACCATGAGCAGCGGGTGGCAGGAAAGGTTTTTTTGTTTTGTTTTCCCGCCTTATAGCTTTGAAGGGACGTTTCCCTTGTGGGTGAGCAAGGTGACAGCCGGTGGTGCATCTTCGTATCAACAGGGATGAAGTGGAAGCCAGGAGGACACAGCTGCTGGGGTTGGGCTGTAACACCTCAGGGCTTGCTCTCAGGGACAGACCTCCTCCAGCGCTTTCACAAACCACCCCAAACAGCCTCCCCAGCTGGGGACCAAGTATGAGGCCTGATCTCGAACATCATACCACGGGGACAGTCCACTCTCACACTGCAGCACAGTGAAAATCCGCAGGGGACCGTACAGAGCTCATCTTTACCTCAAACCAAAGCCTAAAGACAAGAAGGGCTGCGCAGAGGCTAAGGGAAGGGGCCAGTGCGTGTCCATGGCTTTCTCGGCGGGAAGCCACAGTTGCTAATAGACATGCTGAAAGACAGACAGGCGGGCTGCACAGTAGGAGTTAGTGACTTTGGGAACAGCTGACTGAAATGAAGATACACATTGTCTCAGGTAATTGTTGAACATACATGGTGGCTTTCCCAAAGCATATATACCATGGCATTACTAGTACAGATAACTGACTTCCATGCACTACCATCTGAGAAAATGCTGCAGTAAAATAATCCTCTTGCTTCTATACACATAGGACAGGATAGTGTCTCCCTCACAGCCTTCTGCAAGGGTACAATGTCAATGGGCTGGCTCCACATAATGTGGGCACACAGTGGCTTCTTCCTTTAACTTATAATAAGTAGCAAGTCCTAATAAAGCTAAGGAGGGCTAGGGAAGTGGCTCAGCAGTTAAAGGCACTTGCTTGCAAAGCCTGCTGTCTTGGGTTTGATTCCCCTGTACCTATGTAAAGCCAGATGCTCAAAGTGGTACATGCATCTGGAGTTCTTTAACAATGGCAAGAGTCCCTAGTAGCCTGTGTTTTCTCTCTCTCTCTCTCTCTCTCTCTCTCTCTCTCTCTCTCTCTCTCTGTCTTTTTCTCCCCTCACAAATGAATAAATAAAATATTGTTTATTAAAAAGTATGAGGGGCTGAGTTCCAAGCCTTTCAAAAATGGCTTCAGAAAACTCAGGGATCACTGATAGCTGTTAGCATTCATGTAGAAAACATGATTTTTCTTCCTTTTCAGTGTATTTTCCATACTGGAAGAAACAAGACAAATGGGCTCTAAGAAATAAACAGAGGAATGTGTAGAAAGTCTTAAGAATGGCATCTCCATGACTTTGCAAAATAAACAGAGAATGAAGGGGTAATTTACATGCACACTCACATGCTCATCAACATGTGCAGGGATTCTTTATGGGACCCCGATTTCCGTTTTGAATAACGGAGTGTAAACACTCAGTCAAAAGGGTTGTCCCCCAGATGAAGCTGTCTTAAAGGGTAGGTTGATTAAACACAGAGGATAAGGCATCAAGCAGCCTCCTTTCCTTTCTCTAAGCTTCCACATATTCTCTTACGTGACAGTAATGTAAACTCCGGCAGAGGAGCAAAATTCAGATGATGACTCTGGGCCAAGAGCAACATTGCATTTATTTTGATCCTGCTCCCACTTGGAAGGTGACTTTCCTCCCCAGAAACATGTTGAGAAGGATATAAAAAGTGGCCTTCTATTTGGCCCAGAACAAGAAAATGACAGACAATGGAGAAATATATATGGAAAGAGAGAGAGAGAGAGAGAGAGAGAGAGAGAGATTATAGGTAGATAGATGTATATATTCAGCTTTTCCAGACTTGAAATAATGTGTGCTTTTTGCTGTTTTTCCAACTTTTGAGGACAGATCTGGCATAGTGCTCAATTCAATCACCTTTCCTTGGTGGGAAGCTAAATTGGTGCCAAGCTAAAATTTATCTGTGTGAGGAAAGGCAAATAAGTGAGACAATTATCAGTCCCCACTACTGCTCCGTTCTGCCACTGGGAGGTGTGTCAGCTGACACATGTCTTTTCGGCAACACTTTCAGGGGTTTCATGAAGACCTAACAAAAACTGATGTTGTCATCTGTTGTTTTCTTGTGTGATTTGCTGTGACTCCTCGCAAAAAGAAAAACAGCCTTTTCATTCTGACTCTTCTTTCCTTCTTCAAGAAACAGCTCAAGATTTCTGCAACATGCTTTAGCATAATGTTGGCTGGCCTGGAAAAAAAAATTGAAAGATTTTTAAAGAATTTTTCATCAACTGTAATTATGAACTTTACTATATGAACAAATTGCATGTTGTTCCTATTCTCTTCATGTTATCCTCCTATAACCCCTCTGCCCCGCCCCATCTCACTGTCAGCAAGATCCTTAGAGATGTTCAAGTGTCCATTTGAATAGACCTGCCGTGGCAAGCATGTCAGTATCTCTAGATGTTCCATAGTACTAATGGTTTGAATGCGCTGTGTTGGGGGTAGTGGGGGAGGAAGCCAGACATCCAAAGCAGGTGGCTTTCTCAGTCATGTGTTTGGAGTTTGTTTGTAGTGGCAGGAGACCCTGGACTATGCTTGCTCTCTTTCTCATAGTATATATAATCATCTATATTTATCTTAAAAACAAATAAATTATATATATAAATCTATATATATATATATATATTTAATTAATTAGTAAATATATATACATATATATAATTTATCTTAAAAAATTTATCTTAAAGAAGCTTTTTTGGTAACATTTGAAGACAATGGGCCCAGAGACTCACCTTGATGACCTTTTACTTAGCAAACAGGAGAGCTTCCGATGCCAGGTCTTCCCCAGTTCCTCCCATTCAGATCTACAAAACAGCTCATCCAAATGATGGGCCCAGGCATGTTTGGTTAGAAACACTGGGTCCTTGGTGATTCCCAGCTGTTTAGAGTTTGCTTCTCAGAGGCTGTGGTGTGGGAATTCAAATTTTAACAAGCCTCCCAGGTGCTTTCCCATGTGGGATTCACTGAACACTTCCCACTTCTTGCATGGGTGAGACAGACAGACAGACAGAGGTGGACAGATGTAGATGAGTGTTAATGTGGCTACGGTGCCTTTGTCCATGTTCTTGCGTTGCTTTTCTGTTCATCTGATGAAGGACTCGTGATGCATAGCAGTAATGAGTCTCCAACTGTGGATCATTTGACCTGACGCTTGGGCAAGCTCTCCAGCCAGGGCTCAGAGCACACAGCTTGTTCAAGCCTCAGTCAAACTGCGGAATCTACAGCCTTCCCTGAGTCAGACAAACACGCCCCTTGGCACCCAGGAAGCATGAGGCAGACGCCTGGAAGTGGGCTGTGTGTTTCAACCCTGGGAGAAGCATCGTGGCCTGAGCACGAGGCACAAAGCTCACTGAGCAAGAGCTCGGGGTCTGCAGCAGCCTGTGTACCCGGGACGGACAGGCCCCAGGGCTCGGAGAACGGTTAGGGCGCCAGGGAGCACCGCATCTACTCTCATGCAAAGCTGTGTGTCTGTGCTCCCGCTCTCTCTGCCATGGAAGTGCCTGCCACAGCGACGGAACCAAGCCATGGTAGAGACACAGCGGCTGGGGCCAAAGCTTGAACATGCATGAATGCTGAAAAGGCCTGCCCCTCCTGTTATGTAACGTAAACGTAACAATTGTGACCAAAAATAGGATTATGTTTTAGTGCCTGGCACTATTCGAACCTTGATCTGCAGATATTAAGGACATTGCTCCTAGGATCCCATGTAGTCTCATGTCACAATCTGTACCATATTATTTCTAAAAAGTATTTATTTATTCATTTGAGAGCAAAGCAGACAGAGAGTGGGTATGGGTGCTCCAGGGCCTCCTGCCACTGCACACAAAAACCGGATGCATGTACCACTTTGTGAATATGGCTTTATGCGGGCACTGGGGAATTGAACCTAGGCTGTCAGCTTTGTAAGCCTGACCTTTAATCATCTAACCTTTAACCTATGAGACATCTCCCCAGCCCTGCACCCTATTCTTTGACATGGTTTCCTTTGAGCACGCACAGGATTTCTCCTACACATTCTTCCACATGATGACATTTAATTAGCTACCATTTTTGCTTGCTTTTAATTAAGGAAACACTGCACTCATCTTGGGACCGTTCACCGAATGACATCTAGTCTCTTGACATTTATTTGGGAGACAGCATTTTGTGGAGTTTTGTGGCATGCACAGTAGATGACGAGAGCACTCTGGGCCTCCTGCGAATGCAGGCACCCCGTCCCCTCTCTGCATCATTGCAGCTTGGCCAGCCTGGACATGTCAGCTGCACTTCAGATTTATTAGAAACAATTTGGAAACTTTGAGGGTGTTTGAAGATAGCCACCCCAAATTTGGTTCTACCTTGGAGATTTGCATAGATGTTTTCAACAACAGCAACAAAATTCTGTGGGAGGATTGGAGATACAGCTCACTGACCAAGCACTTGCTCCCCAGTAGCATCTCTCTCTCTCTCACACACACACTATGGTCCTAGTGATTGTGTTTGCTGTCAGTTTCACACTATTCAACTCTTTTGATTTCCAAGACTTAGATCTGGGTGCATATAAGATATTCTCCAGGAAAGAAAGAGGGAAGGCAGAAAGGGAAGAAGGAGGAAGGAAGGAAAGAAAAAAGGGAGGAAGGAAAAAAAGGAAGGAAGGAAGGGAGGGAGGAAGGAGAAAGAAAGGAAAGAAGGAAGGCATAAATGAATGAAGAAAGAAAGAGCAGAAGGAAGAAAGGAAGGGAGGGAGGAAGAAGGGAAGGAGGGAGGAAGGAAAGAAGGAAGAAGAGAGGAGGGAGGAAGGAAAGAAGGAAGAAAAGAAGGAGGGAGGAAGGAAATAAGGAAGAAGAGAAGGAGGGAGGAAGGAAAGATGGAAGAAGAAAGAGAAGGAGGGAGGAAGGAAGGAAAGAAGGAAGAAGAGGAGGGAGGGAGGGAGGGAGGAAGAAGAGAAGGAGGGAGGGCAAGAACAAGCTATGGACGTTTTGGGTTACTTTCTTTGTCAGAAAGTTGCATTCAGATCATTTAAGTATTTCTGTTCATGGCATCAAGGATACTCTTGCTTGGAAGGGAAGCTGGCTTTGTGGGCACCTAGCTCACTGAATGGAGTGCTGCCCAGCGTGTATGAACCCTGGGTTTGCTCAGCACTGCATAAACGGGGCAGGTGGGGCCTTTAACCATGGTGCATGGAAGGTAGAGGCAGGAGGATCAGAAACTCAAGGTCATCCTCAGCTACATGGTGACTTCAAAGCCAGCCTGAGGCCCTGTTCACAAAAATAATAATACCAGCTGGTTTTTCAGTGAGAAACCGGCCTTGTCCTATGATGGTCACTGAGCCAAGGTTGTTTGAGAATCCACAAAACAAGGCAGATTTGGTTCAGAGGGTGGTTTTTATTCCATAGAATCTCCACAGGGGTGAGGGACTTAGGTCCTGCAAATTGTGACTTGGCTCCAAGTTACTCAGTTCCATTTTCTGAAATTTCTGTGGGCAATTGTAACACTGGCCATGGAGGAAAGTTGGTGAGTGGGGCCAGATGATGCCATGCATACAAAAACCCAGGGCCATGGTGGGGGGGCTTTGGGGCCCAGATCAGGTCACAGAGGGCCCCAAAAGAATCAAGGGTCATATGAAAATTATCAGTAAGAGGATGACTAAAATGTAGGTAGAAAGATTTTAGCTTTCTAAAATTATGTAAGCATATTGTCTAAGCCTAACTATAACCACATTTCATGTACTTAATGGGCATATAGATGCAGTTCGGGGATGTCCATGGATTCCTGGTGTTAGGAACATCTCGTGGAAGGCTGACAGAGGGTTCCTGAACGTGCTTGCTCTTCTCACTGGAGCTCCTTCTCTTGCCTGTACATGAACATGTAAGAGCCAGCTTTGCCTCCTCCTCAGGCATATTCTGCAGACTCAGACCACATACTTACTCTGTACTCTAAGCCTTGGAGGCAGTCTGATAAATCCTCCATGTCCTGATGGTAGCGATCAAATTACTATTGAGATGCAGGGAGAGTTGATAAAGTAAGACATGTCCTCAGCTATAAGACTTTAAAACATGAAAAAAATGTTTCCTTAGAGTAGCATGGGGGAGGGGAGGTTCACAGTGACAGTTAGATTAAGACTGGGATGCTACACTGGGTTCCAGCCTAGCTCTGCTAAGGAGGACAAAGCATGAACAAGTCATTCAGCCTCCCTGTGCTTTAGACTTTTCACCTTTAAATCAACTTGATGAGAACTCTTTTGCAATGTTTACAGAGGCTGAAAATATGATGCTCATAAACATCATCATCATTGTTTTAAGGTCAGGGCTAGAGACTGCGGGCATGACAGCCATCGGCATACAGGACTGGGGGACAGAAGACAGAGGAAGGAGGAAGCAGGCTAATTAAAAGCTGGCATGGGAGGCAGAGGTAGGAGGGCTGCTATAAATTCGAGGCAAGCCTCGGACTATAAAGTGAAGTCCAGGTCAGTGTGAGACCCTACCTTAAGAAAACCAACAAAAAGAAGTTGGAACTTGATATCTGCACTTAATCTCCATTCTGCTACTTCCTGGTGGTATAAACTTGGGCTACCATATTACTTAGTGGGAATAACAATAGTACTGATTTGTAGGAGTGCTTGAATACTTAATACTAAATTAAAGTTAAGAATTGTTTACTGAAAGGATTGAATCAATTACAGATATTCATGTATATAGCACATATTAGCATATTGGCATATAAAATAGTCAATAAATAAAACTATACACAAACTACTTTTATGCACACTCATCATTTTAGAAAGTTTAATATTTTATAACATTTTGTTTGTTGTGGGGTAAGGTATTGCTAATATAATATTTACCACTTTACTCTTAAAACGCACAGTTCCGTGGCATAAGGACATTCATATTGATGTACAGCCCTTACCACCATTCATTTCTAGAACTTTCTTGTTGTCCTAAACTGACACTCTGTGCACAATAACTTCCCCTGCCTTTTCCCCCCACTCCTGGTAACAAGTTTTTGTCCCTAGGAATTTGCCTAGTTTAGGTACACTGGGAAAGCAGAATCATGAAATGTTTGGTCTTTTGTGTCTGGTTTATTTCACTTGGTATAATGTTTTTAAGGATCATGCTTTTCATAGCATGTGTGAAAAATTTTGACTTTGAAAAAGTTTTTAATTATTATTTTTATTTTATGAGAGAGAGAGAGAGGGAATTTGGCATGCCAGGACCTCAAACCACTGCAACTGAACTCCTAATGCTTGCATCACCTTGTGCACATGTGTGACCTTGTGCATCTGGATTACACGGGTTTTGGAGAGCTGAATCTGGGTCCCTAGGCTTTGCAGTCAATCATCTTAACCTCCAAGCCATCTCTCCAGCCCCAAATTTTGACTTTTTTATTCTGAATAACATTCTCTTGCATGAATATGCCTTTTTGTTTACCCATCATCTATGGATGAACATTTAGGTTGTTTCCATCTTTTGGCCATTATGAATAATGGTGCTATGAGATAGCTAAGTACTATATTTATTAAAATACAACCATCAAGGAAAATAAGGAAAACAGTAAGATATGGAGAGATTTCCCCACCACCACCCCCTGCCCCGAGCAGGTCAGCCATTACAGAACAGACAGAATAAATTCTGCTTTAGGGAAGTTAGATTCTTTGAGAAGATAATAAGTAAAAGGGAGGTTTTATGTTACCTATAGGATGTTTGAAATGTATTTCCAGGAAATGGTTCAGTACAATGCACTATATGTGGGAGAGTGTGAATATGTGTATGCATCAAGGTTGTCTGACCAAATAAGGTCATTCCAGCAAGAATAGCTAGCATCAGAAGTTAACAGCCCCTTTCAGGATGTGCTGTTATTTGGTGGTTCCTATGGACCTATCACAATGTAAGCCATACATACATACATATACATATATATGTGATGTATGTGTATATGTGTATGTATGTATGTATGTATGTATGTATGTATGATCACATCCATATTTTTTACTGTTGTGCCAAGGAGCATCATCTCCATTGAGCAGGTGAGCACTGCTGAGTAACTTCTATAATTTCCCAAAGTTAGTATGTGGTCAAAGCAGCATCTCACCCCATGTCTTCTGACTGCTAAAGCCTAGGCTCCAAGGCCACATCCTCAGTGATATCCTAAGGCACAAACTGTTTCACAGCAAAGACTTCTCTATCTCTCTGTCTCCAGCCTGGTGAACCCTCAGTAGGGATTGCCTTTAAGACATTTCCAGTGTGAAAATATGTCCTCTGACTGTGTAGTGAACTCCACACAATTGTAGGCACATCTCTTAACTTCCTCAGGAGCCCAACAATGGCTCAGCTTTCAGTTTCCCTCATCTTTTCACGAGTAAATTTTCAAGTTCTGCCCTGTGGCTCACAGCGAGATAAAGACCATGGAGAGAGCAGACCCAAGGTGGAAATTACACTTGTCATCCCCATGCTGAGGAGATGGAAACAGGCAGATCCCTGGGGCAAACTGGCCAGACAGTCCAGCCTAATTGATGAGATAAAGACCAATGAGAGACCCTGTCTCCCAGGAGACAGATAACATTCCTGAGAAGGTATACCAAGTTGTGCTCTGGCCCCTGCATACGAGTGCACCTACCTGCATGCACTCTGACACACAGACATGCACACACATACAGTCACACATACAAAAAATAAAGACAAGTCCATGAAGAAAGTCACTCCAACATCATTTTTACCTCCCCAAAGCATACATGTTTATAAGTCATGTATGTAGGACAATTGTGAGGTAGCTTATAATGTGCCACTTGCAAGGTGGCCTTAAAGTTCCATTTCCTCCTTGCTATGTGTTTAACTCAAGGCCAGTAGAAAACAAGCATGAAAAGCTCAGATTATTTATATTTCCTTTAAGAAATGCTTAACATGTGACAGATCTATGGGCAACCCATTCCCCAATAAACAAGACAAAAAGCCATTTCCAGAAACAGCATGTGAAAATAATTTCCCTTCTATAAAGTGATTATGATGCCAAGGGAAACTCTTTAACAGTGTTGTTGCCATGTCTACATACAGTAACATACTTAAATCTGTTTTATACACTGGAAAATATCATATATATGAAACAAGTCTCATTTTAAATAGATCCATTCACTTGATATGAAAAACTCAAAAGAACACTATTGGTGTACCAAGTTAAAAAATATAACTTATTTTTTATCCCTTTTTCTTTAGCATGCTTACAATCACAAGAAATTGACATTTAATTATTGGGCCAAAGGGCTGGTTTTCTCAACTTCAGTAATGTACTAGCCAATTTTCTGGTACTGTGACAAAATACTTGATATAGTTAAAAAGTGGAAAGGTTTGTTTTGGAGGTTTCCATTCAAGTTGTCCACCTTTTCTCTGGGCCTGCAGCAAAGCAGGATGTTATTGATACCCAAGGGTGGACAGATCTGAATGCCAGCTGGAAGTTTGCTGGAATGGCACTGAATTTTGTGACCCACTGTTCAGCCTCCTGGGAGATCAGCTCCACCTGACTGAATTAGCATTGTTGGAAGATTATGTCAACATGGAGACTTGGGAACGGACCACGTAAAAGCACGTGAAGTTGAGATTTGATTCCACTGTGACAAATGTTTCATAATTCTGGTGTCAAAAGATTGCAGAGATGGCTCAGCAGTTAAGACATTTGCCTGCCAAGCCTAATGACCAGAGTTTGATTCCACAGTACCCACTTAAAGCCAGGCATGTATCTGGAGTTCATTTGGGCCCTGGTGCACCCATTCTCTCTCTTTCTCTCCTCTCTATCTCTCTTTCACTCTGCTTGCAAATAAATAAATTAATTAAAAAATGATACCAGAAAGAGACATCACTCATGTGTACAACTCAACACACACATACACAAAAATAAATCTCTAAAGCCTCAAAATTCTAACTCTAGTCTTTTGGGTGAAATACCAAGAATTCAGAGCATTAAACCAGCTGAGAAGTTTTTTTTTTTTTTTGTTTTTTTTTGTATTAATGTTTTTTGGGACCTGAAAAGTTTAGCAAGTACTCAACATCTAAAGGGAACTTTATCAAAGTTATTTGCTGTGGTTGCCTGTTAAACATGATACCCAAATCTTTGAAGACTAGCCATTTTGGAAATACATGATCTAAGAAATATGCACTGCCATTGGCTCTTTGATTACATCATTCCCTCAAGGACCACTGAGAACTCTGAAGTTGAATGAAGCCTTCTGAAATAGAAAGGGTGAGAATGAAATGGATTGAAGGCTTTACTTTTGGTTATATAAACCCAAATAGACAAAATAGAAAGGGAAGAGGAAGGAGTTTTAAATTTTGTATCCTGTGTTATTTTGATCTCTCCTGTTTTTGTTTTTGTGAGGTTTTTTTGTAAATAATTTTAGCCCTTCTGGAAATTCACAAGGTTTTTGTTTTACTTTTTAAATATTTATTGATGTGCAAGAATAGAGAAAGAAAGAAAGGGAGAGAGAGAGAGAGCCAGAAGAGAGACAGAGACATAGAAAGAAAGAATGGGTGCATCAAGCCCTCTAGCTGCTGCAGATTAACTCCAGATGCATGCTCCACTTTGTGCATTGGGCTTCACGTGGGTACTGGGGAATCAAACTTGGGTTGTTAGGCTTTATAGACAAGCACTTTAACCTCTGAGCCATCTCTCTAGTCCTCTCCCAAGTTCTTTCTTCCCTTCTATCATTCTTCTTCTCTTAGCTAAGGATTCTGCTCACACAGTGTTTGGCTGGTGACATATGATTCATTAATGATTATTTCTCATTGAAACACATACACACAGATATCAAAGGAAAGAAATTAAATAGAATTATTAACAGTGATATTATCTGAGATCACAACTGTTTCAAAGTACCAGTGGCATCACTTGAAACTCACAGCCATTGATCTCAAGTGGTAGGTCCCACAGCATCTGGCAAGGCTGTTAGGACTGGGGACTGTAAAGGGTTTTGGATTTCTTTCTTTCTCCTAAACAGCTAGTTCATGAATAGATCTTAGAAATTCCACAGGCATCTTGTGTAGACAATGAGTTATTAAAAACAGAAGTTGGCACAATACCGTTTTTAAAAGTGTTTACACATATCTGGAATGTGGAGAGCCAACTGGTAGTCTCCAGTAGAAGCTAGGCGCAGTGATTCACCCCAGAAATCCAAGCAGGAGGCTGAGGTAGGAGGACTGCGGTGAATTTGAGACCAGCCTGAAGCTACAGAGTGAGTTCTAGGTCAACCTGCTCTAGGATGAGTCCCTGACTCAAAAACCAAAATTTACTTTTAAAATATAAAAACATAAATATTCTGTGAACACAGCCCCAGAACAACAAGAAACTCATTGGATTTGCACTTCACTGCCTTCACCTTTTGGCCTCCTGTCAAGGAAGGGAAAGGGGCCAGGTCAAGTCTACCTCCTAACACCCTTGCCCAAGGAGCTCAGGATTATGGTGGCTTGTAGCATTAATGAAAACATTGGCCACACCTCAGAAATTCAAATATTTTGCATATCCAAATAATCGCATACAGAGATACTTTGGATTCTCGTGGTTGTGAACTATTCCCAAAGCTAAATTGCAATCATGGCCTTCCAGTTTGCCTGTTATTTACCAAGCTTGCCTAATGGAATTCATGTTCTTCAATTCCATCCAGACATCTCATATTCATGTCAGTTTTGACAGAGTTACAGATGAGGTCAGCCAATGATGAGGGAACAGATCAATAAATACACCCACCTTTGCTCCTCTGCCCTTCTTCACTTTAGTCATTACATTTGCCCAATAGCTCACTCTCTGTTTCTACCTCGCTCCCTGCCCACAGTCCTACTTCATCTTTTCTTCTCTCAATGGAGTATCAACATAGCAGTTGGAAGGGTGGTTCTGAAAAGCAAGTCAAACCATGTCACCTCCCTGCTTAAGACTTCTCAGTGGGGCTGGAGAGATGGCTCAGCAGTTAAGGTGCTTGCATGCAAAGCCCAAGGACCTGGGTTTCATTCTCTAGTACCCACTTAAATCCAGATGCACAAGGTAGTGATTGCATGCATCTGGAGTTCATTTGCAGTGGCTAGAAACATTCTCTCTCTTTCTCAAGTAAATAAATAAATAAATAAATGAATAATACCATTGCTGTCTGGGGTCATCTGGTCTATAAATCTCTCTCCATCCTCTTCCTGTGACACAGAGACAGAATGTGGTAGCCCCAGGCCTCCTCTACTTCAGAGGATCTCATCAGAAGTCTGAGGAGCATTTGTCCCTAGCTCATGTCTCTGCACACTCATGTCCCTGGAGAACCTCACCTACATGGGCCTTCTTTTGCACTCTTCTCTGGAATATTCTCCTGACTGTCTTCACTGGAGCAGCTTTGTTTAGACAGACCTGCTAGTGAATTGTTTACTGAAGTGTTTCACATCGTCTTCCCTCCCCTGTGAGCAGCTAACTCACTTTCTATGGAGCTGGAAAACAAATCCGTGCGTATCATGTCAGCAAGAGCGGAGATGGCAGCTTGGAAGTGGCACAAAAGTCCTCTGCGCAGTGGTGATCCACCTTACCCGCGCAACCTCTGCACTTTTTTGTTTCCTCTGCCCTCTTGTCCCCTTCTCAAGTTTGAGATTTACTGGAATTTGGAATTTTCCATCGTGGCAATGCTGAGGCAACCCTGCATTGGTTTGTTGCTTATGTCTTATTCCCAGGTTTTTGCCCCTTGTGTATGTTACCAGGAATCTAATCTTAATTCACTTAGAGTTGGTAAAAACTATATTTCATCAAATTGCCTTAGTTTTTTTTCTTAAATCAAAACATAGTTTGTCAAGACTCCATGAACTTGCACCCAGAGAGGTTTAAATTCTAGTACAACCTCAAAAACCACAAAAATGGATAAAATTCAGGAAGTCAGCTATGTCCTGCTGCATGTATCAGCCTAAGATGTTTTGGTCATGTTGTGAAGATTCATGTCACCAGTCTCACCCGCACCATGTGTCTTGCAGGACAGAAAAGTTTGGAAATGTTCACAGCAACCTTCTGTGCCTTGTAAGATGTTAGTTTGACCTGTGGAAACCAGCCGGACTAAATTCCATCTTATATGAGAGCCACACAGACCTACCCAGCACTGTGTTCAACCCAAGGACAAAGGATGTTCACAAAGGACACTGAGCAAATCAAGATGCGGCCTGGCCAGGGGACCACAGCTGCCTCGGAAAAAGCCAGCCAGAGGGAAGATTTTACTGTTGCTTTTGTTGCATATGTTGTTTGTAAATGACTTATGAAATCCTTTGCTTTTAGGACTCAAAACCAAGACAGAAGACTTACTTTCTTGTATGTTGTTCTGTCCATGAAAATATACCTGGTATATTTACAAAAACCACCTACTTACCATCCCCATAGACAACTAGGAAGTCACATAATTATAATTAAATGAGTTATCTAAAACATTCTGGCTTTCAGTGAGTTCTTTCAACAATATAGCATAACTGAAAAGAGAGATATTCCTACACCTTAGGCACATATCATAGGTCTTTCATCGATAAATTAAATTGACTTGACTTCAATTTACTCAGCAGAAAAAGCAGAGCTAAATTAATAACAAAAAGCAACATGCCAGAGCAACAGCGAGGCTCAAATTAACATAAGTAAAATATATAGCTCTGTCCTAGAATATGCCATCTTTTTTAAAAAATAAGAGAGGTACTTTTCTATACTCCTAGAGGAAATATAAATTAGGATAAGCACTTTAGAAAATGGTATAAAAATATTTATTGAATTTCAAAGCTAAGTTATCTAAAGGCTTATCAATTCTGCTTCTCTGTGTTTACATCCAAGAAGCGTTTTTAGCTGAGGAGGTGTGCATAAATTCTTCATACCAGAGACTGTTTGTAACAGATGCCCACACAAGAGCTCTGCCATTTTTAAGGAGATAGTAGCACTTGCCTAGCACATGCAAGGCCCCAGCAATGTTAAACACATGAGTGAATGAACGTTCAAACAGACTGACAACTTGGCAGGGCAAGTCACTGATCTCTCTTTTCATCCTCTGGCTTTGTCCTTACCCAAGACTTGGGAACCTCCTTTTAGACTCTCTGCATATAGCTGGTGAACAGAAAAGGAGAAAGAACATAGAAACCTCATCAGTATTTAATAGATTAGGTCAGGTAGTGTCACCCTCACTTTTTGTCACAGGCCATGGAACAGAATTATGTAACTGAGTCATAAAGTTGATGGACAGCCACCCAGTCCTGATCCAAAACTCCCTCAGTATTGAAAGAATGAGCTAGAATAGCATTTTCTTTATAAAAAGAACATTATTTATTTATTTGCAAGGAGAGAGAGAGAATAAGCACACCAGGGCCTCTAGCGGCTATAACTGAACTCCAGAGGTAATGTACCACATTGTGCATCTGGCTTTATGTGGGTACTGAAGAATTGAACTGCTGAGCCATTTCTCCATCCCTAGACCAGTGTTTCCTAACAAATGGGCCTTCCAAGACATTCCACTGGGTGAAAAAACAATCAGGTGTTATTATACCAGAGGATGGTTTCCTTGGAAACAGATATGAGATGAAGCTGACTGTTGGGATGTTTGCTGGGGATATCATTGGCATTAACATCTCAGGAAGCAGGATTGGGCAGAGGGAGAAAAGTTGTGAGTTAGGACAAGCAGTAGGTTTAGGTACCCCAGGAGGGGCTCTTGGGCTAAGGAAAGTATTCTGAGTCTGTGCCAACATGGCAAGTTATTCATCGAACTATAAGGAACATGCCCAAGAATGAGCACATGGAAATCAGATGTCACCCATCAGCAACTGGACACTGCCTGACTCTGGAAGGATTGAGATGGTTCAGAACAGCTAGGACATGTCTGGGGGGCTAGTGGTAGAAAACCACCGTCTGCAAGCATTTCCAGGTAAAGAGATGAGCTCTTCATTGTAGGGAGACTTGAGCCATACATGAAGGCTTCAGCCTCATTGCCAAATAATATAGGTGGACCATCATTATGGTAAACACAAAATTACATTTTCTCTGACTAAATTTCTATGCAATTGCAAAGAAAAACTCCATTAAACCCTGAACATTTGGCATAATGAAAATAAAAGTAAAAGGTGTAAGGTATAAAAGGTGTAAGGTGTAAAAGGTGTAAGGTGTAAAAGGTGTAAGGTATAAAAGGTGTAAGGTGTAAAAGGTGTAAGGTGTAAAAGGTGTAAGGTATAAAAGGTGTAAGGTGTAAAAGGTGTAAGGTGTAAAAGGTGTAAGGTGTAAAGGGTGTAAGGTGTAAAAGGTGTAAGGTATAAAAGGTGTAAGGTATAAGGTGTAAAAGATGTAAGGTATAAAAGGTGTAAGGTATAAAAGGTGTAAGGTATAAGGTGTAAAAGGTGTAAAGTGTAAAAGGTATACAAGGTGTAAAAGGTATAAAAGATGTAAGGTATAAGGTGTAAGGTGGTACAGTTCCTGCTGAAGAAGAAGCAGGTATGAGATTGAGGGTCAAAGTCAAACTAGCTCTCTGATAGATAGATAGATAGATAGATAGATAGATAGATAGATAGATAGATAGATAGATGATAGATAGATAGATAGATAGATAGATAGATAGATAGACAGACATAGATTCACAGATATATATAGAGAGACATAGATGTACCAATAGATAGATAGATAAGCATGGATTTACAGATATAGATAGATAGATATAATTTTCAAGCAGAGAGAGAGAAGAAAGACACACAGAGAAAATGGGTGTGCCAGGGCCTCCAGCTACTGCAAACTGCAGACACATGTGCCACTTTGTGCATCTGGCTTTACATGGGTACTGGGGAATTGAACCTGAATGATTAGGCTTTGCAGACAAGTGCCTTAACCTCTGAGCCATCTCTCCAGCCCCTGTTATATATTTTTAAACAAGAGTTGCCTTTTTTACTGATATATAGAAATTTAATAAAATTATATTTGAAATATGCTTGTCGTGCATGTGTGCTTAAAATGTGGACCAAATTAATATTCAACGCATGGCAGACTTTCCACTTCTACTTTGCATGACATAACAATGCCTCTTATTTATTCAAGGTTTGCTTAACTTTGCTTCTTTCCTCCTCCTTCCACAATGTTTGGCCAGCTCAGAGCTCACTAACTCTCCATCAGGGGGTGGCCGGAGTTGGAGGCACTGTGGTGTGGGAAGAGGAAGGAAACACGGATGAGGTCCATCACCGGCTAGGACCTCTGGTAAGTAGGTCTAGCAGAGGGAGACATTGAAAATCGGTTACCGGGATTAGCTGCCCTCGTCAGCCATGCGTGTTACACCCTCCTCCCATTAGCCGAGACTCATGGGACTTGGCCGTAATTGCTTTTGCAGCAACAGTGACTGAAACGAGCTTGTCTTTATGACTATGTGGCTCCAATTAGACTAAATTGTTTTTTTCTTTCAAATGGCACATTTTAACAGCACACTTTGATGAAAGAAACATTTTCTATTGTATTTTTGCCTGGTACTCATCAGTACATCTTCCTGGGTGAGATACTTAATCTAGATAGAACAAGAAAAGTTCCTTGAATTTTAAAGGGCATTTTTATCTTTTATTTTGGTCTAGCAATGGTGAAGTTTAATTGGGGTATCTATGCAGCAAATGGCATAACATAATTATTCAATATTTAAGTAAACATTTGTTGAATTTAATTGTATTGAATAATTTTATAATCCCACTGTTATCACTCTGCTCTTAAGATTCCCTTCAGTTGTAATAATCAATTTCTCGAGTTTTAATTGAATAATCGAACTGTCTTATCCAACCCAAGAATGAATAGTATTTTCCTCCTAAGGTAAATTTCAGAGAGGATACTCATTCATACCATCACTCATCAAATTTGAGCAAACCCCATAGATTCTACATCAACCTGCTAAGATATAAAATGAATGAATAAGGAAAAAAGCCACATTTAATATTTCCACATGTTTTTGCATTCAATAATTTTTATCTCAACACTAATATTAAAGAGTTCCATTCTAGAAAACGTTTACTGGCATCAAAAAGAATTGGATCTTGACTCAGGCAGTTTGATGTCAGGGACACAAAGTGGTCACTGGTGCACTATATTCTCACATGTAACATGAACTGACATGTAGCTCATTTGTTCGGAGATTGTTTTGAAGGTTAAGAGTGATGACATATAGCATCATGCTTGGAATACATGATGCCTAGAAAACCCCTAATAAGGGGCTGAAGAGATTGCTCAGTGGTTAAGGCACTTGCCCATAAAGCCTATCCACCCAAGTTCAAATCCCCAGTACCCCTGGAAGGCCAGAAGCATAGAGTGGCCCCTGTGTCTGGAGTTCATTTGCAGCAGCTAGAAGCCCTAGTGAGCTCATTGTTTCTTCCTCTCTCTCTCTTTTCCAGACATGATGATACATGCCTTTAGTCCCAGAAATCTGTGAGCTGGGGTAGTTTGAGGCCAGACTGAGACTACATAGTGAATTCCAAGTCAGCTGGGTCTACAGTGAGACTCTACCTCAAAAGCAAATAAATAAATAAATTAATTAATTAATTAATTTGGAAAGGAGCTAATATCCATTTGGTTAGAATTGGCTAGCTAATTAAAAGTTAGGACTCCTTAATAAGAGAAAGGGAGGGATAGGGAGAGGGAGGTTAGTTTGGACAGAGCTGCCATACAGAGGTGGAGAAAGTTTTACCCTAAGGTTTTTACCACAGGCTGGTAAATCCTGGTGCCAGAGCTGGGTTACCCCTCACGGTGAGCTGTTGGTCAGGGAAGCCCCCCACCCTCCGCCAAATAATGCTGGCCAATGCCAGAGCATCTCCAAGAAGATTGCAGTAAACACCGAGGAGACTCAAAACTGATGAAAGCAGGGCTGGAGAGATGACCTAGCAGTTAAGTTGTTTGCCTGTGAAGCCTAAGAACCCAAGTTCAATTCCCTAGTACCCATGTTAAGCCAGATGCACATGGTGGTACATGCATCTGGAATTTGTTTGCAATGGTGAAAGAGCCCTGGCACACCTCTTCTCTGTCTCTCTTTCTCTTTCTGCCTCTGTAATAAATGAATAAAAATAAAATAGTTTAAAAATCATCCAAGCAGAAAAATAGAGGCTGCTGAGAGCTCCACATGAAGAGATTAATGTCCTCCAAGAGTCAGAGAACATTGTGGAAGAGGGGGAAGAAAGGAGGTAAGAGCCACACGGTGGGAAGGTGTGCTCTGAGTCACTGTCTGCACCCCTCCCTCCCCAGGGACTGACAGAACCCAGAGACAGGAGGGAGGGAACTTATGAGTATAACCCGATGGGAATCTAACCAACAATATGTTCATATAATAAAGTTTTCAATAAAAGAGTTATCCTCAAATCTCATTTGTCCCTCAAACAAGACCCACTCTGTTTTTCCCTTTCTCTAAGGAAAAACACACATTGAAAAGTGAGTATTCTCCAAAGATAATTTGCAGGCATCAATTGCCAAGGCTGAACATTTCATGAGTTCATAGCGATTTTCACAGATTACACTGATCTAAAGTTTATAAGAAGAGGGGAGTCAAGTGTGTGCCCAACTCATGTCTGCTGATTTTTTTTCTCCAGCCTACCCTTGCTGTCTCTGTGAGGGTGGCTGTGCCTGTAAAAATCATCGAGGGACAGAGTCACCTTTCAAGACAGGAATGTCCTTTTTTCCTCAGACCAGAAGGGTTTGGTTGCTAAGAGTTGCCAGGTCTGGATGAGACTGAGTCGGAATAAAGAAAATATAGATGGATACAGATATGCAGCACAGATGTCCTGGGAAAGCTGTGTATCAAGAGACCAAAATTAATTTAAAAAATGAGTAGGAACATGATGAACAGACTACATGTGACAAAAAGCTAACAGAGGTCTGGAAAGATGGCTTAGTGGTTAAGGTGCTTGTCTGCAAAACTAAAGGATCCAGGTTCAATTCCCCAGGACCCACATAAGCCAGCTGCACAAGACAGTGCATGCATCTGGAGTTCGTTTACAGTGCCTAAAGGCCCTAGTGGGCTCATTCTCTCCCTCTCTCTCTCTGTCTGTCTGCCTCTTTCTCAAATAAAATTAAAAAAAATAACAAAAGCCAGTAGACTCTGTCCACAGGCATTCATGAATGTTACATTCTAGAAAGATCTGGGCTACTCAATTGTGATGAGTCATAGGCATGAATAAAAGAAAAGAGCCCCTCCCCACCTTAGAACTAACTCCTAAAGCATGAGAAGCGGCCACATCAGGCAGTATGAGGTGCTGGGGTGTGTCGGGTGGGTCAGGCCGAGACGATTATGGAATGGATTGGTTTTTCAGGTCGAGAAAAGTCTTCATTTCTAAGGATGAGAGGGACAAGATTTGGCAAGCTCCAGGAACTATTTTTGGTGGCCAGTTGGCCATTAGGTAAGATGCAAGATGCGCCTGTGCATGAAACCAGGGGAAGGGGTTCATTATTCCCTAGAACAAAAGCTGCAAGAAGGCAAGGGCTTGTGTCGGTGGTAATCCAGCCTCCGCAATGTTCTGTGCACTTGTAAGGCTCTGGGATGGATATTTTCTATGTTCATTCTAGTTTAAAATGTTCATGGCTCTCTCAGAAACCACAAAGCAAAAGTGGTCCCTCTATTTTTTATCTCTATCATTCATCTCACATTTTCATTCAGTCATATGCAAGCTATTTTAGCATAGCCAGGTATAGAAAAACAGCCCTGAGAAATATAATGTGGCTTCGTTTGTCCAGAGCTCTGCTGTTTCTTCATAAGAAGTGACTTAATTTCATTTACTTATTTGAGAGAGACAGAGAGAAAGAGGCGGACAGAGAGAGTTAATACGGTATGCCAGGGTCCTGCCACCACAAACATTCCGATGCATGTGCCACTTGGTACATTTGGCTTGACGTGGGTCCTGGGGATTCAAACCTGGACTGTCAGGCTTCACAAGCAAGCAACTTTAACCACTGAGCCATCTTTCCAGCCAAATTATTGATCTTAATGTTTACTATCTCAACTTCAATTATAATAATATTAAAAATTTTAACTTTTCAAATAACTTTTGTTACAAGAAAGTTAAGCAAAAGGCAACATTTTACTTATAATGCAAATGGAACACACATGAAGAAAAAAAAACTGCCAATGTGGTACAAAAGGAACTGCTGTTTGGGAAATAATCACATCTGACAATGTTCATGACATGCATCTTTTAACCTGACCTTGGGCTGGGGAGATGGCTCAGCAGTTAAAGGCATTTGCTTGCAAAGCCCCATGTCTTGAATTTGATTCCCAAGTACCCACATAGAGCCAGATGCACAAAGTAGCGCTTGCATCTGGAGTTTGTTTGCATAGGCTAGAGACCCTGGCATGCCCAGTCTCTCTCTCTCTCTCTTTGCTTCCTTTCTCTAGTTCTCTCTCTGCTTGCAAATCAATAAATAAGTTTTTTGAAAACGAAATGCTCACAGCATTTCCCTGGGATCCCTTTGGCACTATATATCATCCTCCTTAGAATAATGTAACTTCTTTAACTGTGCTTCCAAAAATTACATAAGCTCTGCTTCTGGGAACGTGAGCAAGCATTTGTTGAAAAATCGTCTAGGATAAACAATTAAAAACTGGATAAAATATATGAAACCAGGCTTTTCAGGCAACAGATAGCACACGACTATAGTCTGTGAGAAAGAATATGAGGAATGGCTTAGAAGAGTCCTTCTTATTTTTTACCTAGAGATATTTTCTTTGCTGTCACACTAGAAAGAGAAACATAGGTGTGAATGAAGCTTTCTTAAGTAGAAGAGACATAGGTTAAAGATTAAGGAAGCTGAAATGACCACTGGAATTTATAAGGCAGGCTATTGGAAAGGAAGGAGCTGTGAAGACAGAGAGCAAGAGAAATATGTACATAGGGGTTGGGAAGGTTGCTAGGTGGTTAGAGACCCTTGTTTGCAAAGCCTGACAGCCTATGTTCAATTGCCCAGAATCTCCATAAAACCAGATGCACAAAATGATGCATTTATTTAGTTTTTTTTTTTTTCTGCAGTGGCTAGAGGCCCTTTGCCCATTCTTTCTCTCTCCCCTAATAAATAAATAAAAATAGATTAAAAAAAGCTAAACATAAAACCTAATGCTACAAAACTTTATTAACTTGGGCTGGAGAGATGGTTTTGTGGTTAAAGGCATTTGCTTGCAAAACATGACAGCCTGGGCTCAATTCCCCAGTCCACAAGTAAAGCCAGATGCACAAAGTGATGCATGCATCTGGAGTTTGTCTGTAATGGCTGGAGGCCCTGGCGCACCCATGCTCACTCTGGGTCTCTTCCTGAAACACATGATATGAATGACCACGGAGGGTTTTCACTGAGTCAAAACAGCCTTACAGACAGAACGGTGCATCCTACACGACCTCGATTGTCTGAAAGTTTACAGCCGGCGTACCCCAGATTCTGATATGGATTGAAAACATGTAGTGACAGCTAGATTTTCTGTGGTATTTTACCTGGGAATGGGCTGAAGCAACAGTTTAGGGCATTGGAAAATTTCTGAACCTTTATTTGAAGGACAGTTACATGTATCCATCCGTATATCAAAACTCATTGAGATGCAACAAATTCTCAGCCTTGACAAGTGGCGTCACACAAAGTTAAAAAACCCTGGCATAGGGGGCTGAATAGGAGAGGAGAGCAAGAGAGGGCAGTGAAGGGAAGAAAGACGAGATACTGCTCAAGCTCTCTCAAATGTAGTCTAGCTTCAACTAAACGAACACACACGTAACAAACATTTAACATGAAAGCAGACGGGGAGGGGAGAAAACCAGTGAGAACGAAAGAGTAATGACTGGGCAACTACTAGCAAAGCACAAAACCTACATATGGCAACGGCATCATGAGACCCACTATGTTGAACACTGTAACAATTTGAAATACGCATTGAAGTGTGCTTTCTGGTAACTGCATTCGTCCTGACCTATGTAAATTAGGCTCAACTGAACTGACTGCGCAGGAGTGCCTGTGGATGTGCGTTTCCACGTATCTAGGGACATTCCTGCTGGGCTTTTACTTACATGTCTTTGGTAGCCTGATTCTTTTTCATTTTTGTTTGTTTTAGGTTTATGATATTCTGCAAGGACTCTCTTTGCCCACTTCTGCTAAGTTTCAGCCCTGCTGTCACCAATGCTGTATGGCAAACACAGATCATGACAACTGATAACTGTCGTCATGACTACAAAATCCCCACTGCACAAAGAGAAAACTCCTGAGCTTTCCTAGAGTGAGGCCACAGCTGGCAAACCCACAAGACATAGGGGTCTACAGTCTTAGATATATCACTGCCCCAGTGCATCAAGGAATCAACTATTCATAGGAAGATCTTTAACGAGGGCTGGGAGAGATGGCTTAGCAGTTAAGGCGCTTGCCTGCAAAGCTTGGGGACCCACATTCAACTCTCCAGGTCTCACATAAGCCAGACACACAAAGTGACAAAAGTGCACAAGGTCGCACATACGCCAAGATAGCACATGTGTCTGGAGTTCAATTGCAGTGGCTGAGGCCCTGGCATGCCAAAAAAACAAAACAAAACAACAACAACAAAAAAGTAACAATTCCACTCTTGCTTCTCCTGAACACAAACCAAGGATGTTAGTTATCTCTGGTCTATGTTCCTGAATGCTGGCATTTAGTGAAAGGAGGCAGAAGGGTGGATGGATTAAAACTCAGTAAATCTTGCTGAAATCTGATCATCTGAAAGCCCTTTTGGGCTGAAGAATATAGATTCTTCTATCTATCTATCTATCTATCTATCTATCTATCTATCTATCTATCATCAATATGTCTATATATCAATATAACATGTAGATATCTATATATCATCTGTCTGTATCTATCTATAATCTATCACTTTGGGTTTAAGCTCATGGTCTAGAAGCTGGAAGGTGTGTTAATTTAGCAACAATATCCAGGAATCCTTTATGTCTATTTCGACTTTGTAGAATGATGGACAAAAAGGTATGAACATTCACACATTAGATGACCTAAAACCAAAAGCACATTGTGATCTGGAAACAAGGGGTCTGAGAATCTCACCAGAGTAATTTATAGCATTACTTGGACGAAGTTTGTAACCTTCAGCGAGGCTACTGTGAGTCACTTGCTGTCAGGGACGTTGCAGCTGCAGCCGTAAGTGGGAATTGACCGGAAGTCAGGTGTAAGAGGCGCTGGCAGAATATCTAAACCAGATGAAAAATATTATGCTTAATTATAAAGTGTCCAAAGAGTGTAAGTAGACTAATAACTTTTGCGGTTTTTCTAGAAAAATTTAACTGACATTTACAAAATTGTCACAAATTTAAAGAACCATATATTGGCAAATTCATGGAAGGGTCACTGGGGTGTTTAAACTGTGGCTTTGAAAGAGCAGAAGAAGCCGGGCGTGGTGGCACACGTCTTTAATCCCAGCACTTGGGAGGCAGAGGTAGGAGGACCACCATGAGTTTGAGGCCACCCTGAGACTACACAGCTCATTCCAGGTCATCCTGAGCTAGGACAAGACCCTACGTCAAAAACAAACAGACAAACAAAAAAGAGCAGGAGAGAAAATACATATTGCAAATTCCACCATCCATACGTGGTCTGTCTCTGTGCTTAGGACATGGGGCCTTGCTGCTGCCCTGCTTATCATGCGCAAACCCTCCCCAGCTGGACCACGGGAGACTGACGGGCAAAGTGGATCTACAGACCACAGAAGTGCAGGATGTGGAAGCAGAAGCCTCTGCTCTGGCCCAATGAGTCCTTAACACCTTGGAATTCCTAGTTGTTCAGACAAGGAGACCACTTTTCTTAGGGAATTAATTTATTTTTTAAATGTGCAGGAAGCTTAATCATGAAGACTGCTTTTCTGTTCTGAAGCTAACCATCACCGACACATCTTGCCATTCAATATGATCAACTTGTGTAAAAAATTAGGAAGTTACAAGCTTCAGCCAAGTAGAGCGATCCTTCTCATCTGTAACTCTTGTATTTAAAGCTCTGTTCAGTCTCCCAGACACCTGCATTCTATCTGGTGTCTTGACTTCACAGTCTCTGTCTTTTGGCTTGGGAAATACTGGACTCTAGGGATGTTTATGTTTTATAGTGGCACATTATAAAATCAAGAAAGTGGGGTCACTAAGCATGGAAAGTACCATCAAAAAGTATAAAATGATCAGGTAACTGGGAAACTTGGGTGTTTAGTTCTGAAGATACAATACAACAACATACTCATGTCTCACACTGCTGTTTCAACCTGGTACTAAATAAACCTTGATTATTTTGCAAACACTGGGTGTATCCCCGCTTGCCTACCCTTACAAATATATCAATGTGAAGCGAGAGAGTAAATCTTGTGAATTTTAAGACTCATGACTATTTAATTTTAGACTCAAGGTTCAAATGCAATTGGACCTGCCTGCAGAAATAATTTACTAACTTTTCCAGGAAGGCTGTCTCGATTTACAATATCTTATTCCAAAACACGCTATATTAAACCTAAACAAAAATTGAGTGTGACTTTTATGAAAGACAATGCCATTTTATTCTATATTAAAAATATCTTTATTTATTTTTGAGATAGAGTACGTATGAGCATGATAGAGCCTCTTGTCACTAGAAATGAACTTCAGACATGTGCCACTTTGTGTATCTAGCTTCACATGGGACCTAGGGAATCACACCTGGCTCATCAGACTTTGCACACAAGTGCCTTTAACCACTGAACTATCGCTCCAGCCCTGAGAATGCCATTTTCACCAGCGACCTGTCTGACTTGAGAGGACTTGACTAGGTTGAACATCCTCTGACACAAACAGTGAAAGACCATAGTGATAGGTGAATAATTTCCTTGGTTTCATAGACTGGGCAAAGGACCCTTGGGTAGGTGGCTATGATCTGAAGGATTCCAATATGGTGAGAGACAATGACGGAGAGGGCAGCTCGCTTCCTGCTTGTTCTTGCCTCAGTAAGGGGATTTTCCTGGTGGGTTTCCTGGGACCTGAATAGTGATGGATGCATCACACACTAGCCAGCGCCTTTGTCCTCTGTTAGTTAAACTGGCCAATCACAGAGTCTGGGCAGGAGGGCTTCCCTTACTCCCTCTGGGACTGCTGATGGATTCTGGAACCCCTCCTCTAACAGGGAGCCTGTTTCTCTCTGCCTCTTCACTTCTGCTTCTGAGTAAACTTTACTCAGTTTTACCTTTGAAACTTCCTTCCTGTCCCTCAATTCTATAAATTGATGGAGAAAATAATCCTGAAGCCCTAGTCCTTCACAGTAGGAAGCACAGTGACCACTCACCCTTTCCTTTGGTCAAGTCAGACATGTCGTGACTGCTCTGAATGGAGCTGTCCCTCAGCTGTCATCGAGCAAAGGTGAAGGGAAAGTGGAAGAGGAATGACCTTGGTCAAGGTCACAGAGAAGATGTATGGGTCTGAGCTTCACATGCAATGGGAAATAGGTTAAGAGTGGTCACCAAGGGCTGGAGAGATGGCTTAGTGGTTAAGGTGCTTGCCTGTGAAGCCTAAGCACAGAAGTTCAATTCCCCAGGACCCACTTAAGCCAGATGCACAAGGTGGCACATGCATCTGGAGTTTGTTTGCAGCGGCTAGAGTAGAGGCCCTGGTGTGCTCATCCTCTCTCTATGTATGCCTCTCCCTCTCTCTTTCTCTAATAAATAAATGTTTAAAAGACAGGGGTCACCCAAAGTAGAATTTGTAGGTGTCCTTCAGCTAAAAATAGACATCAGGTTGAAAGCAAAAACCATTTAAAAATTGTATTTACTTACTTACTTACTTACTTGCTTGCTTTAAGAGAGAGAAAGAACATGAACCAGTGAACCAGGGCATCCACTTCTTCACACCGACTTCTGATTCAGGCACCACTGTGCGTTTGGCTTCACATGGGTCCTGAGGAATTGAACCTGGGCCGTCAGGCTTTGAGAGCCAGTGCCTTTATCCACTTAGCCTTCTCTCTGTCCTCCCAAGCCAATTTTTTTTAATTAATTAATTAATTTATTTATTTGAGAGCGACAGACACAGAGAGAAAGACAGATAGAGGGAGAGAGAGAGAATGGGCGTGCCAGGGCTTCTAGCCTCTGCAAACGAACTCCAGATGCGTGCGCCCCCTTGTGCATCTGGCTAATGTGGGACCTGGGGAACCGAGCCTCGAACCAAGGTCCTTAGGCTTCACAGGCAAGCGCTTAACCGCTAAGCCATCTCTCCAGCCCTCAAGCCAATTTTTGATGTACAGAAAGATCAATAGTTTTTAATGCCCACCCACAGGAATGAAAAGGCCTTTCTGCTGGCTAACCCATGGAAGTCAGTGTTACAGAAGAAACAAGACCATCAAAGGGGACAGGGGCATTTTGAGAAAGAAGAAAATTTTACAATCACTTTCTGGTCAAAGCTCATATAATACTAACAAGTGTTATTCACCAGAAAGGAGCTTAAAAATCTCAGTAACAATTTCAGATTCTGCTTACTAAATGGGGAGCTGGCCTAAAGTGACGGATTTTCTGGTCTATTGTCAGCTGAGTGTTGGGCCAGCAGGCAGGGAGCTAGATTCTACGTATGTGGTATGACATGACAAATACAATTAGGGATTAAGCCCTTTTCACAGACTTGGAACTTGAGGCTCAAACTGTATGAAGAGTCTCATGCCCTGCCAACTGATTTAGCTGGGCGACCTGCAAACTGTGTTGGGTATCACAGAGATCCAAAGCTCTTCTCCCTTTCACTATTCAAATACTGTAACAATCGGGATGGGAAGACGGCCCAGTGGGCAAGTATTTTCAATGTAAGCAGGAGGTACTGAGATCAGAACCCCAGAGCCCACTTAAAATGGTGGCATGGTGCCACATGTCTTTGATCCCCAGATCTGGAGAGGAGGATAGTTGGGGCTTGCCGGCTGATTGTCTAGCCAGGTTGATAGCTCTGGATTCAGTGAGAGACCCTCGCTCAAACAATAGGGGGCATGATTAAGAAAGAAACCCAATGCTAACCTCATGCATATAAAAATGCATGCAGACACACACATGCACACACACATATACATGCAAAACTTCACAGACAGGGCTGGAGGGATGGCTTAGTGGTTATGGCATTTGCCTGCAAAGCCAAAGGACCCAGGTTCGATTCCCCAGGACCCATGTTGGCCAGATGCATAAGGTGGGGGGGCACACGAGTCTGGAGTTTGTTTGCAGTGGCTGGAGGCCCTGGTGTGCCCATTCTCCCTCTCTCCTTCCCTCCCTCTTTCTCTGACAAATAAATAAGTAAACAAAAATATTTTAAAAATCTTCACAGATATCCTAAATATAAACAAGGACAGATGAATTTCATTTGTGAGTTCATTGAGATAGATGTTTTGGTCTCAGCAAAGAAAACGACTAATTACAATTTCACCCTGTTTCAACTTCTCTTTCAGCTAACCCATGAACTAATTCCCTTAAAACTTTAATGTTCACCAACAATCCCAATCCAGTGACAGCAGCTTAGCCAAATTTTCCAAACAAACAAGATGTAGGAGGGGTGGGAAGAGAGCCTGACCTTGTTCTAGAGACCAGAGCCACTTCAATGAATGTACCAAAAAAAAAAAAAAAAACCCAGAGAGAAACACTTTTTCCCTTTAGTTCAGCTCAGGATCTGTTGCTTGATCACTCTCTTATCACCAACTATTACATATTTACACAGGTGCGTCTCTGATTTAATTGTTTGGAAGCAAAGCCTTGTGACTCACTTCTGCAGTGCTGCCCAGCTGGGGTCTGACAGGTAAATAATTACCACTAATGAAAGCCTAAATGAATTCAGACTCTTCAAAGTCAGAGAGGGGAGTAGGGGACAAGAGTTATTAATGACCTGTTAGGAGTCACTGGAGAAGTGAGGGCCGGGCAGCCCAGTCTTAGGTGGAGACAATAAAGAGACCCATCAACATCAGGGACAGCTCAGCTGCCACATGCACTGCGGCCCCGCGGCCCCTGGGCCAGGGTCGCTCAAGCCCCATGCAGGCTTGCTTAGTTGGAATACCTTACGGGCTCTCTGGATCTGTAAATATGAGTTGCATAATGCGTTTGTTCTGCTCAGTTCTTGCAGGTAGGGCATCATGTCAGGATCGCCATCTTCATAATTCAGATTTCTTGACATAAAGAGAAAAATTGGGCAAAAGGGAGGATTCCTGAGTGGGTAAACAGCTTGTTACCTAAGAATGAGAACACAAATTCAAATCCTCAGCACCCATGTAAAAGCTAGGATCAGTAGTCCACATCTATAATCTCGGAAATGAGGAAGCAGAGCTTAGCTAGTTGAGAATCAGGGACCTGTGTGTCCAGTGAGAGACCCTGTCTTAAAAAGTAAGGAAGAAGCCAGATGCACAAGGTGGTGCATGCATCTGGAGTTTGTTTACAGGGGCTAGAGGCCCTGATGTACCCATTCTCTATCTCTCTCCCTTCTTGAAAATAAATAAACAAATAAAAATTAAAAGGTAAGGTAGAGAGTGACTGAGGAAGACACCTGACATCAGTCTCTGGCCTGCACACATGCACACAAACACACACACACACATATGCACATGCATGCACGCACACATGCATGAGTGCCCCCACATGTACATGCATACACGAGTGCCCATACACACACACGTGCAGACACACACATGCACACACACATGCATACACATGAGTTCCTGTATACATAGGAACTCACATACACATGCTAACATAATAATAATAATCACAATAATAAATAATAATAATTAAGAATTAACACATTTACTCCTCGAGAGCAAACCGTATGCCCTGAATGCTTCCTAAGCAAGCAGATGTTGATGGGAAGTCATCCATCCTCTAGGGGCTGGTGAATTTCATTAGAAATTTCCATGGAGTTATTATGAATGATAACTAGTTCCCTCAGGCTTAAGCCCCTCTGTGATGGACTCAGGGCGCGGAGGATGTCTGCTTAAAAGCCAGCTTGTGCACACTGGAAAACCTTCCAGCCTTCTACTTCTTTTTTTTTTTTTTTTTGGAAGTCATTTTTCAGCTTCCCAGTAATGAACAAAACAGGTCTGATAATTTTCAATAATATACTCAGGAAATGGGGGATGCAGGACTGAAGCTTCTAAGCACTTGACACAGAAATCTAGTTCAATCAGCATTGAGAGTGATGCCTGCAAGCGCCCTCTGGGCTTTGGGACCAGCCAGGGGGAGTGTATCAGCCACAACAAGGCCATATTTTGACTGGTTTTCATCAATTTGACTCGGCTGGTTTTTCTTTTTTTCTTTTTTTTTTTCCTCCTCGTTTCTTCTAAAAACATTTGGCTCTGAAACAGAAAAAGAATTTTTGAGTTGTAATTCAAAGTCCTCTCTTATTGTCTCCCATAAAACACGGACTGCAGGACTGACCTCATGGTTTTGCTCCCGGCTAGACGGCAGTAACAGCACCGCACATCCGGGGAAAATACTAAATGACCACTTGGATTTTCCCCCTTTGTTCTCTTCATTAGTTTGAAATTATAGGGCATACCTCTTTATCCTGAGCTGAGTTCTTATGGAGGGGTCTGGGAGAAACATACGTTTCTTTGATTGGAGTGAACACTCCAAATATCAATCCATTAAAACAAAAAGAAAATAGCAACATGTGAGGGAAGTGGTTCTGACTGAGGTCTTCCAAAATGCCATACCATGTGCTGACTCAGGGAAACTTGGGGCAACATGCTGAAAACATTTGCAGGCCTGGAAAATAACTGGTTTAATAATTCAAGATGCTTTTAAGTTTCAAAAAAATACATAAAAACAAATAAACTTCCCTTTCCCCAAAGTAGTGTTGCATGGCAAGAGACTGAAAATGAGAGAAACAGAGTTTTACAGTCATGCAAATCCAGTTCTGTGAAGATCCGAACAAAGAACCTGCCATACACCAGCCAAGGAATGGAAATGTAATTTTCATGACCTCAAAATACTTGGATGAATTCTGAAGTATTTTAGTCAATACCCCATATATCTTTTCATCCGGGTGTCATATGGGCCCATATTCCCAAATCCCGAGTGTTTCTCAGGTGTGCCTCATAATTTCCTGAGCCTGAAGGTACCCTGCTTTGTTCTGCAGAAACCTTCCCTGATGGCTTGTCTCCAGTGCTACAGGCTTTTAGCACCATTATTGGCCTGTGTTCACTAGATACCAGAAGCACTTTGTGAAAACCAAAAATGCTTCTAGATCCTGGAAAATGCAAAACTGTCAACAGTTAAGGACACACTTCTCCCATTAGTGCAGAACCCCAAATGGATTGTATGAGAAACTCGCTTTCGTTACTGCCTCTTCCTTATCTAGAAATAGGAGAATGCGGGGTGGGTGCTGAGCTCAGTGGCAGAGTCTCAACCACCAACACCTAAGGAGACAGAGAGGAAGAGACTTAGAGTGCATTCGAGCTTAAGGGACCTGCTCAGCTTCAGGGTTTAGCCAATGGCAGAGGATGGGCTTCACTAGGGCTGTAGAATCTACGTACCATATCTTTATACTCGTCAGAATCGATGTGGACAATACTAAACGTCTATTGTCTGTGAGTTAAAGAAAACCCACAGAAATAAGTACTTTATTTGAAGTGTCACAAAATGATACTATCCAAAGTTCTTCTCAGTTCCAAGAAGTTCCTTGCATGACAGGAAAGGGCCACCCAGCTGGCAGAACCTGGCTGGGTGGTGCAGCAGAACCATACCCAGTCACTTCCACTGTTCTCTCTGCTTGCTGAGGTTTCGATGACTGGCTATGGGAGATCAGTATAAAGCAATCTGGCTAATACTGGTTAATGGTCACATGTTTCATGAACTTTTTCTTGGAAAGGGAAGAGAATTTGGGAGTCATGTAGCCCAGTTTGTGGCTTACTGGCTCTCAGTATTTTGGGAAATTGATTGGTGGAACTGTCTTTGCCCTGGAGGGTCACTGTTTGTGTCTTGCTAGGCAGTTCCAAGGAAAAGATAACCGTGTGCACAGCCATGGTCTAGAGCTTGTCATGACCATTCCCAGAAATTCTCCCACCATGGGTAGTGGTCAGTTTCAGGAAAATGTCAAGGTTCACATACCAAAAACCTGCCAATGACTGATGTTTGCATTGTCAAGTGGCAGGAGGACAGGTGGATGGGCTCAATCGTGGACGGTTTGGATCTGAGTTGAAGATGTTGGTGCAGATACAGTAACAAGGTTCTGCCCGAGGCTTTGACCAGAACGGAGATTTCCAAGGGCAAACCCATAGATGCCAGGAGATTACTGTAGGACTTGCGTGTGTCTCCTAGGTAGCAGGTATTGTGTATTATGTATCCTTCAACACTAAACAGTCCCTATCCTTAAGACCATGAAATATGTTTGGTAACAAAGGTACTGAAATAATTTCAAACGACTTGAAAAGGGTTCCACAGGGTACAAGACAAACACCTGGAAATGTCCGTGACCCACACTTGAGAGAAAGGTCCCTGGGGACGGGAAGAATGGGACCTGATGGCTAAACCTGAAAATGAAGACAGATTTACTGGGGGGAAATCCGTTTATAGATAATGCCTAAGCTAACATCTGACAGGAGGGGAATCCAACTTCTTTGGTGATCTGCATATGACTGAGAGTGTCTGGAAAGTAGAGTGAGATGTTAGAAGAAGAAATAGATGAGAGGAGCACCAGGGGCTTTGCAGAGGAGAGGCCATCCCAGATGAGGCTCTAACCTGTTTGAACGGTGCTCCAAAGGTAGCTGGAAATCACAATAATGTCTTCCATCTAACACAGGTTTATAAAACTCACCCAGACCCTGGCTCCAGGACAGAAAAAAAGAAAGGTCGACAACTGTGTAGTGGAATCACTGTTGATGATGGGGTCTGGGAAGATCCAAAGGCTGTGATAGTTCTGTCAGTGCTCTCGTGACCATTGTAGTACTTCTCTGTGCCCTGGCTTCCACCTGTCAAGTGATGGGCTCTAACTGACCGGCCTCCTTAGCTTCTCTCTTTCTTCTCTGATCCCTGCTATCTTATAATTGCTTGTTTCAAAACTAAAATGCAGATGTTATAGGTGAGAGACGTGGACACTGTAATTCAAGTAATTGAGATGAATCTCATGCAGGTGGCCCTTCGACAATACTGAGAAACCATATGACAGACAAGCACGTTGCTTTTGTTTATAAATGGGCCTTGGGAATGGCCTCCCCTTTAGGAGCTGGGTGCAGTTAACAAAGGATCAAGAGCAGTCCATTAAACCTTGAGAAGCCAAATTAGAATAGATCATCCGATGAAACTGAAGTAGACAGAAAATCACCCCTTATTATGTGTGTCAGTAATTGGTACCCATTAGCTCCCCAGACTCTCACTAGCAGTTGTTGGAACCAGGTAGGCCACATCATCAGGTTCCAACATCAGGGTGCACAGAGAGGAGGGACATCTATGGAATTTGTGCTTAGTATTGTACATCACTGATGTACATTTCTAGCTTCCCATCAGATGGTCATGGATGACACAGCCATGTACTGAACATACTTGCCTATAGCCTCAGTACTGTTCCCCCAACGTCTTGTCATTTTGATGTAAACAACTCTTTGATCAACATATTGCCATAACATATCATTAGAAACAGGCCACTTTTTGAGAAGATACCCATGGGAAGCCATTTCCCACTCCCTCCACATCTTCCAGATATGCCATGATATAGTTGACCTCAAATAACATGCATTAAATAACTTATCTATGGAAACCCTGGCAGGACATAATTCATTAGCCTTTGAGTGGGTATCTCCTTTAAAACCCAAGAGATGCCTTGCTTACAAAACCAATACTAATGTTGACCTAGGACAGTCATATATGTTCCAACAGTTAAAGGAATGGCACAAAAAGAGAATGGATTCAGAAATAACCAAGGCATGCAGATAGTGTTCTGATGCTAAGCCTTGATCCTCACTGTTGCCAACACAATGATCCTGGCATATGTCCGTGAAAGGACACAGAAGATGTGTATAAGCCTTGAAGCCACATTTGCCTCCCTCTCTCTCTCTCTCTCTCTCTCTCTCTCTCTCTCTCTCTCTCTCTCTGTCTGTGTGTGTGTGTGTGTGTGTGTGTGTGTGTGTGTGTGTGTTAGAGGTGTACATGCATGCACATGCCAGTGAACATTCTTACATGTATAAAGACACTCATCCATCTATTTGGAGATAGACTTTCACTAGATTGGAACAAGATGACTTATACTAATTGGCCAATAAGCTTCAAGGATCCATCTCCCCAGCACTAAGGTTATAAGCATGTTCCTGGCATTTGATTATATAGGTTTTGAGGGATGAACTCAGGCCCTCATGATAATTTGAACACAGTGCCCCCATAGCCTCATATGTCCAGACACTTGTTTCCCCAGCCAGCGGGAGCTATTTGGGAAGGTTGTCCAACATTTAGAGGGTGGGGCCTTGCAGGAAGAAGTGTGTCCCTGGGGTGTTGAAGTGTCACAGCTCAGCCCTATCTGCTATTGTCATTCTTAGTCCTCCCCACTGATGTGATGATACAATGATGGTTTCTTTCTCCTGCCCCAATTTCCCCATCACAGTGGACTCCAGCCACTGGAACTGTAAGTCAAAATAATCTCTTTCCTCTTAAGCTGCTTCTGGTCAATTCCCCAGTACCCGTGTGAAGCCAGATGCACAAAGTGGTGCATGAATCTGGAGTTTGTTCACAGTGGCAGAGGGCTCTGGCATGCCCATACTCACTTACTCTCAATCTGTTTCTCTTTACCTCTGTTTCAAATAAAAAAAGTAATGCATTTGGATAAATTTGCAGAGTTGGGAATGGCTTCATGAGGAAGCTCATCAGTCACAAGATATGCAGGAAGAATGAGAGATAGACAAGGAAGGTGGCACAGAAAGAATATTTTGAACAAACTGAACATCTGGATCAGGTTTTGAGATGAGAGAATGTGGCAAATTACTCAAGGGCAAGATTTGGGGTACGGCTGGAACACGACCTTCCCTACATACTTAGCCCCTGATCGTGGCTCAAATTAGTCAAGGGTTTGATTTCAATCAGGATTATTGTAAGTACCTTCCAGATCACTGCCACTTTACAAACACTGAATAGTTTATAGAATCCCCCTGCAGACTATCAAAGGGCATTAGGTCAGTGCATAGGAGGAGCTAACTTACTTCCCATCTCCACAGTTTAATGTCTCCATAATCATGGACAGAATACTCTTTATCTTGGAGCCTCAATTTCCACTTTTATATTTATGAATGGAAAAGCAATCTCTTACCTTGTTAACTAGTTGGGTCCATTAACATATGTATGACCCTATCTGAGGCACACTGTGACTGGCCTGGCACATGGTGGGTACTCAATAAACCATTCCATTAACCCTCCATAGCAGAATTTATAAACTGACTGGCAGTGCTGATGGAATGGCACTGACTGAAATCCACAGGTACCAAGTTTAGAATTGTACATTTTAAAAGATATGATATGTATTTGTTTATAAGCAGAGAGAGAGAGAGAGAAAGAGAGAGAGAGAGAGAGAGAGAGAGAGAGAGAGAGAGAGATACATACAGAGAGGGAGAGCAAAAGAGACAGAGAGAGAGAATGAAAAAGACAGAGAATGGATGTTCCAAGGCGTCCAGCCACTGCAAACAAACTCCAGACACGTGTGGCACTTTGTGCATCCGCTCTTACATGGGTCCTATACCCCGGACATTAGGCTTTGCAGGGAAGCGCCTTAATGACTGAGCCCTCTCTCCAGCCCCTAGAATTTTACATTTGAAAGATCAAAAACATCCTCATTTTAATCACACAATGATAACACATGACAGTCACTGTAGGAAGCATTTGTCTTAAATTCTCCTTCAAGTTCTACTCCAACCCTATGAAGTCATAGTATTTTATGAAACATGGGCTCTGGTTTCTATACAGGAAAAGGAAAAGATTATTGAACTCTAATACATTTTGACACTTTGGTTTCAACAAAATTAACCAGCTTTATTTTCTACAGACCGTCTCATGGTCTTCAACTTAATAGTGTGTATGAACAAATCCAAGATAAAGAAAAATGGTCTAGTAATTTTCCAAGTGTATTTGGCCATCAAATCCCTCTTATTGTCAGATGCATATGAAAATCTCATTCAAACACACTTTGTTAAATAGCAACAAGTACCAAAGTGAGGCTCATCAACTTCACTTCAGACCTAAGGAAACCAGTCCTCAGAGAGGTTAAGTAATTTGCCTGATGCCAAACAAGCAGCAGACAGGCCTGTGGTCCGCAATTACGTCTTCCTAATTCCCAAACCGGGCAACCATTGTTTTCAATCTAGTTGCAACTCTTGGCAAGTATCCAAGCTGCAAAACATGGATACCAGGCTAGCGGGAGTGCCCTCAACAAAAACACGGGGATCAAAGTTCTAAAAGATTAGCGGTGACCCCAGTGCCAGAAGAAAAGAGAAAGAGAAAAAGAGCCATTCTGGAACCTCAGGTCCCCAGAACCCATGGCATCCTGCTGTTGAGGGCAACTAAACCTGAGACACAGACCTCAGCCGCCCACCAGCCTTGTTATTCCTGCTTGTCACCTGGGCCGTTTCCTCTAAGTCTCAAAGCTGCGCCTCACTTTTTCCACATCTCTCTGTTTTATTGGTGGTTAGAGACAGCACATGCTTGGCTGCTCTCTCTGCAAAGAGAAAAGCAACTGGATAGGAAACTAGAGTAAGGAAACCCATCCCAGCACAAGCTTAGTCTTCCCTCCACAAAACTCAGAGAGTGAAAAACGGTGATCCAATTCTGTTCCCTAAGCAGGATGTGAACAAGCAAGACTTTGATTTCACAGCAGTCTATGTTTGAAGGTCAAACAATAGCCAGGTGTTCTTCGGAAATCAACCAATTGAGCTGATTAAGAGGCGGGAGATGGGCGGGATAGATGGCCTACTGGTTAAAGCACTTGCCTACAAAGCCAAAGGACCTAGGTTCAATTCCCAGTTGCACAACATGGTACATGCATCTGGGGTTCATTTTCAGTGGCTGAAGACCCTGGGGTGACCATTCTCTCTCGCTCTGCTTCTCCTCTCTCTCTCAAAAAAGTAAATAAATATTTTTATTTTTAAAAAAGAGAGACTGGGAGATGATTCTGTTGTCAAAGGTGCTTGCTTGCAAAGCCCGCTGTCCCAGGTTCAATTCCCCAGTGCCCATGTAAAGTCAGATTTGCCTGCATTTGGAGTCTGTTTGCAGCAGCAAGAGGCCCTAGTGCACCCTCTCTTCTCACAGATAAAGAAAGAAAGAATTAAAGAAAAAAGAGGCAGAAAGAATGTAAGGGCCAAAGGAAGGGTAGGACTCCTTACAACATGCTCCCTCCAGGCATAAAATGGCCTGGATATCCATGACCTCACAGTGCCTGACACTACCTACACAAGACCATCATAGGAGGAGGAAAAGATCATGACATCAAAATAAAAGAGAGACTGAGATGGGGAGGGGATATGATGGAGAATGGAATTTCAAAGGGGAAAGTGGGGGTGGGGAGGGTATTACCACGGAATATTTTTTATAATCATGGAAAATGTTAATAAAAATTGAGAAAAAAAAAAAAGAAAAAAGAGGCAGTCTCTGAGACACTCACAGGCCCTTCCCTGGTAAAAGAAGCCCTGCTCTGGCAAACTTCGGATTCTTCCAATTTCCGCTGCACCCAATGGTGCTGGGTCAACCTGAGAAAAGAGCCAGGAAGGGATCACCTTCAAACTGGGTGAACCGGAGACTTCTCCACAGGTGCTCACTGTAGCAAAGAATTCATAGCTACCCAAAGAACTAGGTGAAACCAGAAACAGTCCTCCAACCATAAGTGGGGCTGTGTACGGAGGCACTAGGAGGTGTTGTGATATCTGGCTTATGCGAGCACTAGGGAATCAAACCTGGATCCTTAGGCTTCATAGGCAAGAGCCCTAACCGCTAAGCCATCTCTCCAGTCCCTTGCTGGCTTTTACGTGAATACCAAAGATGGGCTTCAAGGTTGTAAAGCTCTCCCTTCATAGGACTGATGTTTCTCTGCATTGGCTACAAGCACTGAAGTAAGGTCTGCCCTCAGTGGACTATTGACATCTCACTCTCCGCTTGGCTGTCAATTCCAAGAAGCTCCGTACTTATCCACATGGCCACGGTGTGGGGCAGTATGTCAAGGTGTCCCAAAATACTGAATAAATGGGTGGGTGGCTTTAGAACAATAACAAGGGCTGCAGAGGTGGTTCCGTGCTTCTGTGCATTTCCTGTGTAAGCATGAGGGCCTGAGGTGGCCTGAGACCATCAGCATTGGATCTCCAGGCCCCATGTAAAGATCTGGCCATGGCCTCAGGCACCTGTAACCCCAGTCCTGCAGGGAGCCGAAATTCTAGAAGCACTAGGGCCCCGTCAGCTCTAGAATCAGTAAAAAGACTAGCTGAAAACAAACCTGGGGCCAGAGAGATGGCTCAGCAGTTAAGGTGCTTGCCTGTGAAGCCTAAGGACCCAGGTTTGATTCCCCCATACCCAGGTAAGCCCAATACACAAGATGGCTGCATGTATCTGGAGTCGTTTGCAGTGGCTAGAGGCCCAGCCATGCCCATTCTCTGTATTTGCCCCCCCCCTTAAATAAATAAGTAAAATGATTTTTTAAAAAAACTGAGTGGAAGAGGAGTAGAGTGGGACATGTGATATTCTGTTCCAACCATTGGACACATGCCTCCCCACACACAGACAAGCAGGTGGGTACACACACACATAATCATCACACTATCCAATATTTTATACTCCAAAACACTCTGCTGGTTGGTACTTCAAGAACTACCATCCCAGACTAGAGTGCCTGGTGGGAAGTATGATGGATAATTGGCTTTGTCTTAAGACTAAGTTTGTTATGAGTAATTTCAGAGCCAGAAGTGGTATTTTTTCAGCAAGTTGTAGGTCATGGAAGTCCCTAAGGTCCCCAAAACATTACAGGTTGTTGCCAAGGCTCCTGGTTACCCACCAGAACTAGATGGTGAAATCCTGTTGCTGAGCGTCCACATGCTGGGGCTGCAGGCCACTGAGAACTCAAGCTGGAGCTGCGTGACAACCTCCTCCCGGGCTGCAGAGACGGCTTAGTGGTTAAGCACTTGCCTGTGAAGCCTAAGGACCCTGGTTCAAGGCTCGATTCCCCAGGACCCACGTTAGCCAGATGTACAAGGGGGCACATGCGACTGGAGTTCGTTTGCAGTGGCTGAAGGCCCTGGTGGGCCCATTCTCTCTTTCTATCTGCCTCTTTCCCTCTGTCTGTCACTCTCAAATAAATAAATAAAAATAAACAAAAATACGCATTTATTAAAACCTCCTCCCTGCTGACCTTCAGAATGTGGGAAAGGCCCGTGTGGCCTGCTGGGGGAGAAAAGTCTTCAATAGTCTCACCCAGCAGTGGACTATGCAAGTTCTATGGCTGCCCAGCCAGGCCAAATGTGCCAACTGATGCAATGGTAGCATGTCTGTAGTGGAGGAAACCAGCTGCTCTCTCAGTGGACTTGAGGCCTGGTCCATGAGAGGGAGTTCATGCCTGGCCCTGAAAATTCCTAATGAAAATCTTATAGTTGGGAGGGCGTAAGCCCGGTGGGATGGGGGGTGACTACTACTGTTGTCTGGCTAACTGGATGTATTATTCCCACCCAACTTGCCTCTAAATACTTATGCTCTTACCCATATATTAATGCTACTCTCACTTTTTGTTAGAGAAGCCTCTCTTTTCAGATGGTGGCTGCCATTGGGGTGGCTCAAAAATGGCCAAGGTGCTGAGAAGAAGTGACAGTGGAGTGTTTGGCACCAAGTGACACATCTCTACCACACCCTCCAAGAATCAAGGGTCTTTGAGGAAGAGGTGGCAATAATGTAAGAGCCAAAAGAAGGAGAGGAGGGCTTACAGAGCTGTCTTCCAGACACAAAGTGAAGTTCATGACTTCACAGTGGCTGACGCTACCCACACAGACCAGCGTGATGGGAGGGAGAATGGTGGCATGAAAGTAGAGGAGAGACTGCTTGGAAAGAAGGAAGTCCGTGGAGGGGGGATTCGGGAGGGGGAAGGGAGAGTGGTGGGCGGGGTTTATGGTCATGATATATTGTCTGTCTGGGTGGGGGTTGTCAATGAAAAGTGACAAAATCGTAACAAACAGTAGTTGAAGGCTTCTAAGCATGTGGGCGACCTGCCCCAGAGTTGTTCTGGGAAAAGCCCAAGCACTGGGGTGCAGGTTGGAGTGAAGACCGGGGGAGGGGCATGGCTGCACTCAGAGCTGTCCCAGGGTGACTGGCAGGCTTCAGCGGAGAGCGAGAGCGGGCGGTGCCTTGGACTAGGCTGAAAGCAGTGGAGGCCGCAGAGGACCGGTGGAGGGTGAATGCAGCAGCAGCCGGTCTCGGATTCGGGGCTGAGGGGCGACAGTGCCTCGGCCGATGCTCGGCGCTATTCACGAGACTCCGGAAGAAGAGCAGGCCTCGGGCAGCAGATGAGCTCACACTTGGATCTGCTCAGCGTCAGGCACCTTCTGGGCTTTTAAAAGATGGTAAGTAAACAGTTGATCTTGGGCCTGGCATTAAGAGGTGAGATGAAGACAAGATAGAGCTGTGAGTCATCTGAAACTGCTGTGATATGAAGCCACGATGGGGGAGGAGTGAGATGCCCCGGGAGATAAGGGAGAAGAAGGGGAGGCGGGCCGTGGGACCTCAAACAGGTAACGGCTGGGCAGGAGAGGCGAGGCCACCCAGGAGAGGCTGGAAGTACCAGGACAGAAGAGCGCCTTGCCGGGGGTCAAGGGAAGGGAGAGGATTGTGGCCACTCATCATGCGCTGGTCAGAGGTCAGTTTAGATGAAGACTAAGGAATATCTCCGGGCTTTATGAATGTGGAAATGACCCTGAGGAGGTGTACCTGAGGAAGGGAAGGAAAATGGGTGTAGGGGATAGCAGAAGTTTGTGGGGAGGAGATCCTTCATTGACAACCTTTTTTTTTTTTTTATTCTTTTTTGGTTTTTCAAGGCAGGGTCTCACTCTAGTCCAGGCTGACGTGGAATTCACTACATAGTCTCAGGGTGGCCTCGAACTCACAGCGATCCTCCTACCTCTGCCTCCTGGGTGCTGGGATTAAAGGCATGCGCCACCACACCCAACTGCTTTGCTTCATCAACAACTTTAAGAAATACTTGTTTTATTTGTTTATTTGCATGCACAGAGAGAGAGAGAGACAGAGACAGAGAGAGAAAAAATGGACGTACCAGGGCCTCCTGCCATTGCAAACAAACTCCAGATGCATGTGCCTCTTTGTGCATCTGGCTTTACAAGGGTACTGCGAAATCGAGCTCAGTCATCAGGCTTTGCAAGCAAGCACATTTAACTACGGAGCCATCGCCCTCGCCCCCCCCCCCACAGGTTACTTTTATGTAATGGATCATTAGGGTTACTTTTGCTGATGCAGCCAGTGGATGGCAAAGCAGTATCAAGTTGAGCACCTGTAACTCCTTCATTTATTTAAGAAGTCTGTCTGGGGCTGGAGAGATGGCTTTGTGGTTAATGTGTTTGCCTGAAAAGCCAAAGGATGCAGGTTTGATTCCCTAGGACCCACGTAAGTCAGATGTACAAGGCAGCACATATGTCTGGAGTTTGTTTGCAGTAGCTGGAAGCCCTGGTGTGCCTATTCTCTCTTTTTCTTTCTCTGCTGCCTCTTTCTCTCTCTCAAATAAATAATAAAATAAATAAAATAAAATTTAAGAAGTCTATCTGAATGTCTCTGTAGGCAAAAAAAAAAAAAAATCATCCTCAAATTTCTCTTAACAGTAAACTTAAAGGCTTGGGAAAGTAAGGTCAGAATACAGAGTTGATTTTTGACTTTCCAACTATATGATCTCAGTTAAAATTTTTCACCTCACTGAAACTAGTTATTTATGTTTAAAGAAGGAATGAAGATACATTCTGAAAAATATGGATATAAAGGATTATCTATTCAGTATTGTTCTGGACTTATATTAAATTGCAATACAATATAATATATAATGTTTATTATAATATTAGTGGCTGGAGAGATGGCTCATCAGTTAAAGGGAAGAGCATACACAAGGGTTAGGGTTTATTCTTAGTCTGTGTGTGTGTGTGTGTGTGTGAGAGAGAGAGAGAGAGAGAGAGAGAGAGAGAGAGAGAGAGAGAAAGACAAACAGAGAGAGGCAGAGAGAGACAATCATTTACTAAAAGTTAGCCCAAATCCTGATTATTCATTTGGATTTCTCTAAACTAGTCACCTCAAAGAACTTTTCAATTCATTACACTTTAAAATTTTTCACCATAGATTATGCTTTGTTGAGCCAGTATTGTGCTCTTACTAAAAAACGTCTTCATGAAGTTGCTTCTTAAAATCATATGCTCCCACCTTTTAATTCCATTGAAAGAAGCCATGCAGGGCAAAGGGTTGACATCAAGAGGGGGCTTTGTTTAGAGCCTTGTGGACAAAACAAACATAAATGGTGAGGAGGAGTATGGTCTGTTCCCTCATGAAAAGCAGCAGAATGGAAAATGAACATGGATTCCATTCATTCATCCTTCGAACATAGCACCTCTGAAAACTTAGTAAAAGGCCCTGGGCTAAGATCAGATCCAAAGAAATTGATTTTATTGTTGTTTTAAAATTCCCACCCTACCAGGTACAGCCTGGACTGATTATTTAAGGTAGATGAAGAATCAATTGGTTGAATGTCAAGGAAAAGATATATATATATATATATATATATATATATATATATGTATGTATGTATGTATGTATGTATGTATGTAAGTATGTATCTACATACACACACATATATACGCACACACACACACACACACACACACACACATATATACACTATTTATTTGAAAGCAGAGGAAAGAGAATAGATGCTCCAGGACCTGCCACTGTAAAGTAACTCCAGATGCCCAAAGTGCATCTGGCTTCATGTGAGTACTAGAGAATCGAACCTGAGTCGTCAGGATTTGCAAGCAAGCTCTTTAACCACTGAGCTACCTCTCCAGCCTGTATGCTTTCGACATGGATTGGTAGCCGTTTGGCTTGAGAAAACTGTGGGCAAACGAGATCAAGATTTTCGCATCAGGTTTATTATCCATGTCTGGTCGGCCAAGTTCACAGCAACAAGAACATCGTTTGGAAAGATCTCGCCATCCACTCACATCACATCACTCATCAGCTCGTGAACACACTAATGGCAACAATAGCAACGCAAACAAAAGTCTTCTCTTAGTACGTAAAGTCAGTGCGCACACCCATCTGTGCTCTTTCTACCTGTAACAACATTGTGGGAGAGAGTCCTTATCCACATTAGGTACACGAGGCAGCCAAGGGCAGGACGGGTGGAAGAACATGCCCAAGGTGCGGAGGTCTGAATGTATGACCCGTAGACTCAGGTATCGTAGCTTAGGCTCCTCACTTCCATCTCCGACAGCCTGCTGGAGGATGTGGGTCACTGGGGGCCAATCTTGAGTCCAGCTCTAGGCTGTGCACAGAGCCAGCTCGAGCTCTGGATGTTGGTGCTTGTGGGTGCTGGCTTCTCTCTCTCTCTCTCTCTCTCTCTCTCTCTCTCTCTCTCTCTCTTTCTCTCTCTCTCTCCTCTGTGGATGCTGAAGTGAGCCAGTTTTCTCCACCATGATGAAGCTTCCCCTCGAATCCGTGGGACTGAAATAAACCCTTTCTGTCCATTAACAGCTTCTGGTTGGGTGTTTGTCCCAGCCATGAGAAGGTGACAGCAACACAAGGTTACATGAAGGACTAAAACCCTAAGCCAGATGCAGTGGCACCCCTTTAATCCCAGCACTTGGGAGGCAGAGGTAAGAGGGTCACTGTGAGTTCGAGGCCACCCTGAGACTACATAGTGAATTCCAGGTCAGCCTGGACTACAGTGAGACAGGCCCTCAAAAACACAAACAAACAAACAACAACACAAGACCCAAAGGCATGTGTTAGACAAGATATCACCCCATTTTAAAAAAATGAACTTTCTTTTGTGTCTAAACTTGAAAAACACCAGGACCTATGTAAGCCAGATGCACAAGGTTGCATATGCGTCTAGAGTTCTTTTGCAGTGAGTGAAGGCCTTGACACATCCATTCTCTGTCAAGTACATAAATAAATAAACAACATGTTTAAAATAATAAAAACCAAACAAATCCTGGATTTGAAAAACACTATGTCTTTACTTACCATGCCCAGTGAGTCTCTCAAGGTCATGATGATGCAGATGGATCAATCAAGTGTGGAACCACCTTTCTCTTTGGCATCTTTTAGTTTGGGCCGGCCTTGGGCTGCTCTGCAAAGCAGCATGGATATCCAGTCAATTCTCATTTTCCAAAACTAATCTTCCCCTACCACCTTTCCAAACAGGGGGGCCCTATCTAATTGGCCCTCCAGAGCTTTCTGCAAATTAATCACTCTGAATTCTAAAGCTCAGCAAAACGCTGTTCAGCCTGATCCAAGAATAACTATCTTTAGCAGCAAAAGAATGTTTTCCTGACTGTCATGCAGGCCTCTGACAATAGCCACAGGAAATGTCAGGGCCACTGCTACCTCTGAAGTCAGTGGGCCCTGCTGGCAGGGGAGAGTTGAGGAAGAGGGACATGCCTTCTTCCAGATAAGCTGCCCAGCTGCCCAGTGTTGTTACTGTACCCATTGTCTTTTCAAGGATGCTTTCATGTCCCTCAGGAATTTTTTTCTTCAAGAACATGTGGAATGTTCTTTGAGACACTCTTGATTAGCTAAGTGCTGGATTCCTTCAACATTTTGTGTGTGGGAGGATTACTTTTTTTTTTTTTTTTTTTTTTTTTTGGTCTTGTGCAGACTAGAAAAACACTCTACCATTGAGTTTAACCCCAGTCAGGGTTTACATTAAAAAAATAATAATAATATGTACTTATTTATTTGTAAGGAGAGAGAAAGCGAGAGCAAGAGAGAGGAGCATAGGCACACCGGGGCCTCTTGCCACTGCAACTGAACGCCAGATACACATGCCACTCTGTGGATAACTCTGTGGGTATTGGGGAATCAGACCCAGGCTCTGAGGCTTTTCAAGCAAGGGCCTTTATCCACTGAGCCATGTAAAGCCAGATGCACAAGGTGGCATATATATCTGGAGTTTAGTTGCAGTGGCTAGAGGCCCTGGTGTGCCCATTCTTTCTCTCTTTCTCAAATAAATAAACAAAATATTTTTAAAACAGTTTTATGGGGCTAGAGAGATGGCTTAGCTGCTAAGGCACATGCCTGCAAAGCCCAAGGATTCAGGTTCGATTCTTCAGGTCCCACATAAGCCAGATGCACAAGGTGGTGCCCCATATCTGAAGTTCATTTGCAGTGGCTGGAGGCTTTGGTGCCCCCTTTCTCAATCTCTTTTTCTCTCCCTCTCTCTTTGTTTCTAATAAATAAAAATAAATAAACAAATAACAAAATAACTCTTTAAAATGGAAGTTTTATAGATGTTTTGAAGCATTTCCTTAATGCCGCTCTGTGACAAAGGGTCGTGCGCCAGTCAGACGTGCTTTACTGTGAGAATCCTGCAAGAATTGTTCAGTGCGAGTCATCATCGCCATTGCTGACTAGAACGTGGTTAAGCAGCTTGTTCAAGACAGCTGCAACCTTTTCACTCTTTTATTTATTTATTTTATTTATTTGAGAGCGACAGACACAGAGAGAAAGACAGATAGAGGGAGAGAGAGAGACAGAGAGAGAATGGGCGCACCAGGGCCTCCAGCCTCTGCAAACGAACTCCAGACGCATGCGCCCCCTTGTGCATCTGGCTAACGTGGGACCTGGGGAACCGAGCCTCGAACCGGGGTCCTTAGGCTTCACAGGCAAGCGCTTAACCGCTAAGCCATCTCTCCAGCCCAACTTTTTCACTCTTGCTACTGTTTTGAGATAGGGTCTCATTAGGCCATGCTGGCCTCACTGCGTAGCTGAACCTGGCCTTGAATCCTTGATCCTCCTGCTTCTACCCTTTGGTACAGGGACGGACCACTGGCCTTCACCACACACCTAACTTAATAGGTATCACTTCTGAAGCTGAGTGACAGGCATGTAGGAATTATTTTTTTTAATTTTTTTGTTTATTATTTATTTATTTGAGAGTATCAGACAGAGAAAGAGGGAAAGAAAGAGACAGAATGGGCGAGCCAGGGCCTCCAGCCACTGCAAACGAACTCCAGACACATGTGCCCCCTTGTGCATCTGTCTAACGTGGGTCCTGGGGAATCAAGACTTGAGCTGGGGTCCTTGGGCCTCACAGGCAAGCACTTAACCACTAAGCCTTCTCTCCAGCCCATAGGAATTATTTTTATTTAAATTTTCTCTCTTGGGCTGGAGAGATAGCTTAGTGGTTAAGGTGCTTGCCTCCAAAGCCAAAGGACCTCAGTTCGATTCTCCAGGACCCACGTAAACCAGATGCACAAAGTGGCATATGCATGTTGAATTCATTTCAGTGGCTGGAAGCCCTGGCACACCTGTTCTTTCTCTCTTTCTCCCCCTCTTTTTCTCTCTCAAATATATATATGCTATTATTATGTATATATAAATTATTATTATTATATATATATAAATTTCTCAGAATGTAGGCCTGGCAAGATGTAGTGATGGCTCAGTGGACAGAGTGCTTGACATGCAAGTGTGAGACTCTGAATTCAGATTCCCAGAGCCCAGGGATGTGAGGCATGACCGTGGTCATCTGAAATTCCAGAAATCCTGCCGAACGACGGGAGCCAGACAGGAGAATCCCCAAGGCGCATAAGCCAGCTAGCCCGTTGCACACCGCAGCGACGAAGTCACCCGCCTTCAAAAGGCGAAGGTCAGGCTGGACAAGTGTTCTCACCACCTGCGTGTGTGCACGGTGGCACACGTGTACTCACACTCTCCCCCACACAGACACACACAACATAGCACCAAATCACACAGTAACAGAGTAAAAATGGAAGATTCGGCACACGCATACTCACGCTCCCACACGCACGCACACACACACTCCCACACACACGCACACACACGCGCACACACACACAGTAACAGAGTAAAAATGAACCGATCCCACAGTCCTCTGCTGCTATTGCTTTAGCTTGGGGTCGTTTCCCTGAAGGTGCTACTTCCTGAGCCAAACCCCTGGTGTCAAACCGAAATCTCAATGCTCAAAGCTCAAGCTTTCAAACACAAATCCAATATTCTAAACATATTATCAAATATCACTCTATTGTCAATTGCACCCAATATCTACCTGATGCCAAGACAGCTTCTTGGAAAGCCCAAACCCAACACAGTGGGTCGGTCCATTCGATGTGCTCGGCTGCTGCAGACTGCCATTCTAATGTGACTCTTGGGTCTAAATTTCTGAACGTATCACATGACAGAGAATATTGGCAGAGGTAGGAGGATCTTCATGAGTTCGAGGCCACCCTGAGACTATATAGTGAGCTGCAGGTCAGCCTGGGCTAGAGTGAGACCCTCCCTCAGACCCATCAAAGCCATATCACTACCACTTGGAATAAAGTTTATTTGTCAATTCTGCAAAATTAACCTTTCATAATGGGGTAGGGCAGGCCCCAAGATAGTAAGGCCAGGCGACTGCTGCAATTACAGTTTAATATACATGCACAAGATGCAGAAGACAGCGTGGAAGAGGAGGGAGCCACCGCCAACAATGATGGAACATGGTTCAGGCCAGGACCGCCTGCTTCTGTCACTAAACACCGCACAGCAGCACCCGGTTCCAGTGCCTGCAGCCAATCATGTGATTTTACAGCTTCCTTCTCCTGTTTCTTCAGCTGACATATAAGAACATATTCATCTCCTAAGCAAAAGCAGTATGTTTGTTTTGTCTCCTGGTAGAATCTTACAAGCCCCTGTGACACATGCCGTCACCCTTTAATATTGGAAAGCCAGCGTTAAGAACGACTCAGACACCAGTTTGCGCCTGACAACGCCCTGAGAATGAGCGACTTCACCCACATGCATGCCTCAGTGGCTCATTATGGATGTGAAGAAACATGAGGTTTCTCCCTCTTGCCAAAGTTTGGCTTAGTGAACCCCAGATTTGCCTGCAGCATAGTTTCTGGAGCAGTCTGGTGTTCTGGGAAAGATCAGCCATCTGGTGGTTGAGGGGCTTGCTTAGTTTGTAAAGAGAACAAAAAGAAATCGCTCCAGAGAGTTGAAGCCCACAGACGGGTGGCAGGTGGGGGAGGGGAGCAGGGCTGCTGGGGTGTAGTCTTATCACGTCCCAATGTCTGATTCAGATAATCCTTCTCAAGGGAGCAGCTCTGATGTGGAGGCTTACGGAGCAGGAGGAAAAGCTCTGCAGCTTGAGGATGACGATAAAGGAGCCATCCAACAGCCATTTTTTGGCCAAAGCTGTTATTCCTCAAACATTCATTTCAGGTACAAAGCGTTTAAGTGTTGCAATATATATATATATATTCTAAACACTTGATCTCTGGCAAAATAAATATCTACAAATGGATGATTCTGAGCAAAACAATAACCTTGGTCTATAGAGGTGAGATCTACAGGTGAGCGAGGCTCATCCCACCTCACCCCCACCTTCCTGGCCCTAATGAGCAATGAAGGTGCCCAAACACATCCATATGAAAGTCTGAGCTGTGACATCTTAAGCCAGGGGATTTTCATGCTTATCAGCCTTCACATGCCTTTTCTATTACAACTGTTCGGGGGCATCACTAAAAATTTGCAATGCACTAACCTGATGAGCACACTATAGAGGAGACATAAAACAGGCTATATTCATAATAAAAACAAATTTCACAATGTTAAGCCTTGGCACAGTTATGTTAGAAGACACAATATCGTGCCTTCCATGAAATTACTGTGAAAAAGCTAGAATAGTCAAGAAATGTTGTTTCTTCGTCTACCTTCTATTTGACATTGTGTAAAGAGAACTGATCAAGCACATCTGTAAATATGCATGAAGAAGTCCTATGACAGTATTAACTACAAATTGAAACCGTTCGTGACTAGTAGTAGTTCAGGTGATATGATTTGCTGGATGGTCAGCTATGCTTGGTAACATTCCAAAGATTATTAGTGAAAACCTATTCTCTTTAGTGTAAAAGAAGATCTATCTATCATCAGTCCCTCATCTATCTCCTGCTAGCCTGTACTCTACGTTATATGGATAATTATGTGTGGGTTTCAACCAAATGTTCATCAGTAGCTTGTAATGTCATCCAGGACTCAGGAAAATGTCTCATTTTATATGTCTGTCTTGCACATTGTCTCATACAATCATCCCAGTCTCCACCTACTAAATGCCCATCATGTCCCCTAACTATCACAACCCAAATTGTCACCCCCCCTATACAAAGACACTCCTGGTTGCTATGCTCGCTTGGAGAGAAACTGTCAAAGGTGACAGTATTCAACATGCTCTGAGACTCCCACAAGGATGTCCGGCTCTTTCCTTCTTGCCAGATACCTTCCTCATCCCTCTTAGAGCTCAGGCAAGTTGGGCCCTCACCTCGACCATGGTCTGGCCCTAGCTCTGCAAGCTGGACTCGAGACTTCTTCTGCTTCCGAATTGCCACCCTTCCTTGTGTTCACATCCATAATAACCTGTCAAGCAATGCTGGCATTTGATGGTCTTATACGAACCAAACCAACTGTCAGGCTGTTTTTGTTTTTCTTCAGTATTTACATTGATATGGTTCTGTGGGGGCTCCTGGGGGCTGAAGGTGAGTTAATACAGGCAAAAGCTTGGGAAAGGAGATTTGATCGCTTTGGATCTAAGAAGACATAAACATGGAGCAAACCAGGCTGCAGTTCAAACCTCTGACTCATGGTGCTGAATGCAAGTTCCCCAGTGCACACTTACTGTGTCTCTGAAGTGCCTGGTCGTCCTTGCTCACTCACACCCAGGAGTTTGGCCACATTGCAATGATTCTCAGCACCGACCCCACCTACGCTCTCTAATGGCATTAGTTCTCAAATCATTGTCTAGATATGACTGAAGTCTGAATCGCATGGGAGCGTTTGTGATAAATAAAACCAAATGTACAGAGGGACTGGGAAGATGGCTCAGTGGATAGCATTTGCCTCCCAAGTATGGGAGCTTCAGCTGGATCCCTTGTACCCATGTGAGAAAGAGCCAGGGGTGGTGGCGTTTGACTGTAATCCCTTGCTGTGCTGGCTGGTGGGCACAGGGGACTCCTGGAGCTCACTGGTCAGCCAGCCCAGGCTAACTGATAAACTCCAGGCCAGCAAGAGACCTTGTCTCCAAAAGCATTGCTGAGGATAATACCAAAGGTCGTCCATTTGTGTGCATACACACGTGAATTCACACCCATCTACACATGTGCACCCCCACACAAATGGACATGTACACACACGCATAACACACACTTTGGTAGGAAACCTAATACTAAGTTCTCTTCTTTTGAACCCATACTCAGAGAAGCAAGACTGTAAAAAATCCCCCATCAACCCATCACTCGTTGCTTCATCATGAAACCATTCATGTGTTTCCAGAATAGCTACATTCCCTGAGGAATCCAGTCAAACGGTAAAAGACAGCGTCAAAGTCCCCAGGTACAGGCCGACAGACCACGAGCCGCATAAGCGCTCTGCAGGGCACAGGACCGGAACCAGCCTGGGTCACGGCCCTATGCGATGCAGCCAGGCTTCAGCGATGGCATCAGACCCTTATGCCATCAATATCCTGTCCATGGCATGCATCATTTTGGTAGAGAAGGTCTCTATTTATCTCCACACACTCAAATTATATACAGCTTAAAATACATTTTCAGAGCCTATCCATTCCAAGGACAATATTGCAGAACTTGAAAACCAAAAATAAAGAATCAGAAATTCCGTTAATTGTTTCGTTTTCTGCATTTGAACTGCAAGAGAGCAGTGACTCTTCTATTTATTCTAATTTGTTGTTGTTGTTGTTCTTCTTCTTCAAGGTAGGGTCTCACTCTGGCCCAGGCTGACCTGGAATTCACTATGTAGTCTCAGGGAGGCCTCGAACTCATGGTGATCCTCCTACCTCTGCCTCCCCAGTGCTGGGATTAAAGGCGTGTGCCACCATGCCTGGCTCAATTTATTCTAATTTTTAAAAATATATTTTATTTATTATTTATTTGAGAGACAGAAAGAGGGAGGGGAGAAAGAGAGAGAGAGAGAGAGAGAGAGAGAGAGAGAGAATGGGCTTGCCAGGGCCTCCAGCCACTGCAAACAAACTCCAGATGCATGTGCCACCTTGTGTATCTGGCTTATTTGGGTTCTGGAGAATCAAACTGGGATCCTTTGGCTTTGTAGGCAAAAGCTTTAAATGCTAAACCATCTCTCCAGTCCCTCTCCTGTTTATTCTAATCTCCCCTTTTCTTATTTGAACCCAGTATATACTAGACAACTTCTAAGAATAAATTGAATAAATGGAACAGTTATTTAAAATATGTGGGCTGAAGCAGTCAGTGCTGATTACAATCATTCCTTTTATAAATATGCACATATACCTACCACTGTGGGCTTTGCTCGGTCAGTCCACCACCACTGTTCAAAGAAACTGAATCGTTCTAAGGATGTCTCTTGTGAGGGAGCCAGGTCCAGTCCTCTGTTCTACAAGCTAAGCTATTGGAGGGACACTGAGGTTGAATCATTTGAACATTCTGACAGCTGCATTAACAGAGCATGCAATCCTGCAGGCAACACACTGGGTGTTTCCGAGATACTCTGTCATTTAACCCTCAGAGCACCCTGAAGGAGGGAAAGATCCTTTTTCATTCTGCAGATAAGAAAACAAAAGCTTAGGCACGTATCTTAACTTTTATAAGCAAAGCAAGCAGAATCCCAGGCCACATCAGCCTACCTTTAATGCCTGTGCTACTGAGGGTGACATCCTTCTCATCTGTGCTGGTTTGAATCCCATGTCCTTCATAAACGTGTGTTCTGAATATGTGGTTCCCAGATTTTGGCAATTTGGGAGGTGGAGCCTGGCTGGAGGACATTTGGTGTAGGCAGCGTTCAGCTCTCCTGCTGTGGCAGAGGTGACATCCAGCCTCTGCTCATGCCATGCTTTTCCCCTGCTGTCATGAAGTTTCTCAAGACTATAAGCCAAAATAAACAACTTTCCTCCCGTGAGCTGCATTTGGCGGCATGCTTTGTGCTAGCAATAGGACAGTCACTGCGACACCATCCTGGTCAGTGTAGGAGGATATCTGCGAACAGTTCAAGACAAAGAGAGGGCTGCAGGTCCTCGGGCTCAGACTGTAGACCAACAGGAGAGAGGTTGCCTAAGAGAGCTGGGAATCCAAGGCTAATGGTAGAAGTCATGCTCCGGGCTGGAGTGTGGCCAGCAAGCGGCACTGGCGGTGTGTTGAGAGCCACAAGGAGAGTGGGGCGTAGGAGGTTGGAGCAGCCGTTCTGATGACGGGGCAGTCCTGGAGGACAGACTGAGAAGAAATGGATAGGGACGAAACTGAAGAGACTGACGATCAGGAGAATTTCAGTGGAAACCTACACAAAGCCACCTGCACCAACGTCCCTTGAGCGTCCTGCCAAGGATTTTCTCGTACCTCCTGCAGGCCTGTAGGCCTTGTTCTCTGGCTCAGCCTCACAAACCCAGAGTCACACCCTGGCCTCCTACATCTGCTCTTAGCCAGTTTTGTCTGTCGATACCCAAAAGGGGAGAGAGAAAAGATGTGACTGTTTTTCTAGGTTTCATGGATACAGTGACAATTGAGAGGGAAAGCTCTGGAATCTGGGTTTAGTTTGGAGAGTCATGAGGAAGTGGGTGGCATCTGCTGGGAGCTTGGGAGACCCATCCCAGCTCCACGAGCTGTGGTTTCTGGGTGGGAGGCCACGGTTACTACAGAACTCCGCCTCCAGATGGACTGGGGCTCACTGACCTTGAGGTTCTCATACTGCTTGGAGTTCAGAAGACTGCCCCTGCCATTTCTCCTTCCTGCCTCTACACTGGGAAGATGAGGCCTTCAGCCACCCCACTAGGGTCTGCTTGAGAAATCAGAGTAGCCACCCTTGTTTATGCACCATGACTGTGACGTATGTGACCCTCTGTCAGGTTCCATGAGGCGCCTGATTCACACACCCGGGAGGGCTGTGCATCCTCGGGTAGAAAGGGCCAGTCAGGTGTGACAGAGCGTGCTCTGAGTTACTCAGGAGAGATGTTCCACCTTTACGCCTGGTGGCCCAGAACAAAACCCTTGACATGGACCCAGGGTGTGTAGCATGGTCACACCCATCTTGGGCACAGGTGCCAAAACCCTCCCCATCTGCAAAAGGGGCTAGGACAGGAGCAGGGAAGGCACATCTGGTTTTCCTATTATGCTTATTTGTTCCAATAACGAACTTGGTATATTAGGAAACATAGTGCCAGGGTGTTCATCTTGTGAATTTCTAGTTTCTTATGTTCAGTTCTCACAGCAAGAAATGCCAGGTAAACGAATAGTACTGTACCCTGGACCACCTGTGACTATTAACAGTTTCTGGTTAAATTTCACACTTAAAAATTTACATTGCAGGGTTTAGTGGTTAAGGTGCTTACTGGCAAAGCCAGAGGACCCAGGTTCAATTCCCCAGGACCTGCAAAAGCCAGCCTCACAAGGTGGCACATGTGTCTGGAGTTCGTTTTCAGTGGCTAGAGGCCCTGGCATGCCCATTCTTTCTTCCTCTCTCTCTCTCTCAAATAAATAATTAAGTAAAATATAAAAAGCATTTAAAATTTTTTCATAGTAAATTTTGTACTTTACTATGCTACAAAAACAGTGTGCCTTCTGTAGAAACCATAACCCCAGTCTTGAATCTTGGCCCCAGCTCATGAAATATGGCAGGGTGCATATCTTTGATGCCTGGCAATGACAGTGAACCATGGCTCCCAGCTGACCCCACAAGTGCCAGGGGAAGAGCCAGTGCTCGCCAGGGGACAATGCTGGGTGATGGTCAGGTAGCTCAAAGGCATTTTGATTCACATTATCTTTAATTTATGATGGATTTTCCAGGGGCTATGGTCCACCATAAATCAAAGAGGATCAGCACAGAATGAGCGTACCCCTCTGACATCTGCCACCGCTTGCAGTCCCCTGGGGGGTTCTGAGCCACACTCCTCACCTCGAATCCTACAAATGTCCTCTCCCACTTCACAGGTACTGATGGCCTGCTACTTTCCCCACCCAGAACACCAGGTCTTTCTCATGGAAGAGTCATATTTATCGGGAGTATTTATGTATTTGTGTATTTTCTTCTGTGATTTTTTTGTTTGTGCTATTTGTTGCTTTTAAAATAAAACGTTATGCTAGTAGATTCCTCCCCCCACCAAGCTGAGGTCTTCTGCTGACGTCCTCAGTGGGGTCGTTGGCATTCATCGTGGGGACCAAAGAGGCCTCAGTCAGTCTCTGCAGGGTGGCTGTTCCCACCCTCCATGAGGCTCTGGCAATCTTTCCACCCCCTGTCCTGCGATGTCCCCTGAGCCTTGTGGGTGGGGGGCAGATAGGGATGAAAGTTAGCATTTCTCTCTGGTTTTAGCTTGCTTGGTAGACTCTGGATCTCTGTTTTGCTGAGGTTCGAGGGGCCACAGAGTCCGTTACCTTTTCCCTGGGACGGGTCTGACAGCAGTATTCATGTCCCTGCTTCCCGTGATGACTTCTGGGCCTGGGCAGATGAGGTGGAGATGCCCATCTCATAGCAGACAATTGGGTCCCTCTCTTTTAAAAAATTTATTTATTTATTTGAGAGAGAGATAGAGAGAGAATGGTCTCTAGCCACTGCATTTGAACTCCATATGCATGTGCCACCTTGAGCATCTGGCTGTATGTGAGTTCTTGGGAATCAAGCCTGGGTCCTTTGGCTTTTCAAGCAAGTGCCTTCACCTCAGAGCCATCTCTCCAGCCCGTGCTCTGTTCTTAATGTATCGATATGTCCTTGTTCTTCCCAGCATTCTTTTCCATCCCGCACATTCTCGGGGCACTGCCAGCCTTGTATGTGTGCAGGTTCATATGTGTGTGGGAACGCTTATCTGCACATGTACATGCGGAGGTGAATCACAGATTCTTCTGAACTGAAATATTCTCTCCTGAAGGGAGGAAGACAGCTGATTCAAGAAATCAAGCCTGGGAGACCTGAAACTTAAAAGTCACAAAACCACTCCCCAAGGTGATATTAATTAGAATCTGAAACATTCCTTCTGGGGTGGGGAGGAAGGAAGTTCTAAGACTCAGGAAGCGCACAAGCCTGGGAGAGGACTGCAAGACCCGTCCTAAGGCTCTCTACGGGAGAAAACAACTGCCTGGAGGCGGGACTTTCCCGCTGAGCTACCTGTAAGTGGTGCAGCGTGCTCGAGACCCTCCAGGCAGCTGAGCCGCTACAGGTCAGCTGTGCAGCGACCTCCACAGATGTAGGCCCTCCCGAGTCCTAGCCAGGCCGGGATGGGCTTTCTGGTGATGCACCTGCCTCCGAGGTGAAGCAGGTGTGGGGAGGTTGTCATCCAGGCTGGGAAGACATCTCAATGGTGCAGCTGGTTGGGGATCTCCATGCTCTGCAAGTACGCCCCCACTCTGAGGCCCAGGAAGGAATATCGGTGGGGTGTAATATGTGACATACGGAGCTCCGCCTAAGTGGCTGCGAGGACATCTTTATCCAGGGTGGGATAGGAGACATCTTGGTGGTGGGGCTGCTTTGAGACATACATTGTTCCTGTCAGCAATACCTCGCCCTGATCTGTTATGAACCCCAATAAACTCGCTGGTTCACCACAACTGGTTTCGGTGTAATCATGCTTTGGTCTGTCCCCTGTGCCCCAGCTACAGTGAATAGACCTGTTCACATCTCCACAGGGAAAATGTTTCTGGCTAGAGGCCAAGGTCAGGTCTCAATACCCAAGACCATCATTTACCTTCTTGGAGACAAGTTGTATCTTTGGCTTGGAGATGCGTAGACAAGACTAGCTGTCAGAACGCTCCAGGGATCCGCCTGTCCCTGCCTCCCCAGTACTTGGGATTACAGACATGCACCACTGTGCCTGTGGTTTTACGTGACTATGGGAACTCAAATTCAGGTTCTCATGCAGGCGAGGCAAACATTTTTATCCACAGAGCTATCTCCCCAGCCCCTATGTATGTATCTCTTAGCTATTTAACGTCAAGCAGTTCACCATGAAGCAGGTCCCTATTTTATTTTTGTAATGTGCCTCTGATAAAGTTTTCATGAGATGTGCCCCAAGTTCATTTTCTTCATAAGCTCTGTGCTTTTAATTGCCCAATTTTGCATAGCATGGTGGTTTTTAGGAACACATATGTTGTGTTAAAGTGTAACTATTTGCAACTTGGGCAAGGCCACACACTATGTAACAGCCCAGCAGGGATCTAAACACAATCTGCTGAGAAACCTGGCCTAGCTTCTTCACCTCCATGTTTTCCTGCTTTGTCCCACATGGTCTCTTTTTATCTTCACAGGGGCTATAAGAGGGCTTATTACTGTGCGTGTGTGTGTGTGTGTGTGTGTGTGTGTGTGTGTGTACAAAGCAGATTCACAAACATAACAAAGCTAACCACACATGGCAACTCTGAAATTCACACGTAGGTCTGTTTGTCTCCAAAGCAACGGTGCAAGTCAGGATGACAGCAGCCGGTGCAGCTGGCTAAAGGCTGGGCCAAGGGAAGCAAGCTTCAGGTGTACCTAAGCATCCACTCCCAGTTTACCAACCCAGCCCTTCCTTCCCAGGTAAAGTATAGCCCCTCATCGTTGGGAGAATCATCCGGATTACTTAAAAATTCCTCCACTTTATTGTTAATTAGTTCATTTATTCTTTAACAGAGAATGCTTTGAACATTGTGTAACTAAATGTTAGAATGCTGTTTCTGACATCTAGGTCTTACCCAGTCACCACAGAGCTGCTTTCTGTATGTAATCTATGCCCCACCATGCCAGAGCAGATGTTCCCTTAATTGTAGCTACCATGATCAATTATAAGGAGTTCTCTGCCCATTCTCCCTGCAAGTGATGGTAAGCTCAAGAACATATATACATATATGTGTGTGTGTGTGTGTGTATGTGTGTGTGTGTTTTCTCTCTTTCTGTGTCTTCATCTTCCAGTGTCATTCCTAACATGTGACTATTTGCCAAAGACCTTGGACTTGGCACAGATACAAAAAGAAGCCCAGAGTACAGAGAACATCTTTAGACTAGACAGGCACCTGGTCCAACAAATAAAGTTTTAAAAGGTTATTGAAAGCCTTGAACTGGGAAGATACGTCCCTACAGTGTGCGCTCAGGAGGATTGTAAAGAAAAAAGTAGCTGACAGAGGGAAAACTGATCCACAGCCACGGACCAGGAAGTAATCAGGTTGCTGGGTCTTTTATTTGTTTCTGGATGGAGTCCCGGGCAGGGAAGATAACCTTCCCTTCAGAACAAAGCGGTGCATCATATGTAAATGTAATGAGGTGATGAATTATTCTGCTGTCATTATCCCCCGTGATTTATGGGGAGACATTATCTGCTAAAAGCCCAGGCTGAAAGAATATTGATTTCACTTTTACCGAGACAGCCATTTTTAACTTTTTTTTTTGGAGACAGCCAATAATTGTTTAAAAGACCAACTTCAAAAAGGCCAGTTTCAAACCATTTGGTGGGGAGACGTAGGAGGAACCAGACCTAGTGAAGTCTCCTTTCAGAACCAGTTGGGTAGAGGTAGGTCCTCTTGCTCTGCACCCTCCTCTAACTAACGTCTTATGGGTGTCCTTGGAGGTTCTTGCTACACGTACAAGATTCCATGCTCATTTTATACTAGAACACTTCTAGGTCCAGAGCTAAATTTTATTTAGTCTGAGCATGTACTTTTCTGACATTTATTCTTGTTACTTAATTTATTTTGGAATCTTGACGCAGCAAATCGTGATACTTAGATGGTGGTGGTACTTACAGAAAAAGAAGATTTTCCTTCCTCCTTTAAATAAAATGAAACAGTTTTATGCGAAGGTGCTAAGTGAATTAGGCTTCCCCAGAACGTAGGGAGATCAGACATAGTGAATTAAAAAAATTATTTGTGTGTTTGCAAGCAGAGTGAGATAGAGAGAGAAAATGGGCACACCAGGGCCTCCAGCTGCTGCAGATGCACTCCAGATACATGCACCACTTTGTGCATCTGGCTTTACGTGGGTGCTGGGAAATCAAACCTGGGTGGCTTAGGCTTTGCAGACAAGCACCTTAACTGCTGAGCCATCTCTCTAGCCCCACGGTGAGTTTCTATTTTTTTTAAAGAAGGAAATAGTAATACGCAGTAGCAAGACAGAATTGTGCTAGTCAATTTGAGGAAATTCTCTCTCTCTCTTAGCTTCTTATGCCTTATGACTTTGTCTTCTGTCACTTAAGAGAAAGCGTGGAAATGAGTACGTTGTAAACACCTTCATTACTCCAGGCAGCTTGTGAACGTGGCCATTCGGTCCTGTCACTGCGGCGGACGCATGGGCTGTAGATGTGACAACTGAGTTCTGTACTGGCCGCTCCGTTCATTACTCGGTTCGGATTTTCCTTCTCTCAGCGCCGCCTCATCTTGAGCTCGGGCCTCACTGAAAGTGTTCACACTGTGAGGAGAGTCAGTATCTTTCTGCTCCTAGCTTCTTTGGATTATTCCAAGTCTCTTGAATTCTCCTATAAATATTAGGATGATCTATGTTGTCAACGTCTGCACGTGGATCTTGCAGCGGACTTCATTGAAGAGGACTGACACTGAGCAATTGTTTAGCCGCATAATCGTGGATGTGGGATGGCTTCTTGTGGGTTTGGCCGTCTTTCATTTCTTTCAGTAGTGCTTTGTTTTCACGTGTAAGCCCTATCCTTCTCTCATTAACTCTCAGTTCTGTACTCTCCGCACACCGACTCACTTAACCATTGCAAGCACTGGCTTACTGCATTATTACTTTTGACAGTGTCCACGGACAATAAGGGCCCCTTTGTCATTAGCCTTTGAGGCTTATTTTGACCCAAGTGAGGTGTTTCTTGATTGTCATTTCTCTGATTGTGATAAGCCAGTGGCTTGGCGTTTTGTTTTCTGTTGCCTCCACCTACATTCCCATGTTTCTGGGAGTACCTGTGGTGGCTTGAGTGTATACTGTCCCCCATGGCCTCAGGTGTTTGTGACAAAGTCTGTGACATCTGGACTGCTGCTCCAGAACCGGGGTTGTGGACGTGCAAAGCACTCCTTTGGAAGGCACATTCCTGTTTCATGAGCAGGCCGAGGGGTGGGGGCGGCAGCCTTTGGTCTGCTTCACTTGTTGCTTCTGTCACGTCACCTCTGCCTCCAGCTGTCCTAACATGAGAGTTTGTAGGCCGCCGTGTTCTCAGCCAGTTGCAACTAGACTTACAGCCTCTGCCCCTGACCTACCCATCACCTAGCCTGAAGCTACCTCTGCGACATGGAGTTTAGAGGGTGGGGGGTGTCTCTCCTGTACTGCCCTTGCTGGGCCTTCAAGAAGAGAATGCCATCTTTTGGACCCTATCTGTTGGAAGTTGTGCTTTAAAAAAATCTGATGATGAACTTGCTCTGTTGCATAGACAGGTCTTGAACATATGATCCGCTTGGCTGAGCCTCCCAAGTAGCTGGGATTATAGGCCTGTTCCACCAGGCCTGGCTTTTTCACTGCTCTTATCATGATTGAGTGGACTGTTTCAAAGTAGATCTTGCTTCTTCTGCTTTATGTCACGAGGATAATGCCCAGAGACATTATCCTTAACTTAAAAAAAAATGTAATCACTGATGGTTATTCTATAGGGCAAAGAATTCACAGAGCCTCCCATGTTGTCATTCCAGAAATTATCTCCAACATATTCCATGTTCCATCTTGAGAGGCATAAGGCACAGCATGTCCTGTCTAGTTACCTGCAGGCCCTGCTAGTTCCTCTTAGGGAGTAACAGGCTGCATCTGATAACCTTTTCTAAGATCCTTTCTAGCCGTGTTCCATGTGACTCTACAAAGCAGACCTTGCTTCATTTCATTCATAGCATAAATCATTACCTACCATTTCACACACTGCTTGTTTGGTCTCTTCCCCTCCACAGTGTGAGATACACAAGTGGGGAGGTTGTTTGGTGTTGTCCAGCAGTGCACACAGAATACATAACAGTCCTCGGTGCTCAGTACGTGCCCCTTCTCTTCCAGAGCTCCTCATGACATCCGGTGCAAACCCTGTCTTTACCTTACACTCCCCTGTGGCTGCATGAGAGGCCATGTGATCACATTGAATGGCTGAGTTGAAATGCAAGTATGATTACAAAAGTCAACCGAACCTCTCCCTTTGCTTCCCATGTCTTCTGTGACCACTGAATAAAAACACAGAGGTTTAAAACCTGTTTTTATTCTCTTCTAGTTCAAAAGTTTTGATGGGCTGAAGAAATTGGGATGGTATCTGAGCTGGAGTTTGTCTGAACACTCTCAGAAAGGATTCACTCCCTTGACATTGCCACGATGGAGAGTTGCATGGTCAGGTCCTTCTTCGTCTCTGCTGCCAAAGCCAGTGTGTAGATTCTCACTTCCCCCTCTGCTTGAGGAAAGCCTCTGCCTCTCTCTTGCAAAGGCACTTACGGTTTTCACTAGCCTTTTCTCTATGATAAAAGAATAATATCACTTTTGCATGTGTAGTGTGTGTGTGTGTGTGTGTGTGTGCACATGTATTTATATATGGAGTCCAGAGGTCTACATTGGGCATCACTCTCCACCACCTATTTTTTGAAACAAGGCATCTCTCACTGGACCCTGAGCTGACCAATTCAGCTACACTAGCTAGCCAGTAAGCCTTGGGGAGTCCCCCTCTCTGCCTCCCAGCCTTGGGGCTGCAGACATACACCACCAGGCCAGGTATTTACACGGGTGTTGGAATCCAAGCTCAGGTCTGTATGTTTATGTGGCAAGCACTTTATTAACTGAACTTCCTTCCCCATCCCAGGATAATCTCATTTCAATCTCCTTAATTTAAGCATAGTCATGGAATCTCTTGAGCCTATAGTCACAGATCCTAAGATCAGGACGGGGTGTCTTGAAGAACCATTACAGAGCCTCCTGCGGCTTCTAGTAGGTGGACTCAACATGAAGTGGGAATAACTCTGGTAGCAATTTGGGACCCGAGGTTGGAGGCTACAGCACGGTGGAGACTCAGTGGGAAGTCTGGAGGGAGAGAGGGTGCTCATGAACTGTGGGAGTCACTGCATAGGCTCCAAAATGGCACTGGGGTTTGCTAGGCTAGCCAAGTGTGCAGAAGTTAAGTTGCTCCACTCCCAAGCCTAGGCTTCGAGAAGCCTTAGGCCTTTGTTCCTTTTGGAATTTTAACCCTAGTAGGGGCCCGAATTCAGTATGGTTTGTTAGACAACAAAAGACTAACATCCCTGTCATTACAGTGTCCTAAAGCAATGATGGATATATAAGAGAGGCCATCTTTGGCCAGCCCATCCAGCTTCCAGATGTCCATAGACTAGACATATAATCTAGAACAAGCCTGGCAGCTGACCCTGGCTCAAATCCACATGACTCTCCTGTGGGCCCACATATCCTAAGGCATAGCAAGTGATTACTGTTCAAAGATTTCTTTGTTTTATTAATGTTTATTTATTTGCACGTGTGCATAGTTGTATCGGGTTCTCTTGCCTCTACAAATGAATGACTACCTGGATTTACATAGGTGGCTGGAGGATCGAACCCAGGCCGGCAAGCTTTGCAAGCAAGCACCTTTCACCACCGAGCCATGTCCCCAGCCACTACCGTAAGCTTTCCTAGCATGTCACAGTCCCTTCAGTCACCACTGAACCTACGAGAAAATAGAACCAACATATGTTATAAAGTATAAATAGCCTAGATCGTACATATTTTGAATTATCTTCTTTGAGTTTTGAATTATCTTCACTTGTTATTTTATATAAACAGGACACACAAAAACTAGAGATATGTAAGATAATACTAATAAGTCCTTTATTTTATTTATTTATTTAGTTAGTTAGTTAGCTGAGAGAAAGCGAGAGGAGAAAGAAAAATAATTGACACACCAGGGCCTCTTGCCACTACCTTTATAATAATTCAATAAATAGGGGCTGGAGAGACTTCTCAGTGGTTAGACACTTGCCTATAAAGCCTAATGACCTGGGTTTGATTCTGCAGGAGCTGTGCAAAGTGATACACGCATCTGGAGTTAGTTTGTAACAGCAAGCCCTGATGCTCTCTCTCTCTCTGTTTCTCTCTATTGCAAATAATGAATTTTAATAATTCAATAAATACACATTTAGATTACTATATATTAGAAAACACTCACTTTCTACAAACAGTAATATGAAGTTTTTGCATTAAATAAGTTGCTAGGGCAAAAACAAAGAACTATTTAGAAATATGAAGTAAGCTATGAGTTAAGTAGAAATAGGAAAACCTGTGAAGGTGGGAAGTGACTGTCTGAGGTTTGGAACACTTGTGGGATGATAAGTGACCTGAAGTTGCCTATGGGATTTCACCCTTAACCAAGACACCTCGTGCGCATTAGGCAATCCCCAGAAAATGCTACCCTGGAGGAATTTGCATGTTATGTCTGGGGCACTAAGACTCGCAGGAGGCATGCTGCTTGGATGAAGAAATCGTTTTGTCAGGTAATTCCGTTCTCTGGCCTGGTGGGTATCCGTATGCCGGCTGTATGCACGCAGACATACGTTGTGGAGTGTTTGTTTACACAGGGCCTTATCCAAGGATCTCATTACCCTTCAGGGACTTTAATTAAACCCCACAATGCCCCTGACTAAACAGTTCTTATTTAAGATAGGCAAATGGAGACACTTAATCAAGGCTCTTCAATCTATGAGGCAATGCGCCCCAGGACAGGCAGGAAGTGGTGATCTGAGCCTTTCTCCTGGATCCTGACTCTTCCCACCTTACCACAGAGAGCCCGAGGGAGCAGAAAACTGTCTCTTTTTAACCGTTTCTTGGTGTGAAATTGTCTCTCCCCCAGACTGCTTTTCTGGTAATAAAGTCAGGAAACAGCTTGGTTGCTTTTTTTTCTTTCTTTTGAGATCATGAATAAATAAGTTCCTTGTTCCCTCCCATGGAGATCCCAAACAAAGGCCTTTTCAGTAGTGTCTGGAGTGATCTACCTATTACTCAGAGGCAAACACAAGAACCTCTGATGTTGGGGAGCATCTAGTTCCTTATCTTAACAAGCCCTGTCAATGTAAACAGGCTGGGAGCTGTGTGTTTTCTCTGCCAGGCCTAATGATACATGGCCGAGCTTAATCTTCAGTTCATTTAGACTTCCTGGAACCATGGGTTCAAATCCTGTCAGGTAGACTTGGACCTTTATTCTTCCAAATGGGATAAATGAAACAGAAGACAGAACACCCCATAGAACTGATCGGCTAAGATTTGGGAAACCAAACACCTAATTTAAAAAGGTTCTTTTATTCAGGTTCTTTGAGAAATGCTGTTGAGTTTGCCTTGGATGGCTCGATCAAAGCCGAACACTGCCAGCTAAGCACCTCTATAATAATATTTTCTTTTGAAAGTTTTTGCCAGATATTTTATTAGGTAGCAGCTGCATACAACCTCTAGGCTCTCCGAGGCTTGTTCTTATGTTGCTCAGCTTGCAGTGAAGCACATGCTTCCACCCATGCTTATACACGCTTACACACATGATTACACACATGTTTACATACGCTTACATCCATGCACTCTGGAATTCGTCTTATGTGGTGGCTGAGTTTTCCTTTGTGACACAGGATCGCCCTGTATAGTCCAAGCTGGCCTTGAATTCACTGTCATCCAGGCTGACTTCAAACTCCTAACTGCTGGGGGCACTGACAAGCGCCAGCATGTCACATGATGAATTATTCTAAATACACTCCATTTACTTACATCTTTTGTTAGATGCTTACGGTGACCTGGAACCCCTGAATAAATAGGATCACAGGAAATGGCAAATAGGAGCTAGTGGTCAGATGACAAGGGTTATGGTTTAGCTCTTTCTCTGACTTTGGAGAAACCAATCAATGAAGTTTATACACACACACACACACCAGGACCTCTAGTCACTGCAAACAAACTCCAGATGCATGCGCCCCCTTGTGCATCTGGCTTACGTGGGTCCTGGAGAATTGAACCGAGATCCTTTGGCTTTGCAGGCAAACACCTTAACCAGTAAAGCGATTGCACCAGCCTTTTTTTTTTTTTTTTTTTTTTTTTTTGCTTATATACTTATATATGTGGTGAGTGTGTTGGGGTGGCTGTGTGTGTGGCATCCCATATGCTCACTTACAGTGGGGTGGGGGTGTCACTGGACTGCATTGGTTGGAATGGAACATCAGGTGTTGCGCTGCATCCCTCTTCCTCCCAGGATTGTTTTGAGCAGGAGTCTCTTTGCTGATTCTAGTGCTTGTTGACCTCCAGGGATTCTCTGGCCTCTGCTCCCTTTTGGGTCTGGGGTTATAGGCACATGTGGCCAAGTCCAGCTGTTTACATGGTATCTGGAGATTTGAACTCTGATGGTCTTAGGTCCCCTCAGGCCCTTCTGCTTGAGCAAGAGACACACTTCACCACTGAGCCATCTCCCCAGCCCAGAAGCTTTAATCCTGAGCTGAGCCTGGCAGCAACTTTCATCTCATGCAGCTGCTGTGGGCAGACTGCATGCAAACAAATTCTGTGGATGATGGAGAATTATGGGACTATAAAGTATTATTTATTTATGTAGTGATTCTCAGTACACTCATTGCTTATATGTTAATATCTACTGTCAAAGTAGGTCTGAAAAGAATGGGTGCACTCCTAAATAACTCAAAGCCTTACCACCCAATCTAATTCACCATAGTACTTGATCCTTGACCACAAGTGAGGTCAGGGGAAGAGATTGAGTAAAGGAAAGGTGGAGGGAGGGCTAATCAATACCTAAGAAGATATAAATAAGTCATATGGAAACCTACTTTTTGGACAATAGAACACTCAGAAGCTATAGATTGGTACTAGAAAATTTTCAGCCGGGCGTGGTGGCACACGCCTTTAATCCCAGCACACGGGAGGCAGAGGTGGGAGGATTGCTGTGAGTTCGAGGCCACCCTGAGACTCTATAGTGAATTCCAGGTCAGCCTGGGCTACAGTGAGACCCTACCTCGAAAAACCCCCAAAAAAAAAAAAATTCAGTGCCAGGTATGGGATACCTCCCAGTGAGTTGTTGGCCAGGGAGGTCACTGATACCTCCAAAGTATTACAGGCCATTGCCGAGGCTCTTGGTTTCCCACCAGGAACAGATGGTAAGATCCTATTGCTGAAGCCTCCACATACTTGGGATGCAGGGTCACTGAGAAATCCTGCTGGAGTTGATCTGAAAACTTCCTCCATGTACAGCAGCTGATAGAAAGCTGGAAAAAGCCATGCTGCATGCAGTTCAATGGGAAGGAGAGAAATCACCAGTGAAGATACTCAACAGTGGATAGTGCAAGCCTTAAATTTGGCCAGCCAGGCCAAATGAGCCAACGGGTGCAATAATGGCATGATGTTATGGGGAAAGCCAAGTGCTCTCTAATTGGACTGGAGGCCCGCTCCATGGTAGTAATACATTCCTGATACTGAAAACCTACAACAAGGGTAGTCATGAGCCCTAGGGTGTAACGTCTGCTGCTGTCTGGCTAAATGTGTATACTATGCTCACCAAACTGCACTGTAAGCACTTCTCTTAATGTTCATACCCATCTATTAATCTACTCTCACTTTTGGTTAGAGAACCTTCTCTTTTCAGATGGCACTGACTTTGGGATGACTCAGAGGTATCATGGTGCTAAGAAGAAGTGACAGAGGAGTGTTCAGCACTGCAATAACTCTATCACACTTTCCATGGCTCAGGGCCCATTGCAGAAGAGGTGGTGGAAAGAATGTAAGAGCCAAAGGAAGAGTAGGACCGCTTACAACGTGCTCCCTCCAGACACAAAATGGCCTGGATATTCATGACCTCACAGTGCCTGACACTACCTTCATAAGAACATTATAATAGATTGAAAAGATGATGACATCCAAATCAAAGAGGCTAATTGAGGGGGAGGATATATTATGGAGAGTGGAGTTGCAAAGGGGAAAGTGGAGGGGGAAGGAGGGAATTACCATGGGTTATTGTCTCCAATTATGGAAGTTGTCAATAAAAAATAAATTAAATAAAAAGAAAAGAAAAAGGAAATTGATTGGCTTGTAGCAGAGCCAGTTCCAGTAGCCAAGAAGATACCATTGGGATAATGTAATTATCCTGATTAATTCTGATGCTTTTTATTACTGCCAGTATAAATATCTGTGGTTTTAATGTAACTGTCTCCCATCACCTCAAGCATTTACTTAGTCCCCAGCAAGTCCAGCTCTGCTGGAGGAGGCATGTCACTGGGGCTGACCTTGAGTCCAGCCTGCCGATTGTTCAGAATCCATTGTTCTTGCTCAGCACAGTCGGTCTGCTGTGGAGACATGATGCTGTGAGCCAGTTGTTTTTCTCTGCCATGATGCAGCTATTTCTCCCATCAGCTGCTCTGGCTGGGTGTTCTGTCCCAGCAATGAGAAAGTAACTTGTCCAATATCATTGTAGCTTTGAATGGGAAAATGTATGTGGTGTGCTTGTGTGTCTATGTGTGCTCAAAAGCATATGGGTACAAGTGTTGTATGCATGCATTTGGAGGCTAAAGATGTCAGATGCCTTCCTCAATGATTCTCCACCTTATTTTTTTATTTTTTGTTTATTTTTATTTATTTATTTGAGAGAGACAGATGGACAGAGAGAGAAAGAGGCAGGTAGAGAGAGAGAGAATGGGCATGTCAGAGCCTGCAACCACTGCAAATGAACTCCAGATGCATGCACCCCCTTATGCATCTGGCTTACGTGGGTACTGGGGAATCGAGCCTTGAACTGAGGTCCTTAGGCATTCCAGGCAAGTACTTAACTGCTAAGCCATCTCTCCAGCCACACCTTCCTTTTTAATTTTAATTTTAATTTATTTGAGAGAGAGAGAATGGGTATGTCAGGGCCTTCATCTGCTGCAATTGAACTCCAGATGCATGCACCAGCTTGTGCATCTGGCTTATATGGGTCCTTGGAGAATTGAACCTGGGTCCTTTGGCTTTGAGGGCAAGTGTGTTAAGTGTGAAGCCATCTCTCCAGCCCACCGCTTTTTCTTTTTGAGGCAGAATCACTCACTGAACCCAGAGCTTATTATTATTTATTTGGCTAGATTAGGAACCAGCAAGCTCAGGGCTCATGGTCTCCACTTCCTGAAGTGGCAGGCACGCACCACCAAGCCCAGCTTTAAGTTGGTGCTGGGTATCTGCTTGAGTCTTCATGCTTGTATGGCAAGTGCTTACCAATGAAGAGCCCTCTACCCGGCCCCCACTATAGTTATTTTAAAAATTTTATTGAGGACTTTAATATATGAATATATTGCAACTTGTTCATCTAACCATCAGATGTCACTCTCCCTCTCCCCTTTCTCCACTGAGGGTCCCCCTAAGTGTGGTCATTGGTATTCACTGCGGGGTCATAAATCCACCAGTCTCTATAGGGGTCAAGGAGATGATGCCTCAGAGGACACCTTCCCACCTGTGCCTCTTACATTCTCACCACCCCCTCTTCCACGGCGTTCCCTGAGCAATGAACAGCCTGTTATGAGTCTCAGCAGCCTCTGGTTTTCTGCCTTGATCAGATTTGATTCTCTGCAGTGTCTCCCCCCAATGCAAATGTGGTAAGGATGACTCCTGTCCTGCTAGGCTTTCCTTGATGCTTGGATAGGTCTTGTGTCTCCCCTTTATTTTCTCTTGTCTGCAAAACACAGATTCTCCAGTCAAGAGTGACAGGAGCATGGATAATAGGGGATAAAGTAAGCCATTTGGAAGATTTTTTTGATGATCATAAGCTCTCTGTTTAGCCAATGATACTGTAGTTGTATTTTGTTTATTTGCAAGCAGAGATACACACACACAGTGGCCTCTAGCCACTACAAGCAAACTCCAAATGCATGTACCACTCTGCGCATCTGGCTTTATGTGGATAACGGGAATCAAACTCCAGTTGTCAGGCTTTGCAGACAAATGCCTTAACAGCTGAACTCTCTCTCCAGCCCCAACTGTAGCCATTTTTAATATTCCTTATGTTAGAAATACAATCCATAGTGTTTATATAGAAATGAAATGATGTTAAGTTTTGCTTTAAAATACTCTAGCAAGAAAAGCACAGGGAAACCCCTTTAGGATGAAGAAGGGAGCTATCAGTACATACATACTGGTAAGTGCTGAGCTTGCATGAGAAATACGGACAGAATGCAAGGTGACCATGCTTATCTGTAAACTTGCATGCACACTTGAAAATGTTCACCATAGTAAAGTGAAAATGCAGAAAGATATTCCCAGACATCACCATCAATATTACATCCCCAGCAGGTTTTCCTCAAAAAACTGATATGTAAAAAATGCCAAGAATCTAAAAATTTAAAAAAAAAAGGGGGGGGGCTGGAGAGATGGCTTAGCGGTTAAATGCTTGCCTGTGAAGCCTAAGGACCCCGGTTCGAGGCTCGGTTCCCCAGGTCCCACGTTAGCCAGATGCACAAGGGGGCGCACGTGTCTGGAGTTCGTTTGCAGAGGCTGGAAGCCCTGGCGCGCCCATTCTCTCTCTCTCCCTCTATCTGTCTTTCTCTCTGTGTCTGTTGTTCTCAAATAAATAAAAATTAAAAAAAAAAAAAAAGCCAAGAATCGGGCTGGGGTAGATGGCTCAGGAGTTAAGGGCGCTGGCTTGCAAAGCTTACAGGCTTTGGTTCAATTCCCTAGTACCCATGTAAAGCCAGATGCATAAAATGACACATGCAGCCCCCATTTGTTTGCAGTGACCAGAGGTACTGGCATGCCCATTCTCTCCATCTCTCTCCTTTTCCCTCTCTCTCCCCTTATGATTTCAGTTATTTTATTTATATTGATTTGAGAGAGAGAGAGAGGCAGAGAATTGACACACCAGTGCCTCTAGCCGCTGCAAACGAACTCCTTATGCATGTGATACCCTGGGCATCTGGCTAATGTCAGTACTGGGGGATCTAATCTGGGTCCTTAGGCTGCACAGGTAAGCATCTTAACCTCTAAGCTATCTCTTCAGCCCTAAAAACATTTTTTTAAATGCCAAGGTTGAAGTAAAATGAATGATAAGCTAAAAAGAACCCATAGAGATGTGAGGTAATCTCAGTGAAGGGGCACGTGGTACGTGTGGAGAGAGATGGAAGTAAAATTTGAAAGAACTGCTCTGGGGAAATAGTGGCCCTGGACTCTTTCAGGAAGTCATGTTTAAGAACATACGGGTGAGAGCCTGGGGCTGGAGCAGAGCTGATGGCCTCTCGCACACTGCTGGCAAGGGGCTCCCTCTCAAAAGGAAGTCTTTTACCTCGTCATTCAGGGATAACGCTTGGATACAGCACCCAGCGTAATGGGCTCTGTCCATTTCAAGCCCGCCTGGGACAGTTAAGGTGTCATCCGGATGCAGTGACAGTGGCAACAAGCTTCTAAACTCTCCTACTCCACAGAGCGCATGTGGCTGTCTGCTATGGTTTCGAGCTCCCAATGGCGTATTGGCTCTGAGGACATTCGCCCATGGGTTCAAGGCTATGACTAGGCCCAACATGAACGCCTAGGCACACTTGTTTGGAGACAGGCACTCTTCTGAGAGGCAACGTGGAGGGCGGGTTCCCATTGACCTTGCTGAAGAAAATAGTGCAGTCTACGTGCTTCCCACCTTGAAGCTCTTCCCTCTCCCCTCACAGGTCAGACGTACAGTTCCACTGAGGCTTCCTCACAGCATTCCTTCTTGGGTATTTGCCATAGTGAAGTGTTTAAGGGTGCAATGTTGCCACAGTGTCTTCATCCCAGAGGGCTAACACAAATGACTTCAGATAACTAGGTACGGATCTTGCATTGGGTAAAGAGAAGCCACACTTATGAATAATCTTCCTATTTGCCAGTTAGACATATACATGGAACCCCAGAGAATGCCTGGTGGATTTAAAAAAAAAATACTTTAAAAATTTATTTTCTTTTTAACATACTTTTTTATTTATTTGAGAGAGAGAGAGAAGCAGATATATAGAGGGAATAGATGCACCAAGGCCTCCAGCCATTGCAAACAAGCTCCAGATGCACGTGCCAACTTGTGCATCTGGCTTAAATGGGTACTGGGGAATGGAGCTTCAAACTGGGGTCCTTAGGCTTCACGGGCAAGAGCTCAAGCACTAGGCCATTTCTCTGGCCCTTAAAATACATTTTCAAGCACAGAAAGACAGAGAGGGAGAGAGAGAGAATGAATGAATGAATTAGGGCCTCCAGCTGAAAAGGAACTGCAGGTGCATGCACCAATCTGTGCATCTGGTTTTATGTGGTACTGAGAAATCGAATCCAGGTCTTTAGGCTCTGCAGGCAAGCACCTTAATGACTAAGTCCTCCCTCCAGGCTAGATTTATTTCTTTTAAGGATGAAGAAATAATCACAGGCCAGATGGTCAAGGATAGTCAAGTATAGGAGGGAGAGGAGGGGAAGAGAGGAGAGAAAGGTTGTGAGAAGAGAGGGGAAAAGAAGCCAGGAGAGTTAGGGAGAGAAGGGCACAGGGTATAGAAACAGGAAAGAAGGGAAGTGCAGAGCCTGTTGGAAAGACAGTCTCCCGCCCTCAGCACAGGCTCCATCTTTTCCCTGAGAACCAAGGAGTAGCATGGATGGAGACTAGGTCCGTTAACCCTTGATGTCATGGATGAAGCCAGTAGGTGCTGCTTTAGGAAAATGATACCTAGAACTCAATTATATGTACATACAATTACTGCAAAGACTCTAATTTTTGCAGCTTAACGTATCTGGATTTTTGAGGGGACTGGAGAGATGGCTTAGTGGTTAAGCACTTGCCTATGAAGACTAAGGACCCTGGTTTGAGGTTTGATTCCCCAGGAGCCATGTTACCTAGATGCACAAGGGGGCACACACATCTGTAATTCGTTTGCCCTGGCATGCCCATTCTCTTTCTTTCTCTCTCCCTCCCTCCCTTTTTCTCTCTCTGTCACTTTCAGATAAATAAATAAAAATAAACAAAAAATTTATTTAAAGTATCTGGATTTTTTATTTATATATTTTTGGAGGCCAAGTCATATGGGGACCATTTTCCCCTGCATAAGATCCACATATTTCTCTGCAAAAGCTCAGAAAAAAGTATGATGGTTAAGTCTGCCACCAGCCTGAGCAGATTAGGACTGGAAAGACTCTTCTTGTAGGAGGGTCTGTGAGGCTTTCCCCAGGTAAGATTGACGGGAGAGGAAGTCCTTCTTCCAGAACGGGTGGCCCTTCTGCTGGGGTCTTTAAAGGAGGAAGCTGTGGGAGACAGCTGGGAGGTTTCTTCTTTCTTCCACTGTCCATGTTCCTCGCTGGGCGTGCTTTCAGCCTGGGTTCCGATGGCTTGCCTATGAATTCTGGGGCGGCTCATTTAGCCCGGGCCTTGGCAGTCCCCAGTCCTTGGGTTCCTCAGCTTCCTGATCTGCGGCGGCTGTTGTGATTATGAGCTAATCTTGTGAACTAATTCAATAAATCCCCCTTCTGGCATATTCGTCCTATTGGTTCTATTTCTCTAGAGAACTCTGAGTATACAGGAGGTAATAAAAAGTTACTTGATTCTAAGTCTGGCTTGGGACCCAAGAAGAGGTCCAGCCTGGAAACATGCCTGTGAACGCACATGAAATCTATGCTTGTCCAATGTGCTAGCAACTGACTACATGAAGTTATTTGCCTTTTTAACTTCTGTTATTTCCCCGCTAAAAATTAATTTTAATTAAAAATTTAAATTCAACATTCAAATTTAAAGAATTCTCACTTCCTCTACACAATAGCCACATGAGCTGGTGGCTGCCATTTTGGAAAGCACACACAGAGAGTGTTTTCACAACCATGGAAAGTTCTTTTGCATGAAGCTATGCTAAATGGGCAGCAGCAGTGACCAAAGGATGAAGGAATGGGAGAGCGAGGGTCTAGGAGACTGAGGGGTGATTCTGAGTTTAACCCTCATGGCAGGAGAAGCATTGTGGATGGTCAAAAAGTTGGGAACACCCTTCCCACATATTCAAACTGTCTTGGGCTTCTAGCATATTGGATTATATAACTTTAATCTTAAATTTAAATATATCTACGGATTCTATGTCCAGTTCATCTTTGTTGTAGTTACTTTCATGTTGCTGGGACAAAACACCCTTCCAAAGGCAGCTGGTGGGTGGACAGAGTTTTATTTTGGTTTACAGCCTTGAGGGGAAGCTCCGTGATGGCAGTGAACAACGGTAGGACAGCGGCTGGACATCACGTCTTGCCACAGTGGGTGGAAAACAGCAGCAGGAGAGTGCGCCTCGCTCCAGCAACGGGAAAGCTGGCTATGACACTCCAAACAGGCCCCCAGCAACACATGCTCCCTGCTGGCAAAGGCTCCACCTCCCAAACTGCCACGAGCTGGGGGCCAAGCACTAGAAACACGGGTTGGTGGGGGCATCTGAGTCAAGCCAACATGGGCCTCCTTCTTCCTGGGTTCCTCATACGTGTTTTCAACCTCCTCAGACTCACAGTGTTCTGAATAAAAGAAATGGTACATCTCAAACTTACTTCTTGTCATGATTCTCTCAGTGACACAGTGTGACAATTATTGATCTGTCACTTTCATTGTGTTAGGTAGGGAAGATAACCTAGATATGACATGAGGCATAGGGGAAGTTTACACAGGTGTCTCCAAATATGATGCCATTTCATACAATGGACGTAGGCACTGAGGATGTTGGTGTGGAGGGGAGGGTGTTAGGGTTGGTATGGGACCAACTCATTGTAGGTATCCATGGATGCTGACCGAGGCTAACAGAGGGGAAAGTGCTTCCCTGGGCTTGTCGTCCATGGGGCTGGGATCCATTCTCTCAGCACTGATGACACTTGCATTGAATGCTCTTTTCCTGGGTCATGTGTCCTGCACATTGTAGGGTATCCAGCCACACCCCTAGTTGCCATCAGCTCCCCATTGCTACACTACCACGAAATATTCCTGTGCACATGTTATGTGAACATTGCCCTGTGTCCGTGGATAAAGAAAATCACTCTGGGGGAGAACCATTGATCTAGGATGTGGTATGAGGCATTGACGTAGGTGCCCTGAGCAGTGTCACTTCCTGATTTGAGACATAACTAAGCAGTGGCCTCTGAGCAACCTGGATAATGACTTTGATCAGAGGAGGCTCAAAGAAACATGCTTTGGCCAGGGGAAGAGCTCACCTTGTAGTAGAGGAGGAGGGAAGCCATCCTCCCCAATGCCTGGTGTGGGCCTGTCGAGGGCTGACCCTGCTGGGCGGAGCAGCTCATTGAATCTGTTGCAGCTGCAGAGATGTAAGTGACCCGCACATGTGCCTCTTTCCTTTATCTGGTATCAAAGAATAATTCTAGAGGAAAACTCATTGTCAAGTCGTTTTAAAGAATGTCCATGCTGCCAAAAAGCCTAAATAGCTACATTTTTCACTCTCCCCTAAAAACGGAAGGTACGAAATGATGCAGCACTGTGCTCTAACTGGAAGAGTTTCAATCTCAGTTCTAACCCAAAACCATACCTGCTGACACCATGCTTTATAAAACAATCCCCATATGACAACTAAGTCGCGTGAGCTGAATCACCAATGCATTTGTCAGGAATCCTGAATATATGCAATAGGAAATGTCTTGGGAGGTTTTGATTCTGTCACTGCAGAGAGAAAGAAATATTAGCCACCTGAATAGGACACTCACCCTAGATTGCATGCATAAAAGAGAATTATAACCACAGCTTTAAGGCTTAGGTCTCCTCCAGAGCCATCAGCTGTTCGGTCGTGACAGCTATCACCCCCTCCACCGTCTCCTGTGAAAGGCTGGATTCCTAAGCGACAGGGACAGTGCGTTCCTCCAGGACGCCAGCAGTACCACGTTCACAGTAGACACTGGTTAAATTATGGGCTCACAAAGACCAAGTCTGAGGCAACTCTTTGAGCACGCCGCCAGAACACACAGGCCAGGCTTGAAGCCTTCACCCCGACCTCGCTCGTGTTTGGACGCAGGCAACATCGAAGGCATTCGGCTCCTGGGCCGTTCTTCTCCTACTTGCCCACCTGAGTCTTATTTTTCTCAACTCTTTACTCTTCTTGTTGGTAACTTACTAACTAATAATGCCACATTACATTGAAGTTTAAATGAAAAAAATTGATAAAATGTTTTAATATATGACTCACTATATAGAAGTGGTGCTAAACATGATATTACATCTGTTTTCTCCCATAGGTCCAAAAGTAATTTTATTCCTTTAAAAAATTTATTGATTTCTCTTTGAATTTTTTCTGATGTACAAACTAGAATTACAATGAAGTTTAGGATCTAAGAAGCAATTTTTTTCAAGATATTCAGGTTAATTGGAAACAAATTCCAATAATAACAACATAGTCATCTTCATAGTCATCTATTTGCATTCTTAAATCACAAAGTGATTTAAATCACACATATGAGAACATGTATATATATCACACACATACCCACATGTGAACATGCATCCACATAACACAATACACATATGGAAACATGCATACACATCATATATATATACACATAAAAAACATATGTACATGCTGCACACACAGACATGGGAACATGCATCCTCATAACACAATACACACATGTGAACATGCATACACACCACACAGATATGAAAATGCATACACAGCACACACATGTGAGCATGCATACACACCACATATGTGTAAACATGCACACGCACCACATATATGTGAACATGTATACATACCACACACATGAACACGCATACACACCACACACATGTGTTAACATGTATATGCACCACACATGTGAACATGCACACACCACACATGTGAACATGCACACACACCACACACGGGAACATGCATATGTAACATGTGTGAACACACATACACACCAGACATGTGAACATGCATACATACTACCACACACATATACACATGAGAACATGTATACATACCACACACACATGCACAAAGGAGCATGCATACTCCATACCACACACATAGGCACATGTGAGCATGTATACACACCACACACACACACATATACTTTGTAAAGACCATGATCTCAGCCACATTTACAAAGGAGGCTTACAGAGACACAGGAAGGGCTTATTCCTGACTCCTGAGTTGAGGGCTTAAACAGATACATGTGTCCTTTCTCCCACCCACATCACACTGGTGATCTATGTCTTCTCAAAGAATATCAGTACTGCATATGCTCTCAGAGTTGTTAGAAAATGATGTGCAATTGCCCTGTTTTGAATCACCTTTTTGTTTTTAATTAATCCGCTTTCTTCTCAATATTTTTGCCATGCCCGTTCTCTTGTTTCTAGCCCTTATCAAATGTGTGTCCTCCTGGTCCATTTAACTCTTCTTCTCACACAGCTGGGCTTGATTTTCCTTCACCATTTTGATTCTATATCTCCTATTCACCAATATTTCCTCTTACCATTTCTTCTTCCTACTATTCTTGGAGACACTTGCTGTTTTTTCTAAGTGGAGTCCTGAGCTTACTTATTACCTTTCTATTGTTTTTGTTTTTGGAACATATACATTTAAGGACACAAAGGTCACCTCTGAATGCCACTCTAGTTGCATCACATATTCTGAGTTGGGGTCTTGGGTCTTGGTGAGTGTCAGGGTCAGCCAACATTCCACTAGTTCTTTCTTTCCTTCAAAACCTCTCAACATTTGGATGAACATATGACTTTCCAACCCAGGACAGGATTTTTCAATCTCTGTTTTAAAAAGTATGTTATTTTTATTTATTTGAGAGTGAAAGACACAGGGGAAGAGAGAGGATGGCCTCCAGCCACTGTAAACGAACTCCAGACGCATGCGCCCCCTTGTGCATCTGGCTTAGGTGGGTCCTGGGGAATCCAAGCCTAGGTCCTTAGGCTTTGAGGCAAGTGCCTTAACTGCTAAGCCATCTCTCCAGCCCTCAGCCTCTTCCTTTTTTTTTTTTAACCTAGAATGGTAATGTTGAGCAGACCAGCATCAGCACCACCACAGGGTTTGTTCTGGGTCTTTCTGAGGCCTGAGACAATTTGCAGGTAGTTCGGTGTTGCAGGAACTGAATAGTGTTGAGCCAGACAGCATGCTTTCAGAGCCAGCCCCAGATCCACTTGTCAGGCCAGCAAAGGGAAATATAGATCCTGCAACAGCAAGGGCTGTGGAATGGAGGCTTTTCCTGAGAACTACTGGTCAGCTAAAATTTAGGGAACCCATTCTATTGACCTTGGGGAAAAAGAAAGGAAAAATGGACAGTGGAAAACAATTAATATTGTTTGCCCTAAGTGTTTAGCAACACAAGAGGGTGCAGCCACCATGTGACATAAGTAGAAGAGATGGGAACACACGCCGTGTGTGATTCTTGGTTCTTGTCTTTAAAGGGGATGAGCCCGAAGTCATCCTGGTGATTCCTGGCTGGAAGCCAGCATGATGACAGGAGCTTCAGGTTACACCAGGTCATGTATCAGAAGGCACATCGAAGACGGTAGAACAAGTTGGAAATTCTGAGAAAGATGGCACCTGCAATGACTCCTCCTAACAAGCTTCTTGTGACTGCCACAGCAGATGTGTGGGTGTCAAATATGACCAAGTAGCAACTTAGGGGTTGGTTTCATGGAGTTCCAACCCAAAGGCATTGATGGAATAAATCTAGGAGTGGTAGACATGGATAACTGTAATGCTTTCTTCCCTTAATAAAAATGGACTGTGTCACTTGTAAAATAAGCATAGATTTTGAAAGCTTTAAACACACGGTGTTTCAGGAGGAGTTCTGAGGACACCTAGGCTATCTGGTAGGACCTGGGAAGCTCCTGTCTTGCCTCTTCCTATCTTTGAAACCTTTAGGAAGTCTCTCTGTTACCTGACCCAGAGCCTCTTCCGAAGTTTTAATAGTATTGTATCTATAAAGTATTTTCAACTGGTGATGGCTATTGTTATTTCACATGCACTGTATATCACTTGACGTATTTGAGAACATTCGCTTTTCCATTTTACTCAAGTTAGATTTCATCTTTTTTAGGGGGGTTCAAGGTAGGGTTTCACTCTAGGCCAGGCTGACCTGGAATTCACTCTGTAATTTCAGGGTGGCCTTGAACTCACAGTGATCCTCCTACTTCTGCCTCTCAAGTGCTGGGATTAAAGACATGTTCCATGCCCAGCTTAGATTTCATCTTTTAGTCCCATCTCAAAACAGGAAAGACTGATTTATATTTGTCACTAAATTCAAATACTGCCAGGAGGTTCCTTAAGTTCCTTAAGATTCAATGTCTATAAAAATAAATCTGGGGCTGGAGAGATGGCTTAGTGGTTAAGGTACTTGCCTGCAAAGCCAAAGAACCCTGGTTCTATTCCCCAGGACCCATGGTAAACCAGATGTACAAGGTGGCACATGTGTCTAGAGTTCATTTGCAGTGGCATGCCCATTCTCTATCTGCCACTTCCTCTCTCTCAAATAAATAAAAAAAATAAAAACTTTAAAAAATAATAAATCTGTTTAGTGAGGCCTTGTTCTATGATGCCAGATCATAGTTAATGACTAGTGCCCACGGTGTGAACAAGTCACAAGCTGTCCATTTCTAAGGCAGATTGTACTGGACAAGCAAGTATACAAGTAGCCATGGCGCATGGGACAAGCAGCCTTCTTTATTTAACTCTCCAAGCCAGGGCCGTGTATCTCCCGTTACATCGTGGGATCAGGGATGCTCTAAGTATGTTGAAACATGAGGTTAACATTCTCATCAACACTGGGGCTAAATTTGCATAGCTCTTGTGCAAGGCTGCTGGGATGGCCCATCTTTCATCTTGGTTTGCACCATTCATCTGGAATTTCTTAAAACCGAGCTATTCATAACAACCATCTTGAAAGAACTTTTTTTTGCGGGGCGGGGGATATTGAGCTCAACATTTTCACAGCACCCTTCACTTAAATGAAAAGCTTCAGAGCCCCCTGAAGACACGAACCGCTCTAACTGAAATGTCTAATATCAACCACATGGGCTAAATGATTGCAGAACAAATTTTTTATTACATTATAAATCTGCCAGAAACAACCACCAAAAAGGTCATCAGTCTCTCCCTTCCTTCTTGTTTTTAAAATGGTCTTCTTTGCACTCTTATCTCCCAAGGAAAACCAGGATGTTCACAAGGTTGTCACAAATTCTATTTGGCAGTGATGTCTATCTGATAAACGGTTAAAACTTCCAGGCTAGATTAGAGGAAATCACAGAAAAACTCAAGCCATCCTTGGGCATCAAGACTGTCTAATGTGGGCCAGAGAGGTTGCTCAGTGGCTAAGGAGCTTACCTGCAATCTAACACCCTGGGTTCAATTCCCCAGTGCCCACATAATCCAGGTGCACAAAAGACTGCACGCATCTGGAGTGTGTTTGCAGTGGCTGGGGGCCCTGGTGTACCTATGTTCACTCTCTCTCACTCTGCTTGAAAATAAATTAAAACATTTAAAAGTATATCAACTAACATGACCAAGAAACCTCCAGTTTTTTGTGGAAATGCTGTCCAGTCAGTGGCCACTGTGGAAGAGAGGGAAGGTCCCCAGGACCAGGAAAGCCAAGCTCATCATTCTCCTCGTGGCTTTGGCTTCTTTTTCTTTTTTTTTTTCATGGATTTTCTCTTACAAATTTCTTAACTTCTGAGTTGATGAGCATCGTCGTTACAAATACCAGATCCCATCTAACTGGTAAAATAAAAAAGGAGGAAATTCAGCAGAGAAAGGATATTTGCTGGGTTGCATGAAAGATTTCCAGGGCTTCAGGCATTTGCTTCAGGGCTGGGTGGATCCAGGTGCTTAAATGGCATCATTATGACATGTGCCTGCTCATCCACCCAGGTGTGGTGGAGACCACTGTTAGGCAAGCTTTTTGTATCCTGTGGAAGGATAGTTATCATTACTGCCGGTTGACGTGTGTTGTCTCCCAGTGGGAGACAGTGTACTCCATTCCAAACAGCTTCCATCAAAGACCCATGGCTGTTTAAGAACCCCTCCAGATCTCAGATGCAACCCTGAGCCAGGTCTGGGCTGCTTGCCTCAATAACTCCTGAACTGATATATGGAGAGGGCTTGCCCAGAGCAACATCAGGTATAGTTACCTGCAAAGATAGGGAATGGGCGATAAGAGTCAAGGAAAAAAAAACAAAAAACAATAACTTTCTCCTCTAGCCTTTTTTTCAGATCAAACGACTCAGTATGAAAATTTGGAGTTGATGATGGAAAAATACCTTTAAGAAACATTCTCTCTACTTTGGGGGCTAGGGGCTTCAAGTTGGAGTCTCGCTCTAGTTCAGGCTGATCTGGAATTCACTATGTAGTCTCAGGCTGACCTCAAACTCATGGTGGTCCTCCTACCTCTGCCTGTCAAATGCTAGGATTAATGACATGCACCACCATGCCCAGCCTAGTCTCTCTATTTTTGTCCAAAGAACCCCTTGATTTATCATAGGTGTGTCATTACAGTTACTCTCAGTCCTAATGAAAATTAATTTTGTCTGCTAGAATTCTGCACCTCTCACCAAAGAGTTCAATGACAGAGCGGGTCATTAGCCAGTAGCGAGAAATGACAACCTGAAATCCACCTTGCTCTTTGCTGGCGGCTCTCACACAAATGGACGTGTACTGAAGCCATCCCATCCCTGGGAGACAGAGCACTCGGCCACCAGCCAGTCAGAGCAAGGACCCCCGTGGCTGTATTTCCCAGAGCAGGGAGGGCTGAGGTGTTGCCACTGAACTTGCTTTCCATCCCTCTCTCTAGAAGCAGCCTTGTTTTCATGCTGCCGTGGCTCTGGTGACCCCACCACTCCCTGACTTCTCGTATAAAAATGTCACCTTGGCATCTGCTTCTCAGACTAACCTGCCATCTTTTCCCAAAAATCCCAAACAGGGCCTGGAAAGATGGCCCAGCAATGAAGGTGCTTGCCTGCAAAGCCTAAGGACCCTTGTTGGAATCCCAGCACTCATGTATTCAGTGTCCCCCATAAACTTATATGTTCTGAATGCTTAGATCCCAGCTGGTGGCAGTTGGGAACTGAAGCCTCCTGGAGGCGGTGTATTATTGGGGTGGGCTTATGGGTATTCCAGCCAGTGTCCCCTTGCCAGTGTGTGGCACACTCTCCTGTGCTACTGTACATCTGGTGTGGCCAGGGGGTGATGTCCACCCTCTGCTCATGCCACCATTTCCCCTGCCATCATGGAGCTCCCCTCGAGCCTGTAAGCCAAAACAAACCCTTTTCTTCCACAAGCTGCTCTTGGAACGCTGTTTTCTGCAGCAATGCCAACCAGACTGAAACACCATGTAAAGCCAGATACAAAAGAGATGGTGAGGGGTCTGCAGTCGGTTCACAGGGGCTGGAGGCCCAGGCGTGCTCATTCTCCCTCTCTCCCTCCCTCTCCCTCCCTCATGTGGAAATCAATAAATGAATGAATAAATCAATAAAGGTTCTCGCATCCCCTGACTCTTGTAACTTGACAAGGAGAAGATTAAAACAAAAAGTTCAAAACAGGGCTTGGGAGATGGCTTGCAAAGCCTGCAGGGCTGGGTTCAATTCCCAGTACCCACCCGCACAAAGTGGTGCATGCACTGGAAGTTCCTTTGCAGTAGCAAGATGCCCTGGCATGTCCATAGCTCTCTCTCTCTCATAAGTAAATTAATTTAAAAAAATTTCAAGATTGGGCTGGGGACATAGCTTAGTGGCTAAGGTACCTGCCTAAAGGACCCAAGTTTGCTTCTGCAGGCCCCACGTAATTCAGATGCATAAGGTGGAACATGCTTCTGGAGTTCATTTGCTGTGGCTAGAAGCCCTGGCACAATTCTCTCTCTGCCCTTTTCTTTGTCTGTCTGTCTATCTGTCTATCTATCTATCTATCTATCTATCTATCTATCTATCTATCTATCTACCTATCTATCTATCTATCTATCTACCTACCTACATACCTACCTATCATCTGCCTTTCTCTCTCTCTCTCTCTCTCTCTCTCTCTCTCTCTGTGAAACAAATTTTTAAAAACAGTTCAAGACAATCAGGTCCTCTGCTAAGATTAAAAAAAAAAATATCACCTCATCTATTAGCAGAACTTTCCGTGAGCAGATCTGTACAAACCTAAGGACTTCTCTATGAAGCCAAGGAAGACAGACCATCTTTACTTTCTCCTGACAACCTCTTGATTATTTCCAAATTCTCCTCGGCCACTTGGAAACAAATAAGGAGGGCAATAAAGTTTACTCTTAAGGCCTGGCAGGCCACATGCTACCAGTATTTCAAACAGTCGGATGCAAAGTAAACGTCCGTCAGTTACTCACCCTCCTTATCTAAGTAGCACACACACACAGAAGGCTGATGCTCAACAGGTAAGGGGAGGGTGGTTTAAGTTTTCATTAATCCTTGCTCTGATACAACCTCGCCGAGCTGTAGCAAGCAAGCTCTAAGATTTTGCTTACACATAGCTTGGTCTCCCCCTGGCTGTACCAACGTCCACACAGTATGCAACCCTGCTCACAAGCGCCTGCTCTATCTTTTCCACTTATCTATGAGTTGCCATAGCTTATTCCTTTCTTCTCAGTGTGTTTGTCTCCTAGATTGCTGCGCTTTTTCCTTACTTGAGCTGTCCTGTAACTGCCGTGGACATCACTTCTGTCTTCATCACACAAGTGTAGAGCTGATCAGACGCTAAATTGCTGAGGCACGGGTACCTACAAGCTGTGGGAGACTGATGGAGACTGAACAGCATTCACCCCAGGGACTGAGAACGTCTTCCAGGAGTGGTCACTACCGTGAGAAAACACACCACCGAGAACTCAGGGTAGGGCTCGAGAGACGACTCAGCAGTTACGGGCTCTGGCTTGCAAAGTACCCACAGCACTCCCCAGTGCCCACGCAAAACCAGACACACAAAGTAATGCATGCATCTGAAGTTCATATACAGGGGCAAGAGGCTCTGGTCAGCCCATTCCCCTCCCTCCCTTATAAATAAATGAAAAAATAAAATCATTTTAAAATATTTATTCTTCTTTATTTACTTTTTGAGAGAGAGCAAGAGAGTAGAAAGAGAGAGGGACAGAATGGGCCTCCAGCCACTGTAAACAAACGCCAGGCCCATGTGACACTGTGTGCATCTGGCTTGCAGGGGTCCTGGGAAATCGAACCTGGGTCCTTTAGCTTTGCAGGCAAATACCTTAACTGCTAAACCATCTCTCCAGGCCCCCAAATGATTTATTTTTAAAAAAATATCTTGGGGAGGGCTGGAGAGATGGCTTAGCAGTTAAGACACTTGCCTGTTAGGACTAAGGACCAATGTCTAACTCTCCAGGTCCCACATAAGCCTGATGCACAAGGTGATGCAAGCATGCAATGTTGTACATGTGCAGGATATGACACATGCGTCTGGAGTAGAGTATCTGGAGGCCCTGGCCTGCCAAGTCCCTCCCTCTCTCCCTCTCACCCTTTCTCTCACAAAAAAGAAAAAAAAAATTCCTAATCTGTGGTGCTTTCCTCAAAAAAAAAAAAAAAAAAAAAAAAAGATCTTGGGGAAACCAAAGCCTGCTCTTGAAAGTTTTGAGCACAAAACACAAGAAGAAAATTGAGAGCCATGATTTCTAACCAGGTAGACTTTGGGGTGAATGTAGTACCACTTTGTGTTTCGTTTGTCCAGATAGTATTTTAACTGCATTGTTTATACATGAAAGATATTATGAAGTCAACACACAAAACATATTTTGCTTTCTGCTGAGATGCCAGAACAGACAGACAGTTCCATGCTCCTCCCATCTTCCCTGCCCTGTGGGGAGACAGTGCGGGTCTGTCACTGAGCGTCACCGTCCTGGACATGCTTGACAGCTAGCTGAGTGTGTGACTCTTCCACATATGGCCTGAAAGGGAGCATATTTCTCAAATTCCAGGAATCTAGAATAGAACTGAAAGTTTAAAACGTTTATGTGTTTTCATGTGACTTTTAGCCAGTGACAATAGATAAATAAATAAATGAAAACAGGTGTTTTTTTCAAAAAATGGTGATATCTATATGTAACACAAAGCAAGTGGAGTGTTTCCTTAAACCATGCACAAAATTTAGCTAAAAAAATGGATCACAGACTTAAATACAAGAGAAGAAAGTACTGGAAGACAACATAGGAAAACTTGAATGACCTTCATTGTGTGAACTTGTCATAGGTAGGACACATGGGCACTAGTGACAGAAAATAGATGCATTGGACTTCATCAAAATTATATTTTCTTAGCTTTGCATAATCCTGTTGAACACGATACACAAAGCTAATGGTGGCATGCGTTGGTGCCACTGAACCCTTCCTTCTGGATAATTAAAAGATAACACGCTCGTAAAAAGAGAGAGGGAAGCTGGGCATAGTGGAACATGTCTTTCATCTCAGCATTTGGGAAAAATCTGAGGCTACTGGAAGCTCAACAATAAAGGATAAAATATAGTTCTCCATTTAATAAAAGAAAGAGAGGAGAATTCACAGGATGACTGAGAAGAAAATGCACATGTTGTACATTATATGTCTAGTCAAGGAGTTATATCTGAATTATAACACCCTTTACCAATGAAATAGTCAGGTGACTAATAATGACAAATTTAAAAAAGAGAGAAGGAGCTGAATAGATGTGTCTCCCAAGGGGTAGATAAATGGCTGATTAGCACATGAAAGGATGTTCAGTACCATTAACATCACTGATCACAAGTGAAACCTACATGAAATGGATCTCATATCGTCATAAATGAATACCATCAGTTGGGCATGATGGCACATGCCTTTAATCCCAATATTCAGATCCCCAAAGCAGGAGGATCACTGTGAGTTCGAGACCAGCTTGAGACTACAGAGTGAGGGCCAGGTCAGCTTGTACTAGAGTGAGACTCTACCTTGAAAAAAATGAATACCATCAAAAGGAAAAAATACTGAGAAATGTCTCTAAAAGACCATAAGAACTAGAACTCGCATATGCAGTGGTGGTAGGAATGTAAGATATTCTGTACCCAGATTGGAAACATTTTGGCAGTTCATGAAAGTCTAACAGAGTTTCCATATGGCTCACAAATTCCATTACTAGACACACACCCAGGAAGAATGACAATAAATGTCCATGCAAACTTATACACAAATGTTCCTAATAGCCTTACTCAGATAGCTTCAAAGTAGAAACATAAAAATGTTGCTCAGTTGATAAAAATAATAATAATAATAATAAAAAACAAAGTGGAGCATCCATACAATGGAATATTTGGTAATTTAAAAAGAATAAAATGGGCTGGAGCCATAGCTCAGTGGTTAAGGTGCTTACTGCAAAGCCAAGAAACCCAGGTTCAATTTTCCAGGACCCACATAAACCAGATGCACAAGTGAAACATGCATCTGGAGTTTGTTTGCAGAGGCTAGAGACCCTGGCACATCCATGCCCTTTCTCTCTCGATCTCTCTTCTCTCTCTCTCTCTCTCTCTTTTTCTCTCTCTGGATGCAAATAAAACAATACTTTTTCAAAAGACTTAAATACATAGTGGTGCAAGCCTTTAATCCCAGCACTCTGGAGGCAGAGGTAGGAGGATCACCATGAGTTTGAGGTCACCCTGAGACTACATAGTTCCAGGTTAGCCTGAGCTAGAGCGAGACCCTGCCTTGAAACATCAAAAAATAAAAATAAAAGAAGAATAAAATCCTGAGCTATGCTTTAGTATAGTTGAACGTTTAGAACGGCGTGCTGAGAGAAGTCACAAAGGCTAGGATGAGCCAAGTTACGTGTAATCCTCAGAACAGGTGCATTTATGTAACAGGATGTAGACTGATGGCAGCCAAGGATTGGGACTGAGAATGCAGACCAACTAGGTGTGGTGGTTGGAATGTAAATGACCCCCATAGACTCACGTGTTGACCTGCTTAACCCCCGGGTGGTAGCACTGCTCCAGGAGGACGTGGAGCCTTCAGCAGGGAGAGCCTTGCTGGGGGAGAGTGAGCCCTGTGGACTTACAGCCTGTGGTGGCTCCCAGTTCTCTCCTCCTCCCCACCGCCTCCCTGCTGACGCGAGGGTGTGGGGCTGGCTTCCTGCTCCTGCCATGTTTTCCCTCCCTCTGGAACTGTTAAGTCTAATCAACACGTGTCCGTACAGACATTGATTCTGGTTGTGAAATTAGAAAGTAGTGATAGTCATACAACTGTCAATATGTTAAAAAATTATTGAATTGTGAACTTTGAATGGGTAGAGGCTATATATAGGGGCAAATGATGTCACAATTTTAAGAGCCTATAAACTTCTAAGAAAATCTGAATAGTTATCCCTATTGCCACTTCCTCAAATTACTGTTTTCCATAATAAGTAAATCAATATGAGCTATCTTCATCAGCATACCATAAAATACAGTGAATTACAAATTACATTGAAATACATTTTATTTATGAAAACAAATCTTGGGTGTCTTCTTTGAAATATAAAAAAATGAAGTTTTGGATAAATAAATTTTACAGTACTTGTTTTATTATACACTGATGAATTTTGTTCATTTTATTTATTTATTTATTTATTTATTTATTTGACCAGACTGACCTGGAATTCACTATGTAATCTCAGAGTGTCCTAAAACTCATGAAAATCCTACTATGTCTGCCTCCCAAGTACTGAGATTAAAGGTGTGTACCACCATACCCGGGTTCTTAATAATTTTTTGCTTCATGTAAACAACTCTTCTCCACATGATCACGTACAGTATCTGCCTACCCACTCTCAAGCTCCCAGGGAGCTTTTGGGCAAAGAGAACAAGTCCTAGTTAGTGACACATGTAGTCCATCAGTCACTGCTTGAATTATGCCTTTGCCCGTGAATTCATCGTGTTGTCTGGGTTTCAAACAGACATGGATGTTGTCTTTACACTGTGAGTTCAGGGTGTCTTCTGGGTTTCACATGGGGATAGATGTTGTCTTTACACTGTGAGTTCAGGGTGTCATCTGGGTTTCATATGGAGATGGATGTTGTCTTTACACTGTGAGTTCAGGGAGTCACCTGGGTTTCACATGGGGATGGATGTTGTCTTTACACTGTGAGTTCAGGGAGTCACCTGGGTTTCACATGGGGATAGATGTTGTCTTTACACTGTGAGTTCAGGGTGTCATCTGGTTTCATATGGAGATGGATGTTGTCTTTACACTGTGAGTTCAGGGAGTCACCTGGGTTTCACATGGGGATGGATGTTGTCTTTACGCTGTGAGTTCAGGGTGTCTTCTGGGTTTCACATGGGGATAGATGTTGTCTTTACACTGTGAGTTCAGGGAGTCACCTGGGTTTCACATGGAGATGGATGTTGTCTTTACGCTGTGAGTTCAGGGAGTCACATGGGTTACACATGGGGCTGGATGTTGTATTTACACTGTGAGTTCAGGGTGTCATCTGGGTTTCACATGGAGATGGATGTTGTCTTTACACTGTGAGTTCAGGGAGTCATCTGGGTTTCACATGGGGATGGACGTTGTCTTTACACTGTGAGTTCAGGGTGTCATCTGGGTTTCACATGGAGATGGACATTGTCTTTACACTGTGAGTTCAGGGTGTCATCTGGGTTTCACATGGAGATGGACGTTGTCGTTACACTGTGAGTTCAGGGTGTCATCTGGGTTTCACATGGAGATGTATGTTGTCTTTACACTGTGAGTTCAGGGAGTCATCTGGGTTTCACATGGAGATGGACATTGTCTTTACACTATGAGTTTATGGTGTCATCCTCATTTCACATGGAAATGGACATTGTCTTTGCACTGTGAGCTCAGGGTGTCTTCTGGTTTTCACATGGAAATTCATGTTATGTTTACATGTGACACATACACATTTCCAAAATATACAAAATTACATGGCAAAAATTAAAGGGCTTAGGAAGAAATGGTATTAGAAAAACAGACACAAAAACTGCCTTCATGACACATCTAAAAATACCTAAAGGTCTGGAAGGATGGCTTAGTGATTAAGGTCTTTGATTGCAAAGCCAAGGACCCAGGTTCAATTCCCCAGTACCCATGTAAACCAGCTGCACAAGCTGGTGGTACATGCATCTGGAATTCGTTTTCAGTGGCTGGAGGCCCTGGCATGCTCATTCTATCTTTCTATTGTCTCTCTCTCTCTCTGTTTGTGTGTGTGTGTCTCAGATAAATAAATAAAAATTATTTTATAAATATTAAAATATCTAAGAACTACTAAATGTCTAAAGGTGTAGCTTTGTAGCAAAGTGCTTCCCCTGTAAGCATAAGGCTCTGTGTTCACTCCCCATCACAAAGAAAACCAAAAACCATACTCGGAGAATGCATGTCACAATGGCATGTTTAGGACAATTAAAGCACGAAGAAATATATGAATGCTCTAACGAAAATGGCCCTTGTTTTGTGGAAGTTGGCCTTGCAAGGTTGCGGCAGTGAGATCTTGTGAATTTCTGGGAGCAATGTATGTGGAGGAATGTGGGTCTTCACACCACGATGATCTGAGCTGGTGCTGGATGCCAGAGGTGAGCGCCTTCATGATTGCTTAGTTCAGCTGGTTGAACTTTACTGTGCTCATCAAACATTGCTCATGGATGAGATCAGATCGAAACAAATGCAAAATATGAGTCAAAGTTGTCTAATACCTCAGTGGCATTGGAAAAAAAACAATATTTTTTCCAAGTTTTAAAATTTATTTGCAAGGAGAGAGAGAGAGAAGGAAAGAGAGAGTGAGAAAGGGCACACAAGGCCTTCTACCTACTGCAAACCAACTCCAGATGCATGTGCCACTTTGTGCATATGGTTTTAGATGGGTACTAGGGAATCAAACCTGTGTCATTTGTAAGCAATCACCTTAACTTCTGAGCCTTCTCTCAGTCCCCCCCCCACCAAAAAATCCATTTCTAAAGTACTATAATGGAATGAGAAATACATAACTTTTTCCTTCTAGTCAAGATGTAGAAAGAGATCAGTTAGTCTGGAGAAGTCATGTTATGGCAATGTGGTAGGTGTCAGCAGTGAAAACTCTAAATGACCTTCCACAAGTTTCCAGTGGGCACATAAACTAGAAGCACCATAGACTGGGTCATTCTGCCAAGCGAGCCGAGGAATGTGCAGCGCCTCACTCAGGTGTGGCATGGTGCTGCCACTCGGAAGGAGTGGAGGCAGGAGCATGACACGAATGATGATTCTAAGCTGAGAACTCTCACAGACTTACTGTGCCAGGTTCTACACATGCTTGGTAACTTCAGAGCCTCCCCCACCAAGACCAAAGAAATACCCTATGCCAGTCATACCACGACATTTACGGCAAACACCCTACGCCTGTCACACCACGGCATTTATGACAAACACCCTACGCCTGTCACACCACGGCGTCATTTATGACAAACACCCTACGCCTGTCACACCACGGCATTTATGACAAACACCCTACGCCTGTCACACCACTGCATTTATGGCAAACACCCTACGCCTGTCACACCACTGCATTTATGACAAACACCCTACGCCTGTCACACCACGGCATTTATGACCAACACCCTACGCCTGTCACACCACGGCATTTATGACCAACACCCTACGCCTGTCACACCACGGCATTTATGGCAAACACCCTACGCCTGTCACACCACGGCATTTATGGCAAACACCCTACGCCTGTCACACCACCGCATTTACGGCAAACACCCTACGCCTGTCACACCACGGCATTTACGGCAAACACCCTACGCCTGTCACACCACGGCATTTACGGCAAACACCCTACGCCTGTCACACCACGGCATTTACGGCAAACACCCTACGCCTGTCACACCATGGCATTCATGACAAACACCCTATGCCTGTCACACCACGGCATTTACGGCAAACACCCTATGCCTGTCACACCACGGCATTTACGGCAAACACCCTATGCCTGTCACATCATAGCGTTTATGGCAAACACCCTATGCCTGTCACACCACGGCATTTACGGCAAACACCCTACGCCTGTCACACCACGTCATTCATGACAAACACCCTATGCCTGTCACATCATGGCATTTATGGCAAACACCCTATGCCTGTCACACCACGGCATTTACGGCAAACACCCTATGCCTGTCACATCATGGCATTTATGGCCAATACAGCTAGAGAACAGTTTTGCTTCAGGTTGATTCAAACTGCAAGTCTTACCCCCATCACATATAGACATTTTGATGATATTTTGTATTTGACATTTTAGTTTGTGCTTGAATGTGTTAAGACTTCTGGATCTCTAGGAATGGATTAAATGTATCTTGCATGTAAGAAGGATTTGGGGAAACACAGGGTAAAATGTAACAGACTGAATGTTTGCGGTGCTGAACGCCTAGCCAGCAATGTGCTAGTGTGGAGGGGACGGACTTTGGGAGGTGATCGTGAGGGTGGACTGTCCCCCAGGGAACTCCCTTGAGCCATTCTACCACTTGAGGATAGAAAATCCTAGCTGTCTAGCTTCCTGGAAATCTAGAAGTGGTCCCTCTCCAGGACCCAGCCACATTGTCACATGATCTTCAATTTCTAGCCTCCAGAACAGTGAAGAATAGCTTTGTATTTTTTATAACCCTCCTGTCGATGGCGCTTTGTTACAGAAGTCTGAAGTTGAAGGAGGCAACTGCAGGCGACGGGCAGGGCGGCAGCGTCCGTGCCCAACACCGCGGGTGCTCTGTGCTCTGCGACCTGCACAGCCCGTCAGAGCCTGCCTGGTTACCTCCTGCAGTGCGTTGGTGCGGTCTGAACAATGAATAGGAGGAGGGTGGCACATGGAGGCAGCGCTGGGCAGGAAGGATGGAGATCCAAGTTGGAACAGAAAACAACTGGAACACAAAGTCCTTTCTCTAGAGTCAACCAAAGGGAGCTGAAAGAAACCAGGCAGTCATACCATGTTAGGATGGAACTAGCAGCTTATTCCTGTCCGTAGAGAGCATAATTCACATGCAAAAGAAAAAAATGAATATACCTTTCACTTCTACATTTTCCATGAAGAAACTCTATTTTCCATTTCAAACGCACTTATTCTACAAGTGACAAAAATTTAGGAGTGAAAATGCTCAATTATTTTCTTCTTCAATAAGCCTTTTCCTTTCTTGCCTGTGTAGGAACTTAAATGCAACCTTGCCACTTCCCACTTGAAGGGATTATTCATCCTCAAAAAAAGCCAAGGGAGGGGCTGGGGCAAGGACTTAGCCATTAAGGAGCCTGCCTGTGAAGCCAAAGGAACCAGGTTCGATTCTCCAGTCCCCAAGTAAACACAAAGTGGCACATGAGTCAGGAGTTCATTTATAGTGGCTAGAGGCCCTGGTGCCTAGTCTCTATCTGCCTGTCTCTTTTTCTGTCTTTGAAATAAATAAATAAAATATTTTAAAAGAAAGTTTAAAGAAGCAAATATGGTTTTGTAAAAAGTCAAGGCAAAATTTGATGAAAGCTGAAATGTATTTTCACAGATGGTTGTGCTCTGCTTTATTTGCCTTGAAAAATATGAAACCAAACAGTATCCATTTTTGTCTTATTCCCTGCAAGCAACGATTACATGAAAAGGTAGATAGGCATGGCACAGCTAACAAATAAAAACTAGGGCGTTGTTATCAGGTTAGGAATGTTCCGGAAAATGAATGAAGGCCACTAGCCAACAATATGACTGTAAAATACAGCAAGGCAAAAATAAATGTATACCGTGTGCATATACGTACTTATATCCCACATCACAGCTTGATGGAGCAAGAGATAATACAGCCCAACATTGATTGTTTTTACAGGAACATGACAACTCCTCAAGAAGAGAAACAGAACGTCTCTCCCTTCACATAAAAAGCAAATTACAGATGGAAAAAAAAAAACAAAACACTACTCTCAAAGCAAGGCTCAATTAAAAAAATATGTCTGGCTTGAACAGGGCAAATTCCAGGCACAGTGGATTTTCATAGAAGTTGGTCTGAGGGGGAAAATGGGAGTGCTACAGAAACCTATGGAATCTTCAGAGTTTGTCATAAGTTCTGTGTAATCCTAAAGAAAGCTTCCTGCCTCGTTAGTTCTTATTTTCTCCTTAACTGAGCCTGCAAAGTAGTATTTGTGACAGTGTACTTCCTTTCTGGAAATTACCTGGGGTGACAGCTGCACCGTAGACTTTGCAGAAGCACTAACGGGGCCTCAGACCATTGCCGAGAGGAGCACGCTTCGCTGCGGACGGCTGCAGACGGCAGGGTCTGGAAGCAGGATGCCCAGCTCTGAGCCCAGCCATCCATCCCATGCCTTGCCGTGCTGAAAAGGCAGGCACGGTGGCCTGATGCAATGGCACTTCCAGCTCCAAGACATCCTTTCTGATCTCCCGAAACATAGGTAGGAGCAGCTGGCTCTGTGTTTTTCAGATTTCAAGCCAAAAGAAACAAGAAAAGTCTAAAAGTCACATGATTTTTGTGCCAGGAATTTTATGCACGTTTCCGTCTACTTTTTTTTTTTAAAAAAATCTTTCTTCCAATTTACACAGAACATTGGTAGAGGTTTTAGACACCATACTCTGAATCTTGTTACAATGTTCAGAATTGCTTTTGTTGGACAGGAAACTGCTCCCGTGATCACATTTGAGCTGTAAGAAAAAATACAGCCCCCCGTCAGGGTGTTAGCGTGCTATTCCACTTGTCTTTAACGTGTCCTCCTTCAGCTGACATTGTGACCCTTGGCAACCAGACACATTTCTTTAGTCCTCCGCACTCGACCTCGGGCCGCTCAGCCTTCATTCTCTGTCCCCCTTTGCCCTTTGCAGATAATTACCTCCACCTTGGTGCCTGTATTATGTATGTTCCAACCTGTTCTCCAAACGTTAGCTGTTTGGGATTAAAATAGTCTCTAAGAAGTATTTTCAGCCTTTCCTTGAACTCCTGCCAAATCTATGGCTCCGCCACAGAAAGGAAAATGCTGAACATTAAAAACAAAATGAGGATTAGTCAGAAAGAGATAATAAATAGCACATTACACTGTGTGATGAAAGAGAAAAAAAACACCTCAATTTGTTTGTATTTTAATGGCTGAACCATGGCAACGGTTTGAGGTCTTAGAAAAGGTACTGAAAACACAAGCCCAGGGTCATGATGTGGAGACAAGATTTCAGAGCAGCTTTGCCATGAAAATGATACCATAGTGCTAATATTATTTATGTAGCTCCACTAGGAGAGCCCACTTGAATAGTCTCACCACGCATCATTTTCAGTGCAGATGTTAATAGCAGTAATAAATGGAGCACAAAATCAAGATAAAGTTCTTTGCAGAAGCAGGAGTTTGCCTGGGGTCTGTGAATCTTGAAGTCTCTCAATATTGTGCTAATCAAGGGACATTCTTCTTTCAAGAACCTTCCTTGTCAGAGCATGCAAGTTTAGATGGAAAGAGGACTGGCTGCCTCTTGGGAGAACGAGAATCATAGTGATAAAAATCACAGCAAACACCCCACCAGCACTTATCTAAGAATCCTCGGTAAGGCTGATGGACTCATCATTTCAACATCCCATGTTACGCATGAGAAAAGCTCGGGTCCAAAGAGAGATGAAGAAACTTGCCAATTGTTAAACAGTCCACAAGTGGTGGAGTCAAGATTCAAACCAAACAGCAAAGCTCAGATGAATGTCTGCGTAACCCCACCCTGGCAACATGCATGTACCATGCAGCACGATAGAACTGGGCATCCATGGGTTTGCTCCTACATTGAGTAGCGGCTGAGTCCTTTCTATGGGTCAAGTCCTAATGTTGGAGGTCTGGGGTGGACTCGTTATTGTAGGAAACATGTCCTGCTCCAGGAGATAGGTGGACAAGAGATGGACAAAAGGTCAGTCTGCTAATAGAGTTCTGGAGTGAAGTATTCTCACATGGTTCTGCAAAGCTCACGTGCCTCAGAATGGCCTGGAAGATCTCTTGGGACCCTACCCCAGTTTCTGATTTCATCTGTGGCAGGGCTCAAGAATTTATACTTATGTCCAACTCCTAGGTGATGTTAAGCACACTAGGGGCCTTGTACCTGGAGAACGGATCCTCTTTGTGCTGCATGGAGCCACGCTTAGACAAACTCCTGTGCGTACGGAGACCAGTCACCGACCCATATAGACATGACCTGGGGGCTCCAGGAAGCATCCATGCCTCGCCTTGCCGTAAAATGCCAACAAGCTCCTGAGGACTGGTGATACACTCAGCAACCAATAGCTCTTCACACATGGGATGAGACAGAACGAGACATGAGCAGGTGATGCTTGGTAACAGAGAGATAAAAGGAAAACCCAAATGCAAGACCGAAGTGAGATGTCCCTAGTACGTTAACTGAGGAATTTAAAAGCAATGTTCACGATATTGACATTCTCAGGGCTAGGGAGCAGATGAGTAGAGAACTACAGCGGAAGTTTCCACTCACCAATTCCAAGACACATACCTCAATGCCTTCACTGCAGGCCTGCTCCATGGGGGGGGGGGACACATTCCTGATACTGACACCTTAAAACAGGGGTTGTCATGGGCCCTAGGGGTGTAACGTCAGCTGATGTCTGGATAAATGTATATACTATGCTTATCAAACTTCCCAGTAAGCACTTCTCTTAATATTCATACCCTTATATTAATGCTACTCTCACTTTGGGTAGAGAATCTTCTCTTTTCAGATGGCAGTGACCTTGGGACGACTCAGAAGGTATCATAGTGCTAGAAAGAAGTGACTGGAGTACTGAGTAACATCTTGATCACACCTTCCAAGGCTCGGAGTCTAATGCGGAAGAGGTGGCGGAAAGAATGTAAGAGCCAAAGGAAGTGTAGGCCTCCTTACAACGTGCTTCCTTCAGACATAAAATGGCTTAGATACCCATGACCTCATAGTGCCTGACACTACCTACACAAGACCATCATAAGAAGAGGGAAAGACCATGACATCAAAATAAAAGGGAGACTGATTGAGATGGGGAGGGGATATGATGGAGAATGGAATTTCAAAGGGGAAAGTGTGGAGAGGGAGGGTATTACCATGGGATATTTTTTATAATCATGGAAGATGTTAACAAAAATTGAGAAAAATATACCTCATCATTCTTACAGAGACTAATATTCTAAAATTGCATTGACATCATGATTAAAATTGTTTCCCATTTCTCGGGTTTGGATCATATATCTGTGCATGAACACAGACATACACATATGTATATGTATATTTATATACATACATAGACTTTCTAAAGCTTTAGTATTTCTTTGTTTTAAAATATTTTTATTTATTTGTAAGCAGAAAGAGAATAAACGTAACAGGGCCTCTAGACACTTGCAAACAAACTCCAGATTCATGCACCACTTTGTGTATCTGGCTTTACATGGGTACTGGGGAATCAAACCCAGTCATTAAATTTTGAAGGCAAGCACTTTAGCCACTGAGCCATTTCTCCAACATAACTTTAATATCTCTTGATTCTAAAACGGGAGTTTCACAGACTCAAGTCTTCCTTCTCTATTGGAAAAAAAAAAAACATGAAAAGGGTGAAAGGAAAGGAAGTAGTAGTGGGATTGAGAAACAGCCAATTTGTTTGAAACCCATATGTGCTATAGAGTCATCGTCTATGAAAACAATGACATAAGTACATTTATACATACGCAGTGAGATGATGTTGAATATTGAGAGATATTCTGAAAACCTCGCTGCTGGATGACTTTGTTTTTATGCAAATATCACAGAGGGCGTGGGAGCCCACTGAGATAGCAAGCATACCTTTAAGCAATGGCATAAACATACGGGTGGCTCTATTGCTCCTCAAACCACAATGGACAAAAGAAAATGACATTCAATCAAGCACAAAATATATATTTTGTTTAAAAATAGATTATGCTCTAAAATAATGGTAAAAAGTATAGAAAATAAATGTACAAATCAGTAATATAGCCCTTCATTATTATTATCAAGAAGTGTGTGTGTGTCTGTGTGTGTGTGTGTGTGTATGTGTGTGTAGGTATGTGTAGACTATGTGGTATGGAGACTACGTGTGTGTGCAGATGCATGGCGTGTGCGCACAAGAGTGCACACTCATGCAGGGAGCAGAGAAGTATTTCTGGCCTCTGTCTCTGTTGCCCACCCATGTTCTTCCTTGAGACAGGATCTCTTCCTCAACCCAGAGCTGCCATGCTCAGCCCCAGAGATACTCTAGTTTCACCGCCCCCTTCCCCGCCCTGGAGTTGCAGACCTGTGTGACCACACCCAGCCTTTTCTTTTCTTTCTTGTTAAAAAAATTTTTGTTTAATTTAATTTAATTAATTTATTTGAGAAAGAGACAGGCAGGTGTGTGTGTGTGTGTGTGTGTGTGTGTGTGTGTGTGTGTAGAGAGAGAGAGAGAGAGAGAGAGAGGGAGAGAATGAGCATGCCAGAGCCTATAGGCCCTGCAAATGAACTCCAGATGCATGAGCCACTGTGTGCCTCTGGCTTTACATGGATACCAGGGAATAAAATCTAGGTCCTTAGGCTTTGCAGGAAAGTGACTTAACCACTGAACAATCTCTCTAGCTCTCTTAAAAAAATTATTTATTCGCAAGCAAACTCCAGATACATTGCCACTTTGTGTATCCGGCTTTATGTGAGTACTGGATAATTGGACAAACCCTGAACATCAGGCTTTGCAGAGAAGCACCTTAACAACTGAGCCATTTCTCCAACCTCAATATACCCAGCTTTTCCTCTAGTGGTTTCTGGGAAGTCCACTCAGGTGGTCCTTATCCCTCATGTGTTATTGGCAAATCTTGTTAGATTCCGGGTCCTTGCCCCCACCCACTCTCTAGAATTTTGACCCCACATACTTGTGTGTGCAATATTTCCATATGACCGGCCACACAGTGAGTCTGTTTACCTCACTGCAAACACATAATGCATGGTGTCATGGTTCCAATGTTGGGACAACACTAGGTGATGGGAATTTTTCAACTCTTCTGAAATCCTAAGGAATCAGCATCATGTATGTGGTCTGACATTGGCCACGTCATGCTTACACTCTGAAATATGATGGCTGTGTTCGGAGTGAGTGGACTGGCTCCTGCTATAGGACAGGGGAGCTTTCCACGCTGGACTATAAAACAGCAGCAAAAAGGAGGAATGGAAGTCCTGGCATGCCTCTGGCCTTCCTTCCAGATCAAGGACCACGAGACCCATTATGACATTAGATGTCATTTCATTTGCTCCACAAATAATCTTACACCAAAAGCAAGAGAAATGCATGTCCCGCCTACAGACCGGGATGAGTGCTTTGGAAAGGCACCGTGGAGGCGGTCATCTGGGAATCTGGGATGGCTTTCTCAATAACCGAAGTCCTCTGCCTGGCCCAGAACATTCAAGGCTTTCTAGTTTTGTCACTAGCCAAATTCGAAAAAAAATATTTTTATTTATTTGTTTTCAAGTAGAGAGAGAAGGAGAGAGGCAGAGATATTGAGAATAGCTGTGTCAGGGCCTTTTGCCACCACAAAAGAACTCCCGATGCATGTGCCACTTCCTGTATCTGGCTTTACAAGGAAAAGATGGTACCAACAAATAGTGTGTCCATACAAAATATGTTCTTAATAAAAAATAAATAGACTAATGAAAAATTTAAAAATTATTTATTTATTTGTGAGAGAGTAAAGAGAGAAAGAGGAGTATGTGAGGTTTTTTTTTAAGTATTTTTATTCTTTGTGACATTTTTTGCTTATTTTTATTTATTTATTTGAGAGCGACAGGCATAAAGAGAAAGAGGCAGATAGATAGATAGAGAGAGAGAGAGAATGGGCGCGCCAGGGCCTCCAGCCACTGCAAATGAACTCCAGACATGTGAGCCCCCTTGTGCATCTGGCTAACGTGGGTCTTGGGGAGTCAAGCCTCAAACAGGGGTCCTTAGGCTTCACAGGCAAGCGCTTAACCGCCAAGCCATCTCTCTAGCCTTCTTTGTGACATTTTAAAATGACTGGCCAGTTCCCTGGTAACACGTGATGTCTTAACCTGTGCCATATTAACCAATTTTCCTCTCGGTTCAAGCATGACTTTCCTGTGCATTCTGCCTGCCTCATTGTTTTCCCGCATTTCTCTACTGAAAGGCCAGGTTTTTTTCCAAAGGAACTTTAAAGGTCCCTGGGTGGGTGATATAATCCTGCATGCCATCTATGGAGCAAAGAAGTTTCTTGTTGAAAATGCAGAATTACTTTGTGATGTGTTTCACAGCGTGGTCTCTGTTGTTGGCGGGTTGTGGTAAGTCTGAAAATATTGGAGCTGGATAAATGGAACTGGAACTAAACTGGAAAGAGTCTCGCTTTTAACAACACAGGTATACTATCACCCCAGACAGGAATTAGCTCACAAACTACATTAAGTTTTAGGAGTTACAAAGGGCTTTTTAAAAACATTAAGACTGCAAAGAGAACGTGAGACACCCCAAGGCAGGGTCATTTTCCCTCTGTAATGAATAGGAAATCTACTTAGTGAAGGCAAAATGGATGATTCAAAAACAGCTGCAGGTAGTGAAACAGAAATTAATTCGACTTACCTAACCCTGAAGAATCTGGTGGGAGGGCAAGACAGGCTGAAGGGCCGTTACCTCAAGGTCAAAGGAGTGCTGACATTCAGAACTGGGGACCAGGCATTTGTTGCCACTCACACACACAGCTATAGCAGAGCTCAGGAGTGACATGGCTCACACGTTAGGAAGAACCGGGGCCTTGTCTACTTGGAACCTGTGAAAATCTGCTGTGTGGACACGTTCTGAGGAGATGTGGCAGCATTGCCTTGCAAATGACTTTGCAAGGGCTTCCAGGTTCCCCCGTTAGCACCTATAGGCCGGGGCTGGTGGCCAGCTTGCATGAGCTACTTTAAAACAGCTTCATTTTAAAAAGCTACACTTGTCTCCTATGATCTCATATACCACCATTGGACCATTTTCTTTAATCATTGTAGAAAAATTTAGCACAAATTGGGCTGGGTAGATAGCTCAGTGGTTCAAGAAGCTTGCTTGAAAGCATGCAGCCTAGGTTCAATTCCCTAGTATCCACATACAAAGCCAGATGTATAAATTGGTGCATGTATCTGGAGTTATTTTGCAGTGGCAAGAGGCCATTGTGCATTCTCTCTCATAAATAAAAAAATATTTTTACTTTTAAAAAGAGAAGTAAAGCTGGGTGTGGTGGTGCACGCCTTTAATCCCAGCATTGGGGAGGCAGAGGTAGGAGGATCACTGTGAGTTCGAGGCCACCCTGAGACTACATAGTGAATTCCAGGTCAGCCCAGACCAGAGCGAGACCCTACCTTGAAAAAGCAAAAAATAAAATAAAATAAAAAGAGAGAGAGAGAAGTAAATGTTAGGATAAATGCATTCCTGTGTCACAAATTTTATTTTAATAATATTTTGCATATTTGGGTTGTCCCACTGGTCTTAGAAATTCTTACAATTACAGTGGAGAAAGGCTAAAACTCAAAACATGTGTATTTGTATATATGTGGGTATGTTTGCATGTGCACACATGTCTGAAACCTATTGTTTCCTTCTTGTATGTTGTCTCAACATTTCTAGTTGATTCCTAAGAGATTGAAGCAAGTGTGCCCACAAATGTTTTTATTTTGTGGACTGTTTTTCTCCTTGGAGGGTATAGGACATTGTGGGTATTGGGAGCAGGGCTCTTCCCTCATGAATGAATTCACTATTTTAGATGGAAAGACTGTATTTTTTCAAATGTGTTCAAATCTATTTTGAAATCAGCTCTTAACCATAAGAGGTCTTCACAGAACGTGTAAGTCTCAAGGACTTCCCTGTCTCCATAGCCAGCAACTTTCAAGCAAGAGGGGCCTATGAGAGAAGCCAAAACTTTGGGATTCTGGAAAACATCCTTCCTTGTTTGGGGTGTCAATATATAAATAATTTTCTTAGAAAGCTGGAGAAAAAGCTTGCCTGGGATTCTCTAAAGAGGAAAGAAAAGCAATTAGATCAAGTTCATTCTTCGTACAGGGCCTGACTGGTCATCTTCATGTTTGAAATATGTGAAATGCCACTTTTGTTGAGTCTTTACTGAAAAATGAGGGCCCCCACTCAATGTCTCTCCTTATCATTTACTGTTTTTTACTCTACAAGTCTTAGCTTAATTTACTTTCTCTCTGCTCCCAATAAAAACAAGCTTTAAGAGAGTTCTGCCCATTTCTCACTACTTTACCTTCAGTACCAAGAATTCTGGCAGTCTTTGGTTTAAATTTGTAATGTTCCCCAAAAGATTATGTTTTCAATGTTCAGTCCCCAGCTGGGTTCCATTTTGAAGGCTGTGGAGCCACGATCGGTGGGTCCTGGCTGCTAGAAGCAGGTCACTAGAAGCAACCTTTAAAGGTGGCCTTTCCCTGACCTCTGGCTTCTTTCTCTGCCACGTGAACCACCACGGTGTCAGTTTCAGTGTAAGTTTCCCACACCAGGGGCAGAGCCACTCCAGCCACCATACATCCTCTACCAGGATGGACTGAAATCTCCCTGAAACTGTGATCCAAAATAAGCCAGTGTTTCTTTAAAGTTGGTCACAGTGACAAAAATAGAACTAACACTGGCAGATGTTAGGTGCCTGGTGAGCCATTATTGAATACCTGAATGGAACATCTCAGTGTATCATCTCATTATCTTTCATTTCAAAAAATCCTGCTTTCTCCTGGGGCAATTGCTCAGTGGTCAAAGTGCTTGGTTGCAAAGCCTGAAGCTCAGGTTCGATTCCCCAGGACATAAAGACAGATGCACAAAGTGGGACATGTGTCTGGAGTTCAGTTGCACTTCCTGCGCAAGAGGCCTGGTGTACCCATTTATACTCTCTCTTTCTCTCTAACATAATTAAACGAGTTTCTTTAAAAAAGATTTTGCATCGGGCAGACCTGTGCTCTGTCATTCAAGAGACCCTGTTTCATGGCATCAGCTGGTTGTCCGTTCAAGAGGGAGGGTGACAACTCCTTCCCCAGGAAGGTGTCTTCAGTGCACTCCAAGTGTTCCAAACATGCTGGGCATTACATTTGTTGTCTTAATCCAGAACAATCAACCAGTGCGCAATACCTCACTGACCACTGCGGAGTTTTACAGCTTCCCTATCCCATCACCCGTCTGTTCTGATTGCTCTGACATAGGGCTAGGGAGAAGGTGACTGGTGAGCAAGGTGCCTTCCAAACTCCGGCTCTGCAGAATCCTTCCTGGGTCAGTAGGTGAGAAGACTTCCTTCGAAATCCCCGGGAGGCTGTGCACAGTGGCGGGGCTGCCTGTCTCCCCATGGCCATCCACAGGGCTTTCACATTTCATGTCATCTACGCTCTAGCCTCCTTAAAGTCCTCAATCACTTTATGAGCAATTATTTTGCCTCTAGTTTGGGAACAAGAATGAGAAGAGAGGTCAAGCTGAGACAAGGCTTGCATATCAATGGATATGAGGGACAACATTGATGATGCACAGAAGATGGATATGAACCACGACATGCTGCAGACATATGACTAAAGCACATAAGATGCAGAACTTTCTCCCAAACTAAGAGGAAATAGGTGCCTAAAATTCATAAATCACTGTGCTTTTGAATCAAGGAAGGTTTTATTCTTTTTATTTTATTTTTAATATTTTATTTATTTGAAAGAGATGGACAGATAGAGAGAGAGAGAAAGAGAAAGAAATATAGAATGGGCATGCTAGGGCATCCAGCCACTAACAGACTCTAGATGCAGGCACCATCTTGTGCATCTGGCTTACAAGGGTTCTGGGGAATCAAACTTGGTACCTTAGGCTTCATAGACAAGTGTTTTAATCACTAAGTCATCCCTCTAGCCCAGCTTTGTTCTTTATTAGACACAATTGCAGGTTTATTGGGAGTCATTGTATACAATGTATCCCACACGCTCATGGGATTGAACACTTGAACCCCAGCTGGTGGGCTGTTTTGGAAGGTGATAGGGCCTTTGGGATGTGGTGCCAAGCTGGGGTGCATTGTCGGGATAACAGCCTGGCTTGTTCCTCCAACATGGGAATAGTCGGCACCTCACCCTCCTGCCACCATGAACTGGCTCAGTGAGCTAGCCTGCTCCCGCAGCCACAGCAGACCTCGCCATGACTGGCTCAGTGAGCTAGCCTGCTCCCCCAGCCACAGCAGGCCTCGCCATGACTTGGAGCCACGAGGCAGGACACGTCCCTCCGCCAGGAGGTGCTTCTGGGGCGTGTCTTGCCACACATACAAAAAAGTAACTAACAGGGAAGCTATCAAAACACACAATATGCGGGGCTCTCTGAAAATAATGGCAAACACTGCTGCACTGGGATTTTGAGAGCATAGATGCTTCTAGAACATATCTCTTTTCATAATTTGGCTTCCATGTTCCAAGTTCTGCTCACTTGTTCAGATTCACAGCAAAGAATATTACTTCAAAGCATTTACTCTATCTGGTTACTACAAGTAGCCACTGCAACAGGACATCTTCAATCACGTGGTCTGTTTCGCTGACGAGCTTAGCCAAGTAAAGCCACTTGTCCCAAGACGATGGACTCAATAAGCAGCAGTCAAGACTGCCTCCCAGGGCTCTGTTCGGTCCGTCTTCCACTCCACATTACTCACTCCACATTATCAGACAACTACATGAGGCCCCTGGTGAGGCTCATTTCCCACAGAGTGTTGAACTTAAGTTTTTAAAATGTAGTTATGTATGTGATGACTTGCCCAATAGATGACTGAGTAAACATTTCTCTTTTTTTAAAAATCATTGCTTATGTAGCACAGAATACAAACCAAATTCATTTATAAGGGAGGCTCAGAAACACCCATCAGGGAGCTGGAGAGACGACTCAGTGGGCACTTACTTGCAAAGTCTTGACAGCATGGGTTTGATGCCCCAGTGCCCATGTGAAGCCAGAGGCACAAAGTGGTGCGTGCATCTGGAGTTTGTCCATAGTAAGGCTTGTTGTGCGTGTGAGCGTGCTCTCTCTCCCTCCCTCCCTCCCTCTCTCTCGCCTCTCTGCCTGGAAAAAAAATTAAAAATTAAAAATATTAGCAAAAAGCTGTCAAATATGTACATAAATGCAAAATGGACATAAACTTTAGATTGAGATTGAAATCGAGTTTTTAATTGCTTGAGTTTTCGTAATTTTATTTCCTTATTTCACACGTGTCTGTATGTATATGGGGCAGGGCCTCTTGCAGCTGCAAATCTTGTGCTACTTTTTGCATCTGACTGTGTGTCATGGTGGCTTGGGGATGGATTTGCAAATAGATGCTTTTAATGGCTGAGCCATCTTCCTAGTCCCTGAAATTGAGTTTTTAACTAAATAAAAACTTAAGATCCCTGTATTAATTTTTTCCTTCTAAGGACAAAATTGGCGTGCAAAAGCTTCTAATGGTCCTTGCCATCGTTATTCTACAACAGCGGAAATCCCAGCAAGCAGCTCCACTCATTAGCTTGCCCCGGATTGCCCGCACTTCAGTGACAGCTGCTAGGATATTTCTCGGATCGGCTCTTTTTCTTCTCCTTCTTAGTAACTGCTAAGAAGTCCAGACATCGTCAGGGCTGGAAACGTAAATTGGTGATAAAGTCCTTTCCTAGCACATACAAGGCCTTGGGTTCAAATCCCCAGCATTAGAGACAGAGACACAGAGAGTAAAGAGAAAGAGAGAGAGAGAGAGAGAGAGAGAGAGAGAGAGAGAGAGAGAGAGAGGAGAGAGGAGGAGATTGAAGAGGGAGGAAAGAGAGAGGAGGAAGGGGGAGAGAAAGAGAGAGGAGAAAGGGAGAGAAAGGAGAGAGAAGAGATAGAGCAGAGAGAGGAGGGGGAGAGAGCGCACAGAGGAGAGAGATCCTGAGGTGAAATTTTGCTGATTTTTAATGGAAGCACCAGTGTTGATATCTTCATAACAATACCTACATCTTTTGTGAATTTAGGGTTTTGCAGCGTGAGTTCCCTTGGGACTTTGCAGTGTTTGAGACCCAGCAGGGCACTACCCTCCGGTTTGGAGACACTCGGTTGTGCATCCAGGCGATCGAGGAAGGAAGCGGTCGTTTTCCTAAACAAAGTCGGGAGGTCAAGCCGCAGCTCCCGGCCGGGTTCTGAACCCTTGGAAAGTTAGCTGACCCGGCTCACGTGTACGTAGCAAGAGGTCAACGACGCGCTTTAGTCACTGACTTTAATGAGTTCTGAGAGATTCCGCCACACAGCAGCCAGAAATGACTGTTAACAGAAATAAGTCAAAGGAAGGTAACCCAAGACTTGATCATCCTCCGTATTTTGCTTCCTTTCTTTCAAAGCAGGCTAAACAAGAAACAAACCACCACCACCAACAACAAATGCAGTCATGAAGGGAGGGAGTGGCTATACAGTATCAGGATGGAGAGATCAGAAGCGACGTGGAGGGAGGAATTCCGTAATAAAGGGACGGAGGGAAGGAGAAGGCAGTGGGAGACAGGACTGAATCTGGTAGAGGTGGAAGCCGGCCATGGAAGCTTTGAGCCGTCGGGCTGCGAGTCAAACCCTGCAAAAATCCAACTCTAATTAAACGCAAGTCTTCCTGCTGCCATGTGTTTAATTTTACTCTCCTCTGTAAATACAGAAACAGCTGTTTCCTTGGGACACAATTATCTTTGTCCAAAAGCTTTTGAAATGTGCCTCACAAAGGTTTGCAGGCCTTGCAAGACACCCAGATGTACTACGTAACACATGTTTGGGATTTTAGATGAGGCGAGCAGCTCACCCAAGGATTTGGTGTTCAAACCCAGAGAATGTGGGGTGATGGAAGGCAACAGTGATTCTCAAAGTCAGGATGCAGACCAGCACTTCCTTGACCTTGGAAGCCAAGGTTTGACCACGGGCTTGCTGTGAATGCAAAGTTGCTCCCGAGTGGGAGTCCATTGGCTAGCCAGCAACCAATCTGTTTGTCATTCATAAACTTAGTCTGAAAGTAATTAGGGTTTAGAGTCCAATGATGGGTAGCATCCTGTAGATTAGTTGTCAATCAAGTGTCATGACAATCAAGAGACAGAATAAGGACAATGAGGAAGTCATGTGAGAGCAAACATTAAAAGAAAAAAAAAAAAAAGAGAAAGACCAGGAAGAAAATAAGACCTAATGTGAGGTAACACAAAGACAGAAATATTTTTCTTCCTATAACTTCCCATATTACTCTCCATGGAAACTTGGCATTCCAAGCAATGCCCGGCACTACCCAGCACACATCCCAGGAGTTGTGCATGCATTATTCTAGCTCATTCTCAAAGCAAGAATGTTATCATTTCCACTTTCCAAGTGGTAAAACAGTGGTTTGAGAGGTTAAGTAATTTACCTGCACAAGTCTCATGGTGGGTGACAGGATTCAAATTCAGTTCTGTCTTATTCCAAAGTTCATATTCTGAAATACACCTCCACACCACCTGTGCCGTCCTTGAGTTTCCTTCCTCTTCGCTTGAGAGTTTCCTGTTTGTATAGATCAGCCATCTCCAGCTCAGAGCGATGGGGTGTTGGAGGTGCTAGCTGAGGAGGTGCTCTTGTTAAACATTCACGTGGAGACATGCACACAATAAATTCTGACTAAAGATTCCATTGCCTTAAGGCATAAGAATGCGATATGATTTTGTATGTTTGTGTATATGTTGTGTGCACACATGTGCATATGTGGGTAGGCATGTTGTCTCTCTCCCTCTTTGCATGTATGTACAAGTTGAGGCTAGAGGTCAATGTCAAGGGTCTTTTCACTTATTCCTCTACATTAATTTTTGGGGGGGGTTGAGGTAGGGTCTCACTCTGGCTCAGACTGTCCTGGAATTCACTATGTAGTCTCAGGATGGCCTCCAACTCACAGTGATCCTCCTACCTCTGCTTCCCTAATGCTGGGATCAAAGACATGCACCACCATGCCCCGGCCCACACTAATTTTTGAGACTGGGTTTCTCACTGAACCTGAAGCTCATTGATTTGACCAGAAAAGCTAGCCAGCCAATGCCAGGAATCCTCCTGCCTCCGCTGCGCCAACTTTTCCTCAGGTGCTCCCAGTTGATTTCAGGTCCTCAAGCTTGTGAGGAAAGTGCTTGACCAACTGAGCCATCTCCCCAGTCTCAAGAATTCAACTTTAATTCAACATTTTCCCCTTCTTTCTCCTCTATCCTAGGTTTTACACTAGGCAAGAAGTCTAGACGTTATGCTAACATCAATGCTTTGCGCCTCTCCCCCGGTTTCTGTAACTCACTGTGGTTGTTTTCAAGTGGGTGAGGGGAAGACAGGGAAAGTGTACTTTACTTCCAGAAGCAAAGCAAGGCGAGCCGGACAGGCTGAACGCCTGTGCTCTCGACCATGTAAATGTCAGAGGGCTTCCCCACTTGCCAGGTTCCTGCGTGTGTATCTGTCAGGCTGTCCAGTGGACTAGATGACCCCAGCATGCAGATGGCCCTTCTCTTGGTCTGTGTCTTGCTTCTGCACGAGGAGACAGCTGAATAGAAATGAAGACCAGAACCTTCACTGAGATGCAATTCTGGCTGCACTTTTTGAACTAGCTATCTAAACAAATATTCTTTTCCCTGCACACTGTGTTTTTGCCTTTTTTCCCTTTTATTCTCTTTATTTACTACTTTGATGTTATGTGGTGAAGAAGTGTAGTAAGCTAAGCGAGGTGGCACACACCTTTAATCCCAGCACCTGAGAGGCAGAGGTAGGATCACCATGAGTTTGAGGCCAGCCTGGGACTAAATAGTGAATTCCAGGTCAACCTGGGCTAGTGCAAGACCCTGTCTCAAAAAATAAATAAATAAAAAGAAGAAGAAGAAAGAGGAAGAGGAGGAGGAAGAGAGTCATGAGGGCTAGAAAACAGGTCAGTAGGTCAGTCAGTAAAGCGCTTGCTTCATATACATGAGAACCTAAATTTGATCCCCAGAACCCATGTAAAAATGCCAGACATGGGGACACATGCCTGTGACCTCCGGGCTGAGGAGGCAGAGACAGTGTGTCTGGGACATACTTCCTCATGTGGTGATTGGGTCTGTGGCACCTTAGGTGTGGGCCTTGGCTTCACAGAATAGCAGAGGGTGCATGGCATCAGGACCTAAGGCCGGTACCAGGGGCCCCTGTCACGTACAAGCCCAGATCTCAGAACGTTAAGCCTCGGGGCCCAGAAGACCCAGAGGAGGGGCACTCAGGGAAGGGAAGAGGGACCACGCACAGGCTGTTTCCTCGTGACAGCTCAATCCCAACAGACCCAACCAGCTACTGCCCAGAGGCGCAGAGAGGAAAGAGACTTGTACTCCGAACCAGGAAATCGCTGGATATTCATTGTCTATATCTCATATTTTGTTAATTCCGATTATAACTTCAGAGGCAAGTGTGACATCCCCTCTTTAGGGATACATATGTTTTTACATGAAAGAAATGTTGTGAAAGTATGATTTTTTTAACTATATGATACTTTCAGCAGATAGTGTGTAAGTATAGGTTGAGTAGAGCTCGTTTCCAAAATACTTGTGGCAAGAACTGTTGCAATTCTTGAATTATTTTTGGAATTTGAAATTTTTGTATGTGTAATGATATATCTTGGGGCTTGAACTCAGGTGTAAACCCAAAATTCATTTCTGTTTGTTATGCACAGTCTAAAAGTAATTTTATGAAAAATGTTTGATAAATTTTGTGCATGACCAACAGACTTTTCGTGTTTGCCATTTTACTCCTATTGCAGGAGGGCATCGCACAGCAGGTTACTGGATTTTAGAGCATTTCTGATACCAACTTTTCAGGTTAGGAATACTCAGCTTATATTCAATGTTCCTCCTCCTAGGACGTGACCCTCATGTCTCTAGAGAGCGCTGTTCAGTACGGAAACATTTGTCGTGACTTGTGGCTTCTTGCCAAAGGAAATCATGTCCCAATACGAAGCCAAAATATTTCAAAACCAAAGGACAAAATTTTCTGGAATCATAAGAGTGTGTGTGTGTGGAACAGAGGAAGAAATTCAGGAAGTGACTTCCAAAGAGAGGGTTGAAATTCACCAGGCTCTACAGACATTCCCTCTGAGCATGCTCAAGCCCAGACACAAGGCTGAGGTCATTCCCCAGCTAGCTCCTCCAGGTGAGTGGTGGGCACCCCAGTGAATAAAGAATGAAGGGTATCATGCAGCACAGAAGGCTCTCCCTGGCACCCCCAAGGCTAATGCAGTTGTCATGGTAAGCATAGCAATCTGGTGTCAAGAGATGCTAACAGGTGGGGCTGGCGAAATGGCTTAGCAGGGAAGAGCACTTTATGCGAGCATAAGGAGCTGAGTTCGATTCCTCTCACCCCCATAAAAATCCAGGCATAGCTGCACATGTGCGTAAGCCCAGTGCTGACAGAGACTGAAGACGGGGGGCGGGGGGGGCGGATTGCTGGAGCACCTCAATAAGCCAGGCTAAACAAACTGTGGGTGCTCCGAGTTAGTAAAAGACCTCTGTCTCTGAGAAAGATGGCAGGAGAGTGGTGGAAGAGAAAACCCTGTATCTTTCTCGGGCCTCTGCACCACACACAGAGGGTGTGCACATCTGTACACACACACACACACACACACACACACACACACACACACTCACACACACACAGGAGGAATCTCAGGGCACCAGAGGCACTACATGTGCAAAAGAGGAGTGGCGTGGAGATATGAAACCCACTGACAGATGAGGAATAGACCAGAAAGACCAGAGAGTTTATCACCCAACGAAAGCCAGGACAATTTGAGAAGTAAAAGAGATGAATGTGTGTAATTATTTCCGGGATGGAGGTGTAGCTCAGTCATAGAGCACATGCTAAGCATGATGAAGGGTCTGGGCTTTATTGCTGGCATCCAAATAGTTAATGTGAGGGGCTAAGGAGATGGCTCAGCAAACAAAGGCTCTTGCTTACAAAGCCTAATGACCGTTTTCAATTCCTTAGTGCCCGAATAGAGCTGGGTGCATGTGCCTCTGGAGCTATTTGCAGAGGCAGGAGGCCTTGGTATGGCCATTTTTCCCTCTCTCTCTCAAGTAAGTAACTTTTTAAAAGTAAATTAATAACCCTGTTCCAGGCATAGCTGGACCACCCCGGGGTTATCTGGGGGGTATGAGCTGTATGTTGGCCTCATGCCGGCTGGGATCAAACCATGAGGGTCACCTGCACGCGAACACTGGGGCATCCTGGGCGAGCGTGTGTACATTCACACCATGTCTGAGTTTCCTAGGGTTCCCAGTTTTAGGGCTAAAACTTGGGTCCTAGGGAGACTCACTAAGACACTGTAGGTCACTAAGTCAGGAATCAAACATCATGTGACCTTGAATCGAACTGAGGCTCAGGAGCTCCTTGCAGCATCCAAACCGAGCAACGTGTCTGTTCCAGCCTTTGTCTTGCCAGATTATTAATTATTAGCAAAGCTGGATTCGGCTCCCGAGCGTTAACCTTGGGTGTGCCAGAAGAGAGAGTTGCATGGGAATAGAAACCTACGGACAGACGGGGACCGCTATTTTTAGAATCACAAACACATTATCTGTCCCTAACGTTGAAATGCCTTCAAGCCATACCTCCCATCCCACCAGATGCCTTGTTTGATCTCATTGTGGAAGGTTTTGACTTAAAATACGCTGTCCCTTCTACCCATAATTCCTCTGCTTGACAGAATGTTCTCTCCCTGACCACAGAAAAAAAGGTATCCGTTTGATTTTAATCAGCCTCCTTAGCGATTCCAGCTTAAGGGGATACAGGTAAAAACAAGAAAAGGAATTGGCTAAAAAGACTAAGTTCTTGGCTGCAAATTAAAAACAATCCGGAATTCTCCATATCGGGGGTGGGGGTGGGGGGAAAGTGCACATGATTCCTGGGAGGGACTTGGAAAAGAGCCGGCCCTACAGCCATCCATCAACTGTCAGCCCCTCACCCTGGTGGCTGGAAGACACACTGTTCTCATTATACAGGACGTGTTTGGGGGTACATCCACAGCTATTTATGAGCACAGGGTGCTTTGGAATCTATTGCGAGTCTTAGCCATGCTTGTAAAATCCAACACTCATGTATGTTTTAGGAGCTGTATACATAAAGCGATCTTCAATGCAGTGATACGTGCAAAAGGCCGTGCAAAATCAAAGTGGCCTGCAAAGGCCAGGGAACGCGGTTCTTGGAAGAGAGTGAGCTAGGCTCGGCGTGTGGGTCTCTCACACAGAACTACCCTGGAGACGTAGGTTATGTCTTTACGATGACTGCAGTAAATCTGATTTTCAGATGAAACACAGGCAGACATCATTTTCCTATCTCTTGTTTTTATCCTCTGTGTGTTGACACATTTGACAGCCATGAATGAATCCATAAAGCGCTCAGAACATATGGTGGCCCTCACCCCAGAACCCCATCACCAACTATCTGTGTAGACTGCAAAACGCAGGACGTAACTCCCAGTTATGTGAGTGATCTGTTCAGCTCAGGCCACCAATCTGCACTAAATGATTTTGCCTTCTGCTGTTTCCAATGACTCGGTTGTTACTGGCAACAAAAGCATAGGTAAGAGTTCTAAAGGAAACATTAAAATATGTAAAAATGTTTAATATATCACCACACAAAAATATAATATGATGATATGCAGTAATCACATAGGCCCTCAAATTTTATATCCCTTAAAGTGAAAAGATGCCATTGTCCTGTGGCTTACAGTATACATCTTGAATGAACCAGTCTACCTTCAGACATTGTGTCATATTGTTCCTGGTCCATATAAGATGACATTTAAATTGCTTTCCATATGCAAAGGATACAAGTGCAAACACAAGCTAGGGCTGCAATTTTCTCTGCTTCCGTTTATTTTCATTATGTCATACTGTTCGATTTCCCTCTGTATTCTTAATTTGTTTTTCAATTCTGAACTCACTGTGAAGGTTAAGCAGGTGAATACATATGAAAATTTTCATTGAGTGCTGCACTGTATGTAAGCTTTAATTTAGAAAATTTGGACCAGAGCCGAAACCTTTGTGAGGGTTTGGATCGCAATGGCTCCCCCACGGGCTTGTGTGTGGAATACTTATTCCTCTACTAGCAGTGCTGTTTGGGAAGGCCGGGGAGCCTGTGGGAAGTGGGGTCCGCTTGGCAGAAGTAGGTAACTATGCCAGGTCATTTGAAGAGTAGAGCCCAGCAATGGGTTGTCAGCCCCATCTCTCAGCTTCCTGGTCTGCCCCAAATGAGAAGCTACCCTCACACCCCGCCTCCATGGATGGAGCTGTGCACGTTCTCCCTGCTATGATGGGCTGGGATCCTGTGAAACACTGAGCCATAATTAATCTTTCCTTCGTGGAGGCATTTCTGTCAGTCATTTTGGTCAGAGTCATGTAAAAGTAACTAACAGCCTTCATCACTATTCTTTGCAAAGGACACATTTTTGCAACGCATTGGACACATTGCATAAAACATGGTGGGAAGCCTGTTTTCAAGGGGAGGCTGGTACCTTATGTTGTCATTTAAGGCTCTAGAAGCTAAGGGCCATGTGGACCGTTATCACAACTCTAACCCTAGACTATCTGCCTATCCCAGCCATCCCACCTACAGATACTGTCTCTTGCTAGTGAAATCCAGGCTTACCCCAGGGCAGATATTTCTCACAAGGGGAATAATAATGTATACCTCACCTGCAACGTGTGGGTGATAGGCTTTTGCATTCCAGTCAATTGCTTTTAAAAAGTGGCATCTTCGCTGGGCATGGTGGTGCACGCCTTTAATCCCAGCACTTGGGAAGCAGAAGTAGGAGGATCGCCATGAGTTCAAGGCCACCCTGAGACTACAGAGTTAATTTCAGGTCAGCCTGGACCAGAGTGAGACCTTACCTGGAAAAAAAAAAAAAAAAAGTGGCGTCTTCAAATGCTGGGAAATCCTGACCAATCCAGAGTCATGCACATTCACTTCTTCATCGAAAGTTAAGTGTGTGCCTGTGAGATTTCAGACTGTGTGGGAGATGACGCAGAAATTACAGCGTGGGAACACCTAAGTGTGGAGTAGAGGGAACAGCCATGTGCCACAGCAAGGCAAGTGGGCTTCGTGCCAGCTGGACAGAAACAAGGCAACTGGACAGGAAGATAGGAATCATCATGGTTGGAAATGTCTGTCGTAGCTCCATGACCCCTATTGCCTGGGTCTCCCTCTCTTAATGGTTGTACCTTGAACTTTCAAATCACTCCTCTTTTTTTTTCAAATATTTACTTATTTATTTAGACTGAGAGAAAGAAATAGGGAGAATGGGTGCACCAGGGCCTCTATCCACTGTAAATAAACTGCAGATGCATGTACCATTATGTGCATCTGGCTTTATGTGGGTACTGGGGAATTGAACCTGGGCCATCAGGGTTTACAAGTCCCCAGCCGACTGCTCCTCCTTTGGCTGGAGTAAAATAATCTCAGCCAACCAGGTGGTACAAAAATCGTTTGAAATTGGTAAAAATAAATATATATTACTGTATTCTGGTAGCAAATATACACATACATACATACAGTCTGTATTGTGGTTTCATATATATATGTACATATATATACACACACACACATGTGTGTGTGTATTTCAATGATTGATTTAAAATCTATCACCCTTGATTATAGTCATTCATAAACCCCAAGTTATCATAAACGTAATACAGTCAACAGTCACCCAACTCCAGTCACTGTTCCCCATCTCATTGCCGCCACTTACATCCAGCTCACCACACGTGGCTGCTTGAGTAACCTCCTGACATCTCTGCCCCCTCCACTCTTACTCTATAGCCCCTTCCTGACATCGGTATAGAATGTCAGTCTCTGATCATCTTCTCCACTTGCTTCAAATTTTCGCGTTTTTATTAGGTGTGTTCTTCTGCCTGTAAAACTTCCTTCAATTATTTTTGAGAATAGATCTGCTGCTAATGAATTCTCTTGGGTTCTATTTGGCCAACAAAGCCTGCTTCACTTCTGAAAGACTTTTTTGCTGGGTTCTGGTTGACAGATATTTTTAATTTTAGCCATGTAAAGCTTCCATTCCATTTTATTCTGGCTTGCAGAATTATAATGCTGAAAAGTTTCTTGTAATTTTTTACCTTTAGGCTCATCTCTCAAGTACTGTTTCTTTGTTTTATTTTACTTCTTTTCTATTTTTCTGCCATGGGGGCAATGTAATGTCTGTTACATGTGTATATTGTAGAATGCTTAAACATAAAAGGTTAAATATGCCTATCTCCTCAAACATTTCTCCTTTCTCTCTAGCAAAATTTTATGACATATTTGTTTCAGAAATTTTAATACGATGTATACAGGCCGGTGTTTCTAGGCACTCTCTACCATTTGATATCAGTAACTAACTCTCGAAAATTCTCAGCTATGTATTTCAAATGTTGCTTCTTCTGTGCTGTCTCTGTACTGTTGTTCTAGGATTTCATCATATGGTACCACCAGTCATTTTCTATTATTGCACAACAAACTCTTACATGCAGCAGAAGCAGTCTCCTTCTCATTGTTGGAGCAAAACATCCACCAGAAGCAGCTCATGGAAGGAACAGTTTGACTTTGGCTTACGGTTGCAAGGGGATGCCTCGTCATGGCGGGGGTGGCGTGGGAGAACAGGCAGCGGAGCACCACATCTGGTCACATCACCTGGGAGGAATCAGCAAAAATGAGAGATAATGCTGGCAAGTGGCTGGACTACAAAATCCCAAGGCCTGTCCCCAGTAACACACTTCCTCCAGCAGGGCTCTTCCTCCAAAGACCAAACAACTGTCACAATCTGCCACTTCATTTTTATATCAATATTTCATATCTTATATTTCATATAAGATAATTTCTACTGGCTTACATTCAATCCCATCAATTCTTTCCTCAGCTATTCTCAGTTAGTAGGTTTCTCAAGGATGGGTTTTTCCAAAAAAAAAAAAAATTAAGCGGGAAATTTAATATATGAAAAGACTGTAATTTGGTCATATTCCCATCAGGTTATCTTCTTTTTTCCCCTCTCCCAGGTCCCCAATTCTGCTGGCAACTCTCCTCTTTAAAGATAGTCCCTCTAGGGCTGGAGAGATGGCTTAGCGGTTAAGCGCTTGCCTGTGAAGCCTAAGGACCCTGGTTCGAGGCTCGGTTCCCCAGGTCCCACGTTAGCCAGATGCACAAGGGGGCGCACGCGTCTGGAGTTCGTTTGCAGAGGCCAGAAGCCCTGGCACGCCCATTCTCTCTCTCTCCCTCTATCTGTCTTTCTCTCTGTCTGTCACTCTCAAATAAATAAATAAATAAATAAAAATGAATTAAAAAAAAAAAAGATAGTCCTTCTACTGTTTCGTTGTCTCTTTCCTTTTGTCCTCCTCCATCCTCCAAGTCAAAATGTGGACGGGCTCAGACTAATGAAGGTACCTACTATGGGGCCATGAATGCTCATGGGAAGGACAACGTCTCACAGTAGCTTATGCCCCTGTGGCTCTTCCCCTCTTTCCGTCCCCTCTTCCAAGTACTCCCTGAGCCTCATAGACTATGTTGTACGTCTTCTTTAGTGTCAAGCTCTTGGCAGCCTCCGCTTTCTGCTTTGCTGCATTGTGAGTCTCCTCAATGTCTACCACCATCTCCTTGCAGGAGGTTCTCCAGCTAGCACTGAGAGCAGCACTCATGTTCAGGTCATCCCTCCCTCTCGGTGCCTCCTGGGCTCTGGAGGACATGAATGAGATGACTCATCTAGTCCTAAGCATGAGGCTTTCTCTTCTTGTTGTCATTTTGATGCATTGTGGGTCTCTCCAGTATTTACCACCATCTGTAACAAGTAGGTTCCCTAACCAAGAGCAAGAATAGTATTAATCAAAGGGGAAAAATGTACATTGAGAAGGCTTTTGATAGGCATAACAAAGGTATCTTTTTTTAAAAAAAAAAAGAAAAGTATTTATTTGCAAGGAGAGAGAGAGAGAAAGAGAATGAATACGGGCACACCAGGACTTCTAGCTGCTGCAAACAAACTCCTGATGCATGTGTCACTTTGCATCTGCTTTCACATGGGTGCTAGGGAATCAGACCTAGGTTATTAGGCTCTGTAGGCAAGTGCCTGAACCACTGAACCATTTTTCCAGCTCAAAGGTGTGTTTAAAAAATGTTTTTGAAGCTGGGCGTGGTGGCGCACGCCTTTAATCCCAGCACTCGGGAGGCAGAGGTAGGAGGATCGCTGTGAGTTCGAGGCCACCCTGAGACTACAGAGTTAATTCCAGGTCAGCCTGGACCAGAGTGAGACCCTACCTCGAAAAACCAAAAAAAAAAAAAAAATGTTTTTGACACATATTCAATTCCCATTTGAATATTCTTTATACTTATCTCTCTGCTAGTTTCACATTGTCAATTTTTAATGACATCTATTTGAGAGAGACAAATATATACAGAGGACGGGCATGTCAGGGCCTCTAGCCACTGCAAAGGAAATCTAGACACATGTAACACCTTGTGAATCTGGCTTACATGGGTACTGGGGAACTGAACCAGGCTCTCCTTCCCTCTCTCAAATAAAAATATAAATAATAAATATTTTTTAAATAAAGACAGCTTCCTTGCTATTCTTCAAATTTTAGCCTCAAATTGCTATTCTATGACCACCTGGCTCTGAAGAACTGCACACGTGGCCTCTCTGAGACACTAGACTACTCTACTCGATTAGAAAGCTGTTGGATCTTTAACATACGTATTTGCTTATTTTCTACCTTCTGCTAATATGTTGGCTTATTAGCTAACATACCTTGGATGGCTTCTGTTATGTAGCAGCCCCCCCCCCAAATGTATGTGAATATGATGTTTTAGACAATTTCAGAGACCAAATTGTATCTGAGGTTATAAAGCTAAGTGTATCTGGTTAAGACACGTACAAATACACACACACGTAATCCATGGGCTTGTTTCACCAGCCAGATATACCTAGCTACATTCAAGTACTCTTTGAATTGGATTGGTTTTTATCTAGGCCCAGTTGAATTCACTTCAGACACAAGATCACTACATCACTGGAGATGTTGCAACAAGATGGGGAATCCAAGATGTGATTCCAATACATGAAAAAGCCAGGCTGGTCAACAGCGTGGGAGGCGCAGCTCTCCCAGCAATGAACAAGGGCTCTTCATCTCCTGCTCCCTGGCACGTCACTGTTTTCTCTTCAGTAATCTTCACCTCACCATCCTGAGGCAATACGTAAAACCCAAGGGCTGGAATCGTCAAGCCAAGAGCCTCTCATAAAGGCCTCTGGTGTTCAGTTTGGGGGCTACTTGGATCCCCCCAAATGATGTTTCAATAAATAAAGTTGCCAGAAATGAATATAGACTGCAGAATTATGCAAAAACTTGTGAGTGAGTGAGTGAGTGACTGTAATATGTACATTCATTTCTCCCTTATCAGAAATAGGGTGAATAAAACAAAGCACTACATTCACTTTTTTTAAAATTCTGGATTTTAAATTTTGACCCAAAGTTAAAGGTTTGAATGTTTAAAATAATTTATTTATTTAATTATTTATTTAAGAGAGAGAGAGAAAAGGAGACAGGGTGGGTGGAATGGGCATGCAAGGGCTTTCAGCCATTGCAAATGAACTCCAGACACATGTGCCATTTGTGCATCTGATTTTATGTGGGTACTGGGGAATCAAACTCAGGTCCTTAGGCTTTGCAGACCAGCACCTTGACCACTGAGTCACCTCTCCAGCCCTTGTTTTTATTTCTTAATTGAACCTTTTTTTTTAATACTCTTATTCAACTCTCCTAATATAATTGATGGCTTTTCCTCAGGTATCCAATTTTAAATATACGTTACCAAGCAGGTTGAGTTTTTCTCCAATGATTTAATAAGGGTATATACAAAAGAAAAAAAGAAAGCAAAAAAAGGCAGTTATCCATGTCAATCTTTAATGATTTGAAATGTCCCTGACTTCATTCTAGACAATGGCACACTATGGTGAAAAATAAATAAGCCCACATCTAGGTCACATTCATATGCATGGATGGTAATATAATTATGTATACTCACTCATTATATACTTGTAGTTTCCTTCCCATTGCTATGATCAAACATCCAACCAAAAACCAGAAATTAATAATAACGATGACAGTTTGTAAGGTACCAACCAGTAGGCATTTTCTTTAGGACACAATGTGGAGCCTGTTTTGAACAAGCAGAGAAGAAACCCGATAGGAAACCAGGTTTTGAGCGTGGCCCAGTGGTAGCAAAGCCAGCAAACTAGGCTAATTAGGGGAAGTAGGCTGTGGTGGTTTAAATCAGCTGTCCCCCATAAACTCATGTGTCTTCGCTGTTTGGTCCCCAGCTGGCGGCAATTTGAGAGGCGGAGCCTTGCTAGAGAAGGCATGTTGTCAGGGGCTGCTTATGGTGTTACACCAAGCTCACTCTGGCCAGAGCTCAGCTCACCCTCCTGTTGCTGTTTCCCACCTACTGTGGCAGAGGTGATATTCAGCCTCTGCTCTACCCTCTTTCCCCTGCTCTCATGAAGCTTCTCCTCAAGACTATAAGCCACAATAAACCCTTCCTCCCATCAGCTGCTTTTGGTCAGGTTTTTCCCCAGCAATGTGAAGGTAACTGCACCACTGGAGAAAAGTGCTCAGTGGGTCATGCTGCAGTGCATGCAGTGCAGGCAGTGGTTTCAAAGGGCACTGGGTATTAGCATCAAATGGTGTCAAGAGTTCCAGTGAAATGAGAACCCAAAACAGCTACAGAAGTAGACAGCATGGAGGAGTCAACAAGGACCCAAATAAGATTCTCTTTATTGGTGCAAGAGAAATGGAGCCCAGATCAAAGCAAGCTGGAGAATAATCAGCTTGTCTAGATCAAGCTAATGGAAAGAGCATACCTCCGATTCACCTTCCCAGACCTCACCAGACCAAAGTAAGGAGTGCCTTGTAAATCCATAAGCCCACAAAAAATAAGAACAGGAGAAAAGACAATTGTGACAGCATGTTGGAAGCTTAAAAGCAGATGGCTGGGCATTAACCACATTAGCAGGTTTGGGAAAGCTGAATTCCAAGACAAATCTTGAGGAAACATCAATGCAGATGAATTTTTGTCAGGAGTTTCCATCGTCCACAGTTAACTGCAGAGGTAGGGTACTTTGCTGAAACAGAAAGGACTGGGTCAAAGCTGTGTCTAAGGCTCCCCTCCCCATTTCACCATGTTAGGCGGCTGATACCAGCCTTGAAGTCCACGCAGAAGTCAGGCTGGATACCTGGTGGATTGCGTGACTGTGTGAATGTTCTCTCCGAAGCAAGGCACACTAGACAGCCACAGCCCATCAGCTGCCCAATGTGGAGACCCTCTCCCTCTTTTCCAGTTGGGCTCCAAGACCACAAAGATCCTGATGTCCCTCCTCCTAGAGGCAGGTAGGGGATGGGGATGTATTTGCCTTGAAATGCTAACTCGGCGAAAAGAGCCTAAAGATACTATATTGAGGGGGCCTTCTAAAAGAGCCCACGCGGAGTCCCTGATGGAAACTTCGAAGTTGGCAAGCAGTACTTAATCAGCCCACCCAATCCATTTAGTCTTTCACTTTGTAACCATGAGTACGCAGCCAAGACTTCAGGAAGAGTGCTTCTAGCATCGAAAATTAAGATTATTAAAATGTGTTCACAGAAAAAGAGCAGTTTGCAAAAATCAACATACGCAGAAGTATGCTTCAAAAAATTACTGTTTGAATACTTTATGAATAGCAAGATTGCTACCATCAGAAAAAAATGACTCTTGAAAATTAATAACATGATAACAAAAATGAATGGTTACATACAACAGTCAGAAGAAAAATTAACAAATTCTCTGAGATATAAAAATTAAGAAAAAAAAAAGTATCTGGGTGTGGTGGTGCACACCCTCAATCCCAGCACTTGAAAGGCAGAGATAGGAGGATGGGCTGAAATATACTCAGCTCGTGGGAACAATGTGCTGCCAAGTTCCTGCCCTTTCTCTATCTAGAGGGCATTTTGTCATCTCGAACAATGGTGCCCACAGTTAATTTAGTCGATAATAAGAGGCAGCCCAAATCATTATCTGCTGGTTTCAGAACCTGGTCCAAATGTCACAATTGTGAGGAGTCCTGTGTTTTTCTTGTCTTTCTCTGACCTTGACCACTGTCTACTCCAAATGATATTGTGGTGAACTCTCTAGAAAGTTGACGCTAGAACATGATACAGAAATACTGTTTTAGTTCCTCTTCTCTGGAGTCCGTCTTTTGAAACCAACACTACACTGCCAACTCTGTTGCCTTCTAGTTTTTCAAAAGTTGGTGGGTATGAAAGGTGGATGAAGAGTAATTAACACAAAGACCGTTGCGTGTGTTATTTGAGGAATAGCAAAGAGAGACACAAAGGCTTGGCTAGGCATGACCGAAAAGAAGATTTTAAGTGGTGAATACAGAAGTATTTCAGGAACTGGAAAGTGAGTCTATGGATATTCATGCCATTTTGGTACTTGAAACTGTATAAGTACTTTTCAAACACTGTCTTGTGTAGAGTATTTTTACTATTTGTTTTGTTTTATTCTGAAGCCCAGGCTGGCCTCAAAGGCACCATGTCATCCAGGCTGGCCTCAAACTCCCAGCCATCAACTTGCCCGAGGCTCCCAAGTAATACGATTCCAGGGGTGAATCACCATACCTGGTTTACATTCTCTTTTGTATGCAGAACGCATTATAACATTTGAATCATTTTTTTCACAATAAAGGAAAGTGAGAAATGAAGAGCTGAAGGTATTGTGGGTTATTTCTAAAAGGAAGCAAAGAAATGAGAAGGCAGAGGAGCTGCAAGGTCTAGGGAAGATTTCATTACGAGGGGAAAATGTCTTACGTTGATGGGATTGATGCCAAAAAGTAATGTGGAGATGTTGGAAAAACAGGACTGCAAATGATCAAAAGTTCATTGTAACCATCTTGTGCACTTCTTCCTAGCACCCTAAACTATGACCACTTACTCCACCATATATAGTTTACATGAAAGTGTTTCATTAGGTCATGTGACATGTAGTTACATGTGTGTAAATTAATCTAGACTTCTGAATCAGGTTCCTAAATCTGAAAACTGCTAATCAGGTTAGTATTTGAAAGACCTTAATCAGGAGTTGATAGTGAAGTCATTCTACCACTAAACATTTCAAATACCTCCAAAGTCGCACCAGAGGGGGCTGGAGAGATAGCTCAGTGGTTAAAGGTGCTGGCTTGTAAAGCCTGCTGGCCTGGATTTGACACATTAGTACCCATATAAAATGAGATAAACCAAGACATGCATATGTCTAGAGCTCATTTGCAGTGACAGGAGGCCCTGGGGTGCCCATACTTTCTCTTTCTCTCTCTCTCCCTCTCTCTCTCTCCTCTCTACCTCTCTTTATCTCTCAAATAAACAAAATTTAAAAATATTTTAAAAATAAAAATGTTACATCATAGGATGCATGAATCAGTATAATAGTTGCCAGAAATAATTTGTTCAGTGGTGGAGTAAATGATATTGAAGGTATTTACATGGCAGACAGGAGCTAAGATGGGGCGTGAGAAACTACTGAGGCCAGTGGCCTAACAGAGAGGTCCTTCATTCATTCACGAGACACCCATGTGTTTCCTCTGCCTGGTGCAAGAAGGCCAGTTTGGTCTTATTACCTTACAGCATAGCCACGTTTGTCTCCAAGCATACCCGCATGGTGCCAGGTGGAGAATCAAAGCAAACGTCCCCACAGTGAAGATGACCGGCGAGGCTCACGCATAGGTGTTTGCGGAGCGAGAGGGACAATCGGTCAGCAAAGTGCTCGCCATGCGAGCATGAGGTCCCAACACGCAGCCAGGTGTGGGGGCACATGCCCGTTATCCCAGTGCTGGGGGGACGAGGTAGAGACGTAGAGACACGAGGGTCTCCCCGACTTGCTGGCTAGCTTGACCAACAGAACTGATGAGCTTTGGCTTCAGTGACAGATTCTGCCTCAAGAAATACATGCAAGGTGGACAGCAATTGAGGAAGACACTGATGTGACTCTCCGGCCTCTTACAGTAACATGCACACACGTGCATAAAGACCGGCGCACACACACACTTGCACTTAAGAATGAACACACGTTGGGCTGGAGAGATGGCTTAGCAGTTAAGCGCTTGCCTGTGAAGCCTAAGGACCCCGGTTCGAGGCTCGGTTCCCCAGGTCCCACGTTAGCCAGATGCACAAGGAGGCACACGCATCTGGAGTTCGTTTGCAGTGGCTGGAAGCCCTGGCGCTCCCATTCTCTCTCTCTCCCTCTATCTGTCTTTCTCTCTATGTCTGTCGCTCTCAAATAAATAAATAAAAAATGAACCAAAAAAAAAAATTAAAAAAAAAGAATGAACACACGTACATAAGTATACCCCCCACACACACACATCAAAATAAGAATAAAATAAATAAATATTTGCAAATATGACAGAGTTGCAGTGGAGTCTTTGCCCCAAGCAGAGTTGGCAGAATGCTATTTGGTACAAAGATTCACAGGGGAGACACTCATTCACCTCAGCCCCCCTGGTCTGGCACTGCCAAGCTTATTAAATGAACACATGAAATATTACAAATGAACCAGATCTATCTGCAACACATTCTTGCCATCTATATGCTGTGCTTGAATTCCAACTTCCTTTTCAGATCCAAGCCTTTGTTCCTGTAGTTCTCCTGGTCCACGGTGGGCTCTTAGCCTCACTATTACTCCCTGCTCAGGATTTCCTTCCTTTTCCTGTGTGCTCACCTCACCAATCCTATTACTGAAAGTATTCAAAAGTTAGAGAAATGGGCTGGAGACATTGGTCAACAGTTAAAGGCACTTGCTTGCAAAGCTTGAGAGCCGCAGTTCAATTCCCCATGACCCACACAAAGCCAGATGCACAAAGTGGCACATAGGTCTGCAATTCATTTGTGGTGGCAGGAAGCCCTCTCTCTCTCTTTCTCTCTTTTCCTCTTTATCTCTCTCAAATGAACAAATTAATTAAATATATTTTTAAGTTAGAGAATGTATTGTATAATCACTATTGACAAGTAAAAGTAAGCTTCCAAATAAGGATTTCACTACTCATTTTAAAAGTTTTACTGATAATTTTTTATACGTACAAATATATTTTGATCCTAGCCCATTCCTGTCCCTCTCTCTTGCTCCTATTCCCTCAGACCTCTTCTACTGAGCCCCTTCCTCTCTCCAACCAGTTCCTATGATATTTTGATGTCTTCATTTTAGATTCTACAAAAATTTTACATTACAGTAATTTCTACTGCATCTCTATCTTCCTTCTATCATCTACTTTTCTATCATTTATCTATCTATAACCTCACTCCTCCCACCCCATTTTTATAATATACTAGACTTGTTCTATATGTTTGATATAAATTAACAACTATAATTTTCACAAGTCTAAGTGGTAGATACCACCAGATCTGACTACTATCTAAATATTCCACTATTTACATTATGTCTATTATCCTACATGTGTATTGTAGTAAGAAGAACTCTAAATACTATAGTGAGACTTCTAGCTTTCAAAACTTAAAAGCTGAAGACAAATGGCTGAGGAGGTGGCTAAATGGTCAAAGGCATTTGCATGCAAAGTCTTACAGCCCAGACTCGACTCCCCAGTGCCCACGTAAAGCCAGATGCACAAACTGGCACATGCACATGGGGTTTATGTGTGGCAGCAAGAGTCCTTGATGTGCCCTTTCCCTATCACACTTCTCTTTCTCCAAATTAATATGCAAAAGTATAAAAACAACTGAAGAAAAGAATTGTGTTTTGAATCACTCAGTTCATCATCATTTGAATAAAAACAATAGCAAACTAATAAAACCATTCTCCTCCCACATCCACTCACACCACCAGCATCTTCACTGGATGTACAGAGCATTAACCAGAGAGGTGTGAAAGAATATAAACTAATGAAACCATTCTCCTTCCACATTACTCACACCACCTGCATCTTCACTGCATGTGTGGCACGTTACCAGAGAGGTGTGAAAGAATATAAACTAATGAAGCCATTCTCCTTCCACATTACTCACACCACCGGCATCTTCACTGCATGTATGGAGTGTTAACCAGAGAGGTGTGAAAGAATATATATATATGTTGAAATGATCTCAAGTATCCCAAAGAATCTAGTTATTATAAGGGAAACATCAAATGAACACTGATCTTAAAAGTCCAGATCTTGACTCTGAACCAAGGTTTTCCAAGAAATGCCTGTGAAACTTGATCAGATCTCTCAATTTCTCTGGACCTTATAAATAATGAAGAAATGGAATGTCCTTCTGCCATGATAATGGCATTCTCAATATGTCTGTCTTTCTTTTCATTTCTTTAGATCTAATCATAAGGTGGGCCAACATGTCCCAAGACAGCCAAAATACATCATTGCAGCCCTTGTTAGCCAGATTCATGAGGAAATACTCATTGTTGCCTTGAAAGCTTACCATCTAATATAACCCTGAGGTTTCCCTCTCCACTTTAACTGATTCTTTTTAGTAGCTTGCCATTCATCACAAACTGATCACATAAGCCACAGGGTGTCAATCATATGTTCTGAGGCCGTGCATTTGTATAACATCATTGTCTCCACAGAATTTCCAGAATAAGACCATCTGACATCCTTTTCCCTGCTGAACAATGAGAAATGTCTGTATAATACCAAAGATACTAGTCCTTCTATGCCAAGCTCAGAGGTTTGTGGTCACCAACAGAGTATGTTTGCATGCATTGTTTTTCTAATAGCACTGTCATCACAAAATATAACAGGACATTGTCCTGGAAAGAAGGAAGGGGTGGTGAGGGGACAAGAGAGAGGACATGGAGACCACAGTTGTTGGTGCTGAAAGACGCTTGAAGTTATTCGGCTTTGTGTCCACAGCTGACAAGACCCTTCAACTTTCTGTAGCAAGAATTCAGCTGCAGTGATGTCAAAATATATGAAAATGAGATGCAGAGAACTGAGCAAAACAATTATTATGTACAGATGACTAGAGACCCAGAGACCATCTCATATTGCAAATCTTTTGGCAGATGACAGAATTTGGGCACAATATACATTCTCAGAGCCAAATAAAGTAGCTCATGGTGAGAAGAACATGAGAAAGAAAAAAATCAACACTACCAGTTCTAGGGAAGTCTTTTCTCAGCAAACAATGACATTATGTCCAGTTTGGTTATGGACCACACAACTACAGCCCTTTCCTCTCTATGAGTATCTGAGGATGAGGAAGGGGTAGGCATGGGAGGAGGTACAAAGAGACAGATCAAAGTTCATTACATCAGGAGGCATTGTTGGATGGCTACACCCAAAAGAGACATAGTCTGGACATAAATCTCATAGATGCAAAAAGGTAAATAAATGTAGAAAAATAAGAGGTGAAGAGAAAAGGAAAATAGAAGAAAATTTTAAAGATGAGAAAGAAGATTTTACAGAAAAATACGAATTCAAATAGAATACAGGAATGAAAAGTGAGTGGAAAGAAAACACACACAAGCACACCCACCCACACATACACTGTCCTTTCATCAGGACCCATGAGCACATTAAAAATTTGTCTTTCTATGCAAGTCATCATAGCCTCCACTTTCCCTTTTCCAATACCAGAATGGGCAGTTGGGGCCTGATGGAAGATATCTATTTGTTCCCCTTTACATCCCAGAGGAGATGGATGAAACAACTTGATCTTGACTCACCTAGAGAGCATAGGATGAAGGGAAAGGGGTTGTCTTGAGATCGTGTAAGATGGGATTCCCCCCAGAGGAAATCAGGATGCTTGGAGGGACAGCTGAATAATAGGAGATGACCCAGGTGCTTTCATTATCCACAGACAGTGATTCTCACTGGCACAACTGGCTTGAATGGAGTTCTAATCACGCCCGGCTTAATAAAGCAGGGCTGGCTAAGTGGAAATGCTTAGAAAAGACAGAAAAAACAACAGAGTTTTCCCTACTTTCATAGACCAGAACTACAAACAAAAACCCAGTGTACCCCTCCTGTGCTGTGAGTCTGTCTATTCCAATAATGAAATTCCTAGGTGAACTGAACAAGACTTCTGAAAATTTCCAATAAAGGGCTGGAGAGATATCTCAGTGGCTAAGCATACTTCCCATGCAGGCATGAGGGCCTGAGGACACCACAGGTCAGTCTCCAGATCCCATATAAACAGCCGGGTGTGGCACGGGTACCTGTGACCCCAGCCTCACCGGGAGTAGAGACCAAGAATCATCGGAGCCCCACAAGTTCCTAAGTCAGTAAAGGTATTTGGGCTGAAAACAAGACCAGACCAAGTGGAATAGTGATGGAGAGAGACATCAGAAGCCCTGCTCTGCCCACCGCAGGTGAGCACCCTCCCACAGTGGGCAAATGAGGTACCACAGTACATTCACACACCCCACATCACTTCACACTCACACACATCGCATCACTTCACACTCACACACCCCACATCACTTCACACACACACCACATCACTTCACATACACATCAGTTTACACTCACACACACATCACATCACTTCATACTAACACATATTCCACACCACTTCACACTCACACACATACACATTCATACCACTTCATGCACACAACACATCATTTCACACACACACATCTCTTCATATATACATACATATGTACATGCACATATGCACTTCACTTCACACACACATCACATCACTTCATACTAACACATATTCCACACCACTTCACACTCACACACATACACATTCATACCACTTCATGCACACAACACATCACTTCACACACACACCACATCTCTTCATATATACATACATATGTACATGCACATATGCACTTCACTTCACACACACATCACATCACTTCATACTAACACATATTCCACACCACTTCACACTCACACACATACACATTCATACCACTTCATGCACACAACACATCACTTCACACACACACCACATCTCTTCATATATACATACATATATACATGCACATATGTACTTCACTTCACACACACATCACTTCACACTCACACAGACATACACACACCCCATATCACTACATATATACATACATATATACCATGTCACTTCACACACACATCACATTATTTCATACATACACACACAGACACATACATACCATATAATCACATAAACACACAAACAAAAATAAATACATAAAAATTTCATTTAAAAATATAAAAACATTTTTTATCATCCATTGGAAATTAAACTGAGCTATATATTCACTCATTTTTGTAGCATTTATGTCTTCTTTGTGGCATATCTGCTCCCACTTTTTATTTTATTTATTGAGGTAGGATCTCACTCTTGACCAGGCTGACCTGTCTCAGGCTGGCCCCAAACTCACAGCTATCCTTCTACCTCAGCCTTCTGAGTACTAGCATTGGAGATGTGTGCCAACATGCCCAGCTTTCTGCTGTCACTCTTTCAATAGTCAGCTATCCTAACTTTATCATACAGAAATAAGTTTACACCTTTCTATGATAAGAAGCTCTACCTCCATTGGTGCATTAATCTTCACATGTTTGGGAAAATTTCTTTCAGTGTTATTTCTTCATGTCAGTGTATGATGGTTTGAATCAGGAATGTCCCCCAAAGGATTGAGTGCTTGGTCCTCAGCCGGGACACCTTTGGGAGGTGGGGTCTGGCTGACAACGTAGGTCACCAGGGGCAGGTCTTTGAAGGTGACACCATCCCTGGGTCTAGCTTGTGCTCGCTGCTTCGTGGGCCTCCATCACCAGCTTCCCCTGCTGGAGAATCCTGCTGCCCTGCTTTTCAAGGGCAGATGGGATTCTCTGAATTCAGGCTCAAAGTAAGCCTTTCCTCCCTGAGTTACTTAGCTCATGGGTTCTGACACAGTTAAGAAAAAAAAAATCAATTCCCAAGTTACTCTGTTTCTCAAGAGTCTCTCTCTCAGGCTGGGGAAATTACTCAGTAGTTAAAGGCACTTGCTTGCAAAACCTAGAGGCTTAGGTTCAATTCCCCAGTACCCACATAAAGCCAGATGCACAAACTGGTGCATGCATCAAGTTAATTTGCAGTGGCAAGAGGCCCTGGGGCACCCATTCTCTCTCTTTCTATATCTCTCAAGTAAATTTGTTTTTTAAAGGATCTCTCTGCTAAAACTTAGATCTTGACTGTTTGCCAAAGGTCAAGGTTAAAGACTTGGTCCCAGGATGACTGCACTGGGAGATGGTGACTGTCACAAGGTAGATCCTAATGAGAGCATTTGAGGTCATGGTGGTGGGGTTGGAGGGTTCCTTTGAAGGTGATTGCGGGATCTCAGATCCTCCCTCATTCCCTTTGGCTTTGTGTTCCCAAACAATGTTCCCTATGTCTTCCCAAAGCAATGGAACGACCCTCAACTCATGATGGGCTCCAGCCTCAGCACCCCAAGACACAAAGTGAGCTTTGCTCTGTAGGTGTGGGTGATCCCCAGTATTTGTTGCAGTGGTGCGTGCTGACTAGCCCAGTGCTACTGCTTGGTGTCTGAAATTATAATTATAGTCATCTATAAATGATGAAATGGCAAGATATCTGCCTCTCTGGAGATCTGTACATATCCAATAATTACCTTATACAAGACAGCTGCATACTTAAAGGTATGTAGGTACCCCATATTTACCATATACATAAATTTTATTTATTTTTGTGTTTATATGTGAAAGAGATGGGGGATTATGGACATACCAGTGCCTCCTGTTACTGCAAACAAACTCCAGATGCATACGTGACTTTGCGCCTCTGGCTTTATGTGTGTACTGGGAAAATGAACCCTGGCCTTCAAGCTTTGCAAGCAAGCACCTTTCACCATGAAGACATCCCCCCAGCTCCTGATATATAACTTTGTCAGAATATAATAAATGGCATCATAAACTATAACCCTCAAGTCAATTTCTTCAATGCCATATTGATAGACAGCTGCACTAGATTAGAGTTGGTTTTGCTGTCTTATCTGATTCATCTTGACATCTTCCCAGTTAGACACAATGGAGATGTGTCTTGGTTATAGAACATACATCATGTTCATATGTAGATAGGCAAAACAATAGAGGCATTCTAATCCATGCTGTCATGCAGAGATCTGGGCTGAAAGGGTCTCCTACTTCCTATCTGTAGCATTTGGGTGAAGGAAGCTCCTCAAGAGAGACACCCAGGGCAAGTTCATTCTCATTCATTCTCACCATCATTTGCCTCCACCCAACCACCACAAATGCCTCAACTGCTTTTATAGCCTATCAGCCTCAGCAAGTCTCCTGGCTCAGGATAAATGGGAACTGCTGAGATGTCTCAGTGGTTAAGGCACTTGCCTGCAAAGCATAAGGGCCCGGGGTTGATTCCTCAGTACCCACGTAAAGCCAGATACACAACTTAGTGCATACATCTGGAGTTCTTTGCAGTGGCTAGAGGCTCTGGCAGGTCTATTTTTTTCTCTCTAAAGTATATAAATAAACAAAATATCTTTTAAAAGAAATGTTAATGGAGAAAGCACACGGATATGCAGCCATCAGTAAATGCGTCTGACACACACATATACATATATAGATGTCAAATGCAAATTAAAAGCTTCAGGAGAAAAAATATTCTAAATAGGCACCCTTTGGGAAGACAGTAAAATTAGAAGGGAGACTGAAGGCAATTCCCCATTTAGATTTATAAGCATGTAGAGTTTTACATTTTACAAAATGAAAGCAGTTGGCACAGTTATTAAATAACAATGTTTTATACAAGTATTATGAGTTAATCTGGGATAAGCTCTAGCTAAGTGGTAGGTATGGTAAATAAGTGGTTAAAAAGTGATTCAAACTCGTGTCCATCTCAGCATCAAGAATGGGCACGATTTCCAGAGAGCAGCCAGGGCCTCCTGATTTACTGGCTGCCATCTGATGGATGGCTGAGATGATGGAGTGGAGAGTTTTCTGATTAAGTTCACGGATAAAGCTATGTTAACTAAAACTTCAGGAGCTGTGATGAAGACCCGAACAGGCCTGCCAAAAGTGAGCTATGACCAAGTGTGGGCTGTGAGCATGTTTGCCAGTGAAGAATGGATCTCTGAGGACAGGAGGGGTCAGACGAAAGCTCTTCAGTGCCCCCGGACTCAGTCAGAGTAAGTCACACGCCAGATGCAAGTCTGAGATAAATGGGGTCACTTCAGGAACCAAGGCGCTGCTCAGACATTCCTAGTGTTAAGAGAAGACAGGAGCGAAAATGATGAAAATGCATATTGAGAGCTTTCTGGGTTCAGTTTCATCACATATAAGAAAAAAAAAAACACTCCAAATCAAGTCAATTAGATGATGGATCAGGTCACAGTGTACAGTCACAAGAACAGCAGACATTGTCACCATGTGCAGGGAATATTTTTAACTTTCTTTTGTGCATCAGGCCGGACTTGTCTCTCTGTCTGCAGCCAGACTCGCCGTCACTCCGCGGTCCAGGAACTCGCAGCAGTCTATGACTCAAGCTCACTCAGAGCCTGCATCACCCAGGCCCACCGAATCCAAATCTACAGTTTTTAAAAACAAGGATCTCCAAGGTGGTTGGTTGTCTCACATATTCCCATCTACAAAGTGCTAGTCTGGGCTATATACACCTCCCCGGACTGGGGAGGAGACAGGGTCCCTACGGACCCTCTGCTCGCTGCAGACTTTGTTTCAACACAGTGAGGTAGAGAAGAGAAAGCGGTGTGTGCGGTAAGGAGGCGTGCATAACAAAGTGAGCGAGGAGAAGAAACGCGGGGAGAATGGTTCCGCACAGGGGCTGTGCTCAGCAAAGTTCAAGGAAGTGAAGAGCTAGGAAGGAGAGATGGTGGGTAGGAGAGAAAGGGGGTATGCAAGTCTACAAAAAAAAGTCTCCATCCACAATCCCTTGAGAGACTCCCACACAGCGGCTCCATCCTCTCTCCCTGGAGAGACTGCCGCACAGCGTCTCCATCCACCGTCTCTTTGGAAAAGACTTAAATTTCTTCTTTGGGCATCACTACTGATAGTGCCTTCAAATGTGAAATCAGATGCAATGGAGACACGGGGACACAGAGCTTATCGGTTACATATTGCAGGCTTTACTTATCCTGTTTTACACGACACAGTAAAGAAGGCAATAAAAACTGAAAATAGCTCCTCTACTCTCAGAATAAGAAGTTATCTGTGTGTGTGTGTGTACATGTGTGTGCAGGTTAATTCATACGTGTGTGTGCATGGGTCAGAGGACTGATGTCAATGTCATGTGTCCTCCTCAGTTCCTCTAAGCCCCTTGTCTTCTTTAAAGCTCTCATTGACCTCCAGACATATACGCAGCGTACCCTGTCATATTCCCCTCCCACCACCATTCCTTGTTCCACGTCCGGTATCCCGCCTCCACGGAATCCCTGTTCTTCTAACTCGTCCCTCTTCTAATGTTGCTGCTCTCATTACATTTTTATTTTGCCTTCTTGTGGTGCGGGTCTTGTGTAGGGAGCATCAGCCACTGTGAGGTCATGAATGCAACTGCCACTTACTGCCGGCATGATGGCATTCCCAAGCACCCCTCCCCTTCCCTTGGTTCTTACATTCTTTCTGCCACCCTGAGCCATGGAGGGTGTGACAGAGATGGTTCATGTAGAGCTGAACTCTCCTCTGTCACTTCTCAGCACCCTGATGAGTCTTGAGTCTCCCCAGTGGTCACTGCCATTTGAAGCTCCTCTAACCAAAAGTTAGGGTAGCATTTTATGTGGGCGTAAACATAAACATAAATACTTGGAAGGCAATGCAGTGGGCAGAGCATATCCATTTATCCAAACAGTAGTAATCCCCACCACCAGGACGGATGACCTCCCCACACATACACTGTTGACTAGGTTTTAAGTACTTGGCAGGAATTCCCTCAAATCTGATCCGAGAGCACTTGGTTTCCCCAGAACAGACATTCCACCATTGCACCACTTGGCACATTTTGCCCTGGCGTGCCAGCCCTGTTTTTGAGACATTGCCTTTCACTGAACCTAGAGCTCACTGCTTCAGCTAGACCAGCAGGCCGTGAGGACCCGCCTGTTTCCACCTCCCCAGGGCTGGTATCACAGCCATGTGCCCCTTGTTTCCACGTGGGGCTGAGGATCTGAACTCAGACCCTGATGCTGGTGTGACAAGCACCTCATCCACTAAGCCATCTCCCCAGCCTGACAGCTATATTTTTATACCGTTTCCAAAACAGATGAATTGTTTTTTATTATTATTGCACAATGTTTCTGTTGATTTTTACCCACCTCTGTGTTTATACTTAATGATGCTAAATTAGAGCTCAGTGCCTGAGTCAGTATAATTTAGCTGTTACACAATGGAAGGATCGACATGACCTGTCCTCTGTATTTCTCTGCTCTGGCTATGGTGAATAAAAATAAATGAAAACAAGCTTTCAGCTCTGTGGGGCGGAAGGCAGTAGGAATACTTCAGCATTGGCCTGAGGCTCAGTGAACTGTCAGAGCTTCCCCAGCACTCTTCTGTTTTCAGAGCAGAGGGGGTCTGTTGCGAAGCTTAAACAAGTGAATGAAGTCAATGGAGGAAAACGGAATTCATAAACCACTTGATAGAATATAATAACTAGCAATTAGGACTGCTCTGTATAAACTATGTACCTTGACAATTACAAGACAAAGACTGGTTATGGGGCTTTATCTTGGACAATGATGACTGTGTACGGAAGAGTCCTCATAACTGTGCTGTGTGTATGCGTGTATGTGTGTGTGCGCAGGCATGTTTGTGCCACGACACGCATGAGGCACTCAGAGGACCACTTTTGAGCCCGCCCGTGCCTTCACCTCATGGTTAGGTTACTGATTTGGGTTCTCTCTGTCTTGTTAGGAAGGCACTTAGTGCTGTGAATTTTCCCCTGGTGACAGCCTTCATTGTGTCCCATAAGTTTTGGTATGATGTGTTCTCATTGTCATTCATTTTAGAAATTTTGCAATTTCATTTTTTATTTTGTCCATTTATTGTTTAAAAGTCTGCTGTTCAGTTTCTAGGAGCCAGTAGGATTCATGGTGCACCTTTTGTTGTTAATTTCTAGCAATACAGCATTGTGGTCTGATATCTGATGCAGGAAATTATGTTGATTTTCCTAAATATATGGAGGCAGGCTTTGTGACCCAGTATATGATCTATTTTCAAGAAGGTTCCATGGGCTACTGAGAAGAATGTGTAGTCTGTGGATTTGTTTTGGAAAGTTCTGTAGATGTCTGTTAGGTCTCATTGTTCTATGGTTTTGTTGAGCTCTCTTACTTCCCTGCTGATTTTCTGTTTGGATGATGTCTCTATTACTGATAATGGTGTACTGAAGTCCCCAACTATGATGGTGTTGGTGGTTATTTCTGTTTTATTGTCAAGTAGATTTTGGTTCATAAACTGTGGTGTCCATGTGTTTGGTGCATACAGATTTATGATTGTAATATCCTCTTGATGGATAGTTCCCTTGATAAGTAGGAAGTGGCCTTCTTTGTCTTTTTTGATTATTTTTGGTTTGAAGTCTATTTTACCGATATTAGTATAGCTACACCTGCTTGTTTCTTATTCCCATTTGCTTGGAATACCATTTTCCACCCTTTCACCCCAAGGATGTATCTGTCTTTGGTGGTGAGGTGGGTTTCTTGAAGACAGCAGACTGAAGGGTCAATTTCCTGGTCTATCCTGTTAGCTTGTGTCACTTGATGGGTGAATTATGGCCATTGATATTTAAGGTAGTGACTGTAAGGTTTGATTTGATCTCTGCCATATTGTGTAGCTGGATGCAAAATCAATGCGCAAAAATCAGTAGACTTTCTACATGCAAATGACAAAGATACAGAGAAAAAGTGACATTGCCCCATTTTCAATAGGAAAAAAAAAAAAAAAAAAAAACAAACCTTGCAATAACATTAACCAAGGAAGTAAAAGATCTATACAAAGAAAACACCACTTCACCTTATTTGAGGAAGAATGTTTTTCTGGATTCTCAGTCTTCTATAATGCTGTGCTGCCCATGAGTTTTCTTGGAAATTCTACTGTCTCCACCTCCGGGATTGGCGACAGCATCAGAGTCAATATGCAGGGATTATAGAAGCCATCAGGGTGCCACATGGGGTCTGGGAACTGAACTTGGACATTCCTGCTGGAGTGGGGAATGCTTTATTCATTCACTGAGCCATTTCCCCAGCCCTCAAAACTCTTATTTTTAAAATGAATATATATATGTATATATATATATATGTATATGTATATGTATATGTATATGTATATGTATATGATGTATATGTATATGTATATGTATATGTATATGTATATGTATATGTATATACATACATAGAGAGAGAGAGAGAGAGAGAGAGAGAGAGAGAGAGAAAGAGACAGAGAGAGAAATGCTTCCGGTCCTTTCATTATTTTGATACATGTATAATTTGAACTCAAGATTTGGACAACAAAATAAAGATTTTGATTTAATTTAAGCAGCCTTTGACTGCAGAACCTATGTGCTGCCTGGCTTGACTTGGACATAACACCACGCAGTCAACTGCAAAACACTTCCAGATTTTCAAGCAATCAAACATTGTTTCTCTCCAAAGTGGGAATTAGCCCATAGGGACAGACCTCTTGTATGAATACACACACACACACACACACACACACACACACACACAAACACTCTGATGACAAAAGTGCTGGTGATAGGTGTTTTTTATTTTAAGGAATTATCTATAATTGCTGGTGTGGCTATCACTGAAAAATTTCATATCAAAGAGAGAACGACCAGGAATGTGCTGATCCAACTGTGTTTTTGAAAGACTTTATCAAAGCCGTACTATTTCCCGTGACTCACGGGGTATATCAAACCATGGCGGAGGCGCGGCGTTGTGTTGGGTACATGGTGCTGTCAAGTCTCCCCCACAGTCGGGCACCACAGCTCTCTGTACACGTCTCCACCCTCGATGCACATGCCACCGTCAGCACGATTTTATGGCTTGGGATTTCAGTACATAAACACTAATTACGATTGCTACGTTAACCCCAGGCCCCGATCTCCATTCTGTCAGCTGCCAAAAACAGTGCAGAAACTGGCCACGCATCAAGGCCAGAGAGTTCTAAGGGAAAATGAAATGCTGAGAGGCGCCCAGGGCTATCCATCTTCTGCTTAAGTGGACACGCTTGGCTCTTGGGATTCAGGTTAGACTTCTTAGAACAAATGTCACAGTCCCACACCAGCAGGGCCTCCTGTGCTCTGCTGCCCCCCGCTACGATGACTGCTCTTCAGTCATCTGCCCTTCTCCCCACCGTGGGTCTTGCGACTTGACCCAGACTAGTTGGCGTGGCCCAGTGCCGTGTTCACGCTCTGCCTACCAAGTCACAGTGCATTGTCCTTGATGCCAGAGAAGCCCAGCCCAAACCAGACAGCTGGAACCGCCTGCTGTCCGATTGCACAGAAGCCTACACTCTTCCGGAAGAATACAACCCACAACGGCAGTAGCGCTGTGAAGCGAGTAGTTATTCTTACCGCCTGCTCTCTTGGTCCTTCAGCATCATCGTCCTGGTTCTACGTTTCTAGCATATGGAAACTCATGTTCAGTTGATGAGCAACTGAATGAACAAAAGGAGGCAGGGCAGGGAAGAGATCCGGCAGCTACCTTAGTGCTTTGTCTGTGTATGAGCCCCATTTATTTATTTATTTGTTTTTGGTTTTACTCTTCATCGACAGTAACAGTTCCCCTTTCTGAGATTTTGTCCCTCAGCTCTATGATCTTCAAGTAGAAAATTCATGTCAAGCATGGTGTACTTGGCACTAAGTGAGGTATTTCCAGCACACCCTGCAAGGCTCAGGGACCATTGTGCAAGAGGTGGCAGAAACAGTGTAAGATTCACACGAGGGGAGGAGTGCTTTGTAGTATGTCTCCCACATACAAAGTGGCCGTGGCATTCATGACCCCGCAGTGGCTGGAGCTACCTGCACAAGACCTGAATAATAGGAGGGGAAAAGGATGGCATCAAAAGAGAAGGAAGACTAGCTGGAAAGAAGAAGAGATTAATCAGAGGGGGATTTGGGAGGGGGAAATGGGAGTGGTGGGAGGGGATTATGATTATGGTATGTTGTTTTTTGTATGTGGAGGTTGTCAATAAAAGTGTTAAAAAATGAAAAAAAAATTATGCCAAGCATATAAAGTAGCTCGAGGCTGAATGATTTAGAGAATGGAAAGAAAGCAGAGAGATGAAAGAGGATGAGGAAGGAAAGAAGAGAGGAAGGGGAGGGAGAGAGGGAGGGAGACTACAGAGCTGGGAGACAGCTGTCAGCCGAGTGCTTGTCTGTCAAGCACAGGACCTGACTTCAGTCCCCAGAGTCCGTAGACAAAAGCCAGGTCTGGTGGTGTGCGTTAGTGATCCCAGCATGGGAGAGACAGAGGCAGGTGGATCCCTGGGGCTCACTGGCCTGCCTGGTGAGCTCCAAGCCAATGGGAGGTCTTGCCTCCAAATAGATGGACAGGTCCTGAGGAATGACACCTGAAGTTGGCCTCTGACCTATATATGCATGCACCTGCACCCACACACATAAAAGTAGGGGTGCAATAGACAGAGAGAAAGAGCCCGAGGAAGGGTAGTGATGTGGTTGAAAGCAAAAAGAAAGTAAGAGGTGATTTCTTATTTTATGGTATTTTATTTTCTAAGAGAGAGAGAATTGGCACACCAGAGCCTCGGCCACTTCAATCAAATGCCAGGCACTTGTGCAACCTAGTGGGCATGTGAGGCTTTCAGTTTGCCTCACCTTTGTGCATCTGGCTTATGTGGCATCTGGGGATTCCAATATGGGCCCTTAGGCTTCACAGGCAAGCCATCTCTCCAGCCCAAGAGGCGATTTCGAAGGACTTAAAAGATGACAGCAACCTAGATCATGTTTAGGAAGTCCTTAAGTTTGTTGAAACAAGAGAAAAATCATGATTAAAACCTTCCTTTGGCAGCCAGCATGGTAGCACACGCCTTTAATCCCAGCACTCAGGAGGCAGAGGAAGGAGGATTGCCATGAGTTGGAGGCCACCCTGAGACTACATAGTGAATTCCAGGTCAGCCTGAGATAGAGTGAGACCCTACCTCGAAAAACTGAAACCAAACCAAAACAAAATAAAAGAAAACAAAACAACAACAAAAATAACCCTTCATTTTGAAACTGCTTATGTAACCTTTTTGGAATGTATATCCAAAACCATGGCATGCTCCCAGCACATTATAAATGGTGCTGGTGATAAGTTGCTTTCCTAAAGATAAAAAGTGAAATTTTTGCTGGGCATCTTCAGACGAGTAGTAATTTGAAGTTGGACCTAATATTCTTTGAGGGAAGGAGAGAGAACTTCAGAGAGCACTTACTCTGGTTAGAGCATTTCCACTTCTATTAACCTCTGGAACGCCCCGTGCCATGACCAGTGTGAGGAAGACTCGGGAGTGGGACCGAGAAGACCAGTGAGCACCCACAGGTGAAGCCTGGCTCACTGGAGACGATGCTGAGAGCGGCACCAGGTGGCGAGCCCACGTGATTAGTTCATTTTAATGAAACCTGTGAAAAGATCTCACCAGATGGCACTAGCCCATGTGATTCTTAGCTGAAAGAGCCCCCATCCAGAAACTTGCCCTGGTGCCAAGTTGCAGATAAGTTATGGCAAATATTCCGTATTGTTAGAACATGTGTTCAAAATTTACTCAGGGGGCTGGAGAGATGGCCTAGCAGTTAAGGTGCTTGCCTATAAAGCCTAAGGATCCACGTTTGACTCCTCAGATCCCAGTAAGCCAGAGGTACCAGCTGATGCATGCTCAAGGTCACACATTCACACAAGGCGTCACATGCATCTGGAGTTTGATTTCACTTGCTAGAAACCCTGGAGTTGCAATTTTTTTCTCTCTCTGTCTCATGGGCGTGGTGGTGCACGCCTTTAATCCCCGCACTGAGGAGGCAGAGGTAGGGGGAGCTCTGTGAGTTCAAGGCCACCCTGAGACAAGACCCTACCTCAAGACCCAAAAAACCATGCGCTCAACTATATTTAATAGGTGTCCACGTGGGAAATTCTTTAATTATACTTGGTTAACAAAGATAACCAGTTCAATTTGGATTCAGATTTTGTGTTCCCCTGCTCTTCCCTTCCCCCAAGTCCTTCCTTCTCTATTGCCCAAGCCTCAAGATGCTCTTCGGTTATGTCAGCAATTTGGGCTGATCCAGGTTAGGAACTGCAGATGAGTGAGAACGTGTGATGATTGTGTTTCTGTGATTGTGTATATTCACTTAAAATGATCTGTTCCAAGTTCAACCATTTTTCTACAAATTTCAATGTGTCATTTTTTTTTTCTTACTGCTGAGTAGAATTCCATCATGAAGATATACCACATCTTGGTTATCCATTCATCCAATGATAGGCACCTGGGTTATCTTCTTTTCTTCAAATATAATAACAAAAGGTACAGGTAGTTTTCAGCAAAATAAGATACATGGAACAAACTCTAAAAGACTGAGATGTCATATGCTACACCTAACCAAATTTTATTCATGCTTACCTAGGAATGGTAAAAAGATCATTCAGTAAAAACATACCATAAAAACAAAACAAAGTCTTATCATGCATAACTTTTAAAAAATATTTATTTATTTGAAAATAGAGACAGACAGATAGAGAATGGGCACTCCAGGGCCTCTAGCCACTGCAAACAAACTCCAGATATATCCAGCTTTACATGGGTGCTGGGAATCAAACCCAAGTCATAGGCTTTGCAGGCAAGTGCCTTAACCACTGAGCAATATACCCAGCCCAATAACTTTTAAACTTACAATTATGATGCAACTTAATTACGTCCACGTACACACGTCTACATTACAGGCTGATTCATTTCCAGGTTCTGTATTACGCTGGCAATCTTACATGGTTTGTGGAGAGGATTTGAACTTGAAATATCTTCTTAGCAATTGCTGCCCTCACTGTCAAGAAAAGATTTTGGAATGTTTTGGTTTGACAGAATCTCCAAGTCAAGACAAACAAGTTTCTAACACAATTAACATTTCTTTTTTTTTTTTTCCCCAAACATACAAAAGACAACCTCTGCATGTAGCAGCAGATAACTTCAGTGACTTGGACTCGGGGCTGGTTCTGAAAGTGACCACATTTGAGTTTTGGATCATAAAGAATAATGTCCCAAACAGAAGCCGTCAATCAGCAGCTAACCAGCATTCCCTCACTCTGCCCCACGTCCAGTCTGACACCTAGCTGTGCTGGGCTTACTTGGGCCAACTGACATTTTATGTCTGTCCAGTGTCACTTCTCTCTCTCTCATCCTTATTAAATAAATAAAATATATTCTAAACTAAGCATTTGATCTGTTGACAAGTAAGATTTACTTTTCAAACATTTCTTTTTATATTTCTTATTCTTTTAAGATTTCATAATATGTTGATATATATGTGTGTGTATATATATGTATATGTGTACCCATGTAAATCCAGGTGCACAAAGTAGCACATGCATCTGGAGTTTGTTAGCAATGGCTACATGCCCTGGTGGTCCCATTTTCTCACTTTCATAATTATTCTCTCTCTCTTTCTCTCTCTCTCATTAAAAATAAATTTAAAATATGTTTTAAAAATTGGATTGGCAGGAGAACTCACAAAGGTTTAGAGACAACTAGACTCATGTGTGATAGAATCATTGGTGGATTAAGGGCTGGAGAGATGGCTTAGAGGTTAAGGTGCTCACCTGTAATGTCTAATGACCCAGGTTTGATTCCTCAGTACCCATGTAAAGCCAGATGCTCAAAGTGGGCATGCATCTGGAGTTCATTTGCAGTGGTTAAAAGCCCTGATACTCTCTCTCTCTCTCTTCTTTTAAATTGGTAAATAAAAATATTGTCAAATTATTGTGGGTTTCAAACAACGATGCTTGAGGTTCCTATCTGATCTCCTTGATCAGGGTTTCTAGTGGTGGGACTGAGGGATGTGCATTGTGAACAGATCATAAGGGATCTGCAGATGGGCCAGAGATTCATTCACTCAAGACTAGGCAATGACTGCTTTATGTGCCAAGTACTCTGCGTGCCAAGGCCAGCACTCTCACACAGCTAACATTGTAACCAGGAGGACAAGTACCTAAACAACAGGATACTTGGCATTGACATGTGCTGTGAAGTAAGTAAATTATGATAGAAAAGTTACCCAGGTCTCAAGAAGGCCTCTGTTCTCAACTTAATATTAACAACTTCCATAAATATAGCCAATATACAAAGATTATCATTCCCTCCAACCTCTCTTCCCCCAAGTTTTCCTCTCTTCTGAATCTACTTATTCTTTCCAACTAGTCTCCCTTCTATTTTTATGTCATCATTTTGCCTCCTGTGATGCAGGTCCAGTGGAGGTACATCAGGCACTGTGAGGTCATGACTATCTAGGCCACTGAGTATCTGGAAGACAGCACTGTAAGCACTCTTCCCCTTCCTTTGGCTCTTATATTCTTTGTCACCTCTTCTGAAGTGGTCCCTGAGCCTTAGAGGATGTAACAGAGATCTCACTTAGTGCTGAGCACGCCACTGTCGCTCCTCTGCACTTTGATGGATTTTGACTCTCCCCAGTGGACACTGACATCTGAAAAGAGAAGCTTCTGTAACCAAAAGTGAGAGTAGCATTAATATATGGGCATAAACATAAGTAGTTAGAGGGCAGTTTGGTAGGCCTAATATATCCATTTAACCAGACAACAACATTAGGTTTCCTCCCACAATAGGGCTTAGGACCTCCCCAGCGATAGGTTTTGATTAGATTTTCAGAACCAGGCGGGAATTTCCATCCATGGAGTGGGCCTGCAGTCCCATCAGAGAGCAGCTAGTTTCCCCCATAACAGACATAGCACCATTGTACCCACTGGTACATTTGGCCTGGCTGTCCAGCTGTAAAGCTTGCAGGGTCCACGGCTGGTTAAGACCATTGATGCCTTTTCTCTCCCAACAGGCTGCACAGCTCTTTCCAGCATCCTGACAGCTAGCGGCAGGGAGGAGGCTTGAAGGTCAGCCCCAGCTTGATTTCTCAGGGAGCTCAGCCCAAGCGTGTGGAGTCTTCAACCATAGGGTCTTACCACCTGGTTCTGGTGGGCAACCAGGAGTCAACAAGGTCTGTGATACTGAGAGTAGCAGATGCATGCCAGGAAGGCTCCAAGCCAATGATAAGGGATCAAAGGCAAGGAGACAAATGGGACATTCAGAGAAAAGTACCCTAGAGGGGACAGAGGTGACAACAAGGAAGGGATCACACAGCAAGCATTCAGGACAGTGTCAAGAAACAAGGGCGGATGGGCAACTTCGCTTCTGCAAGATGTCAAAGTCAAGGCAAAGGTTGGCCTGTTGTCTGAAAGGTAAACAGCAACTCCTGGAGGGCTTTTGCGAAGGCAAGGCTCCACCTTACTTCTATTCTTACAGAGCTGACTCTGTCTCAGTGTGGGGGACAGAATGTAAGGAGAAGCCAGTGAGACCTCACCTCCCCCACTCTGACTGCAAGTTCCTTAAAACCAAGCTAAGAACTAGAGAGTAATGAACTCAGAGTGGAGAATTAATAAACAGCCCCTTCAAGGAACTGGTTGAAACCAGGAGTTAATTATAGCTGCTGGACCACTCACCCCCTACCCATTTGTGACCTTCTAGTTAGAAGTCAGGACCACTGACCACTCTTATTCCGATGTCAGCCAGCTCTGGACTCATATTTCAACAGATCACATGTGATGATTAATCTCAGTCCTTCAGTGGGAGAAAATCATCCACAGAATTTCTGGGGGGACGAGATGATGGAAAGTGATTCTCTAAGTTTTTCTCGGTGAAAACAAGTTTCTAAGCCCACACATTCAAGTGGGAAGTAAGTGGAGGTAAAGAATCTCCCTACTTCTCTGAAGGGGAAACTCAAACGTGAACCTTACGTCTGCCCACACTCACTCAAGGCATAACCACTGACGAGATCTAGACTACCCCGCCTCTTTCTCACTGTGCCACTGAGCCTGGAAATTGCCCACATGGAGGTTTGAGATTCCTGTGGTCTCTTCCACCTGGGTTCTTGGGGACCTTCCTTTTCCTTCGCGGCCTTTCTTTTCACACATCTCTCTCTGATCTGCAAATCTCCTTCCAGAAGGCTGGATGGAAAGCTGTTTTGATCTACAGCCCAGTCAAAGGTGAGATCTGTATTTCCAGCATCTAGGGCAGGCTGCTTCCCTGTTGACATTAATCTTCTCTGCCTTAGCCAGGTCTAGACAATAGGGGATGGGGAGTGTTAATCTTCAAATTCACCAGACAACAAGTCATCAATCTGCCTCAGGGTAGAGAGACTGGTGGCATTTTCTATTTGCTCCTAAGAAGACTCTAGGCTCTGTTTGATCCTTCATTGCCTATTGCCATTCCTCTGGAAGATTGAATTACCTTCAACATTGAGATTTACTTCCTTCAGAGAAAAACAGAGAGAGAGAGAACAAAAGCACCTTCTTGTTTGATTTTCAGGAATCAAGATAGAAAATCTAATAGGACATATTTCAGAGATACGATATTTAGTTGTTTGAGATGTTTTGATTCTCAGCAGAATAATACAAAAGATGTTTTTCACTTTGCAGACTTCCTAATGAGCGTTCCTGAGATTTTTCTAATTTGCAGTATTCATAGGTGCTTTAAAAAAAATCAGAATTAGGGCTGGAGAGATTGCTTAGTGGTTAAGGCACTTGCCTAAGGACTCATGTTCAACTGTCCAGGTCCCATGTAATCCAGACACACAGTGATGCAAGCCCACGAGGTTGCACATGCACACAAGGGAGCACACGCATCTGGAGTTTAATTTCAGTAGCTGGAGGCCCTGGCATATCAATTCTCCCCCCCCCCCCTCTCTCTCTCTCACACACACACACACACACCCATAGAAAAGTGGGGGCAGTCTATTGCACTTGCCTCAAAAAAAGTCAGGGTTAGAATGAAAGTTCTGAAATTAAGCTCCAAACCATGTTATTGACAAGAGACTACAACCAGTGAGTGGGGGAGTCCATAGTATATTCATGTGGGATTCAGATATTAAGCAACATTTTATTTGCATAAAGTGGTTAGGCCAGCCTATCATATAAGTCAAGGCAAGCTATGCCTTGTTTACACCTACCACTTTTGATAAACGACCTTCCTTAGAAAATTATTGGAATTTTTGATCGGGGAGAGTTCTGTGGCATTAGAACTTCAACCGCAGCACCTCTTGGGTCTCGGGTGCTTGTCCACATTAGAGACTTGAGAACGAAGACTCATGGGAAGGGTAAGCTATGACATTTATTTGAGGGAGAGTTAGGATTAAGAGGAAAAGCAAAGCAGAACAGCCCAAACCAAAAGAAATTCTCCTCCTTTCCCACCGGGCTGGGAAGGGGGAGAGGAGAAGAAGAAGACCTTCTGTGGTGGTTTGAGTCAGTGTCCCCCATAAACTCATGTGTTCTGAATGCTCGGTCCCCAGCTGGTGGCAATTTGGGAGCCGCTTGGAAGCAGTGTATTCTTGGGGTGAGATTATGGGTGTTATACAGCTTTCCCTTGCCAGTGTTTGGCACACTCTCCTGCTACTGTTGTCTGTCTGATGTGGGCCTGGTGATAAAGTCTGCCCTCTCTGCTCATGCCATCATTTTCCCCTGCCATCATGGAGCTTCCCCTTGAGTCTGTAAGCCAAAATAAACTCTTTCTTCCCACAAGCTGCTCTTGGCTGGGTGTTTTCTGCCAGCAACGTGAAGCTGACTGCAACACCTCCTCACATAGGGAAAGTTCTCTCCCCAGGGAAGAAGCCTCTGGGGAAGGGGCTAGAAGGGCAGGAGAGCCAGTCCCTAGCTAACTACCCACCAGGAGAAAACTACCTTGATCCCAGTCTATGCCATTTTGACTTATATTTCTTGGAAATTAACAAGCAGTCAGTTAAAAGGTTATTCAGTATGTTAGTGCGTCTCTGTGTCTCCCTCTCTATCTGCCTGTCTTTCATTTTCTCTTCTTTCTTTTCCTCTCTCCTCCTTTCCTCTCACACCATACTCTAATAAACAATCTATAGCTCTGAGCCCTTTGTACTTATTCTGGCTTTAGAGAACACCTACCTCAGGAAAGGCTAGCTGTCTTCCATCCTGACAGCCACATAATTAGTAGACATTCCCTGATAAGATTGCTTCTTCCATTTCTCCAGTTTTAACATGAGTTCCTTCACACTCCTGGATGGTGTCCACACTGACGTTACTTCAACGAGCACACCCACATGAGCTGCAAGAAAGGTTCCACACCGTGCGTCAAGCACGACTGGGTAGTGGCTTGCTGGAACCTGAGTGGGACTCCGGAACCATGTCGTTCTTCAATGGAAAGAGTGCCCAGTCAGCAGGTGTTATGTCTGTGGAGATGGAAAGTTAGACAGGGACACAGCCATCTTTACCCAGCCTGTCCCTTCTTGTCACTAGTGACATATTGCATCTAGACCTGCCTGCTTGGTTCTATACTTGCTAGACTCTTTTTTATTTTTTTTTTTGGGGGGGAAATGTGTTTATTTTGGTTTACAGGCTCAAGGGGAAGCTCCATAATGGAAGGGGAAAATGATGGCATGAGCAGAGAGTGGACATCACCCCTGGCTAACATAAGGTGGACAATAGCAACAGGAGAGTGTGCCCAACACTGGCATGGGGAAACTGGCTATAACACCCATAAACCTGCCCCCAATAGCACACTGTCTCCAGGAGGTGTTAATTCCCAAATCTCCATCAGCTGGGAACCTAGCATTCAGAACACCTAAGTTTATGGGGGGGGCACCTTCAAACCACCACAGGGTCTGTCCCATCTTATACTTGCTAGACTCTTAAGAAAATATTTTAATCCACATTTTTTAGCTTTCTACCAAGTCAGGAAACACCCTTGGAGCTGTCCCTTTAATCTCATCTTACCTGCAGTTTGCTCAGTGTTTGTGTTCCTCATTCCAGACTTAATTGTAAGTAGTTTGTTTGATGGTGAGCCTGAGTAAGATTATGGTAATAAACTAGGCTTAAATGTACTGTATTTATCTTTTAACCCAATTTGGAGAAGTTTACAATTCATGAGAAATAAACTTCTCTTACATGTAACACACACACACACACACACACACACACACACACAGAGAGAGAGAGAGAGAGATTTTCTGGATCCTACCCAAACAGTCCTTACCATTTTATTTCATGCTGCCCCAGGAATTGCACATTTAATTTTTTTGTGCATGAAGACAAGGCCTGGCCATCTCAGGATTAAAGTCCTATAAAAAGTGAGATATTAACCTATACACAAAATGGACCCACATCTTGTAAATATACAGAAAATATGTGGGTTTCAATTCTATCATAGTGTGACTTTGACACTGAAAATGAGCTCACCATTCCAAGATAAATACTTAGGCAGATTTCAGTTCTCTTGAATGCTGGTAACCAAGAAACACAGCTTAAGAAATAAAACTCCTACACAAAAATAACCTGGAAGAAGGAACGGGTCACATGTGCTAAATACACCTTTGTAGTCAGTACTGTAAAAACGTGATACTGATGAGCTAATATCCAGAAACACACAGATGTGTCCTCCAAATCGTCCTCCCAACGTGGCAGCTCTGCACTGATTCATTACTAAATTATTTGCCAGTGAATGAATTTTCTGCCTTTAAATACTTTTTAAAAATCTTCTTTATATTATTTTTATCAGAGAGACAGAAAGAGAGAGAGAGAGAATTTTCACACCATGGCCTCCAGCCATGGTAATCAAATTCCAGACACGTGCGCCGTCTTGTGCAACCTTGCATGCCTGCGTCACCTGAGGTTTCTGGCTTACATGGTTTCTGGGGATTGAACCAAGGTCCTTTGGCTTTGCAGGCAAGCACCTTAACTGCTAAACCATCTCTCCAAATACTTTTCAACTGGGAGGAGTTGGTGCTGGGAGACACTTTCTAAAGGGAGAGAGGTTATATCCACACAACCCGGAATAAGTTGGTTATAAAACTGAAGGATTCTGTTGAAGCACAAGGAAGTTTACTGTCTGTGAAAACTCAGTGGTTACCAACCATTTATTTTGCAAAGCTCTCTTTATCATCTCCAAATAGAACTCACAGATCAAATAACTTACTGATCTTTAACATAAATTAGTAATAAATAAATATGCTTCACATAATAAGGGAAGGGAAACACAGTTATTTATCATAATTTACTTTGCATTTCAATTTTATATGTGGGGCACTAAACTCGATAGGAGGTTACAGTAATTAGATGAGTTCATCTGGAATGGGAATACAGGGCTATAAATAATTTTTTTTTTGAGCACACAAAATTGCAGACACATTTTTCCCACACAACCCCTAGAGAGAAGTGCATTCACATTCACTTGCCACTTCCACAGCACTAAATGGTTGCTTTGAAAGTTCCTTTTCTATGTTTTTCATGTTGTTTTCTGTCTGGCTTCATTACGGAACATGCTTAAGGAATCATGGTTGAGGAGACCTTGGGTCATCAAACCATAATTTCTCTTCCTATCTCTTTCTGACTGCGATTGCATGACGGCACCACAGGAGAGGCCGGCCTGTTCTCACCTCTGCTACAGGACACAGTGAAGGAAAACCCGCCCATTCCACAGACACTCCAGAGCTTGTCTTTTAGGTGAAAGGGCTTCCTCTATTTCCCTTGACGTGAGCTTCAGCCCCCAAAAGACATCATCTTTGTCATATTTGATCTGGAAACTGGCTTTCTGACATCCCCCAGTTGTCCATATCGTTCGTACAAGCGTACATTGGGTTCCTTTTCTCATCTGGGATCACCACAGAGGGTGGAAAGTCTCTTACTTCATCCTGAGAGGGAACAACTTGTTTCTAGCCTGCTTTACAAAGGCCAATCATTCCAAGAAGAAAAGGACTAAATTACTCCCTCTGGGTTGTCCTTCTTAAGTTACCCTGGAATAAAGGCAGTTTGAATTTCTCCTCTGGTGGATCACAGAGATTTAAAAAACAAAAGTCAAACCACCCCAAAATGTCCACAGCATGTCTCCCCCGTTGATGCAGACCTGGAAGAGATCTGGTAACTCAGACTGGCGTCTCTGTCACTCAGGTTGTGCAGGCTTCTAGCATTTCGGAAGTGTCGTTGCGTGTCCTGTGCTCATTGTCTCGCTGGCTTCTTTGCCACAAGGGACAATGTTTCAGTGCTATTAACATCGTTTTAAAGATGATGCATTTGTGGCGAGGGAAGAGTCATTTGTCTGAAGCTTGTACGTATCAAGTCTCAGTTTAAAGAAAAGAATGCAGGCTTTTGGTCTATGATCATTTTTGTTTCTAGTCTACCATTCATTTTCAAAAAGAGACCACTCTATCCCTTGGAAGTGTTTTTTCTTTTTCTACTGCAGAAAAGAATTTCTAAGATTAGCCCACAAGTATACAATAGCTAAAAATAAGGCAGAACCCAAGTTCTACACTGCTAATGTTAAAACAACAACATAAGGGCACACATGAGTGACGTTAGGACTTGAATGTCACATGAAAAGGGCTTCAGGAGAATCTGTTGGACTGCAAGAGTACCATCTACAATAGAAAAGTTCTTGTTTCTGAAACCTCAGAGTCGAGGCCTAACTGTCCCTGTAATCATAAGATGGAGCCAAGCTGTCCCAAGCTTCTGATGCAAACCCAAAACAATCTAGTAAGAAACAGACTGTTTCCTGCTGAGCTTAAGGGTGAACTAGAACCTCCTACGGGTTTCTGAGAAGTCACCAAGACAATGTCTTTAATGTTCACTGACCAGAACGAGGACTTATACCTCTTACGGTTGAAGCTTCAGAATTTCTCACGGAATCGTGCATTCAGCACTTGTTTCCACACGCTGTTTGGAAGGTCGTGGGGTCTTGAGCAGGGGAGCACCTGGCTGGGGTAGATGACAGCAGTGAGTCCCCGTCCCAGCATGTCAACTTCCCGCCGGCCTCCGTGTGAATGAGCCACCACCTCACATTCCCGCCACGACACCTTCCCCATCACAAACGACGGCAACCATTTGACACATTTCCTCCCTTCAGTTCTTTTTATGAGGTATTTGGCCATGGGTGTACAGAAGCAACTCACATGATGCCTAACCCTAAATTATTATATTGGCAGAGGGAATGCCTTGATTGGCTCAAAGAAATCGGGAGCTGAACTGTGGTTGGAGACAGGGTTCCCTTTCCCAAAGGGTGATGTTGAGAAGGACACAGAGCTCTGTTAGACAGGAAAAGGACACGCTCAGCCCTGGAGGGAAAGCACTGAATGCAAACATCATACTTCTGCCTCACGAGGGTCCTTTAAACACTTCTGTGGTCTTCATGCCTTCCAGATGCTACATATCCCCTGAAAGATATTCTATTATAGCTTTGGTGTTTGTCTAGAATTTTCTGTTTAACTTCTCCTTCACTGAGAATGTCCACCAATCCCAGCCATCCAGTGTGCTCAGTGTCCCTTCAGTTAGGGAGTAAGAAGATGAAAGCATATCTTTCAGAGTGGGTGCCAGTGTCATGCTGAATGCTCCAGAGGCCTGGGATTAGGACCTCAGTGTCACGTGCCCTCATTCTTCTCTGACAGACGAAGAAACTGGGCCTCAGACAGGGTAAGGAGTGTGTTCACCAATGGTCACACAGCTAACAGTTGGGGCAGAGTATGTGCTTGACTCCAGGCTGCCCGACTCTACCGAGGTACTGCTTTCTGTCTTCCTTCCGATTCACTGCAATGCTTCCACATGCATAATCGCTCATAGCTCGTGAGTACTGAGATCTTCCACCCATGCCAGACACTGGGATTCTGCCACCCATGCTCACGCTCAGCAGGTGAGAAAATCCAAGGGCGAGCAGGCACAAACCCTGGACTCTTAGCTAGTGCTCTCGCCTGTCTGTCAGGACATCCCCCGTCCAAGACAGAAGCCACTCATCCAATAGGTTCTTAGCATCATGGTCTCAGTAAACCCCCTCAGGGATCCTTAGTAAATATTGCGTAATACTGTAAACCTTGTTAGAAAGATGCAGACTTGCAGACTTTGTGTTGCTGGGACAAAACACCCAACCAAGAGCAGCTGACAAGAGGAAAGGGTTGATTTGGTTTAGAGTCACGAGGGGAAGCTTCATGACGCAGGGGCCAGCAGGTGTGAGCAGTCTGGACTTCACTTCCTTGCTGAGCAGGTGAAGGCTGAAGCAGTGGGGTGAGCTGACCCAACACTAGAAATTTCCAGGGCCACTGCTAACAGCAAAGGCCTCCAGTCAAGACCCACTTCCCACACTGCCATCAGCTGGGTACCAGGCATTCAAGACGCTCGTGTTGGAGGCTAGAGAGATGGCAAGAGACCCTGTGCACTCATTCCCTCCTTACTTTCTCTCATCCTCTCTTTCTGTACTTGCAAATAAATAAGTAAAAATATCTTCAAAAAATACATGAGTTTATGAGGAACATTTGATTGAAACTACCATAGTAAGAGACAAGTGTGGTCCACGACAACAAAGCGAGTGAGAAGTATTAGGCAGGTATTATGGTACTAACATGCATCCAAAGCCACCCTTGAACTTCTGGTTCCAGGGATGGAGAGAGGGCTTAGCAGTTAAGGTGCTTGCTTGCTAAGCCTAAGGACCCAGGTTTGATTTCCCAGTACCAATGTAAGCTTGATGCACAAGGTGGTGCATGTGTCTGGAGTTTATTTGCAGTGGCTCGAGACCCTGGTGTGCCCATTCCCTCTCTCTATCTGCCTCTTTCTCAAGTAAATAAAGTATTTTTAAAGGTGTGCTTCCAGCCATCTTTCTCTTGGGTGCAGTGTTTCAGGTGTCACAGTGTCGTCCAGGATGGCCTCGAACTCATGATTCTCCTGCCTCCACTTCCTGCATAGCCAGATGACAGATGTGTGCCGCTACACACAGGTTTTCTTGCCATTGTGGTTGACTCCAGTCAGAGTGTCTGGTTTCATTACGTCCACAGAACAAGATTGCATGGACCATTCAAAAGCACATGCTCGCCTGTCAACGTCACCAGATCCAAGTGACGCTGAGGGAAGGAGGAAGAAAATAAGTGAGGACACACAGCCGAGCGTCCCTGGGGTCTCAAGAGGGCCTCCAGACCCATGATGGAAGTCTTTATTTCAGAATGCTTGTGGAGCTTGGCAGCCTGAGCTTGATTCTCTGGCACCCACAGAAAACCAAATGTATAAAATGGCACGTATTTCTGAAGTTTGTTTACAGTGGCAGGGAGCCCTGGCATGCCCATTCTCTCTCTCTCTCTTCCTCTTTCTACCTCTCTCTGTCAAATAAATAAATAATTTTTAATCATTTCATTTATTTATTTGCAAGGAGGGGGATAGAGAATGGGAGCACCATGATCTCCAACTGATGCAAATGAACTCCAGATGCATGCCCCACATTGTACATCTGGCTTTATGTGAGTACTGGGGAATTAAATATTGGTTTTCAGGCAAGTGCCTTAACTGCTGAGTCATCTCTTCATCACTAAATGAAAGAAAAAATATATTTTTTAATGAAACAATATTCTCACTGGTGGGTGGACCACAACTTTTCTGTTGGAAAGACCCTGCGTAAATCATTGCCTCCTCTCCCCAAGTGTCTACTAAACACTTTCCCAAAGGTTAATCAGCTCTCGCCGGGGGTCATGCCACTGCAGTAGCCTGAAATCTATGATTTACAGATGGAGAGTGGTCAGATGACCCACAAAGCCCGTCATTAAGCAGAACACAAAGGTGCTCACCTCTGGCCTCGAGGGCAGATTCAGGCAGCTTTCCTCTGCGGCCGGAGGCCAGAGGAGCACTTTCGGGAAGGGCTCAGAGCCCTGCGGAGCCTAATGAGTTGATGCTCCAGGACCGTCTCCTTGAAAGTCCTCTTCCGCCATTTGGACATGAGAGAGTGTCGTGAGAAGTTAAGGCATGGCATGTAGGGATTGACAACGCCGTGTGTCATGGCTTGAATCAGATATTTCCCATAAACTCGTGTACTTTGAATACTTGGTCCCCAGTTGATGGCAGTTTGGGAGGGAGCCTTGCTGGAGGCAGAGTGCATTGTTTTATTTTTGTTGTTGTTTGTTTGTTTGTTTGAGCAGGCTGTGGGGTGTTATAGCAGGCTCCTCCTTGCCAAAGATGGATTGACTCTCTGCTGCTCTTTTCCAGCTGCCGTGGCAGAGGTGAGGTCCAGCCTCTGCTCGTGACACACTTGCCCCTGCCGTCATGGAGCTTCCCCTCCAGACCACAAGTCAAATAAACCGTTCCTCCCATCAGCACAAGGTGAGTTCTTCATAGGAAGTGGTTGACTGTGACTGAATCACAATGGTGGGTAAGCTTCAATATAAATCTTCTTAGTGAACCAATCAAAATAGACATTCTTGTCTCAGAGTTATCATTGTTCCAAGGGAGACATATGGGCACATAACTTCTCCCTCAGGAGAAGCCGGCACAGTAATGTTCAGTTGCATTAGCAACAGCTCTCCAAGGAGCCCCTGCGCTGCGTCAAAGGCACAGAAATGTATCACCTTCGGGGAACTCACAGTGCAATGATGTGAGTTGCTAATAACTGACACATCCATCATTTTTTTAAAAGTATTTATTTTTTTAAATTTTTTAATTTTTTTTCTCAATTTTTATTAACATTTTCCATGATTATAAAAAGTATCCCATGGTAATACCCTCCCTTCCACCACCTTCCCCTTTGAAATTCCATTCTCCATCATATCCCCTCCCCATCTCAGTCAGTCTCTCTTTTATTTTGATGTCATGGTCTTTTCCTTCTCTTATGATGGTCTTATGTAGGTAGTGTCAGGCACTATGAGGTCATGGATATCCAGGCCATTTTATGTCTGGAGGGAGCACATTGTACAGAGTCCTAACCTTCCTTTGGCTCTTACATTCTTTCTGCCACCTCTTCTGCATTAGACCCTGAGCCTTGGAAGGTGTGATCGAGATGTTACTCAGTACCCCAGTCACTTCTTTCCAGCACTATGATACTTTCTGAGTCATCCCAAAGTCACTGCCATCTGAAAAGAGAAGATTCTCTACCCAAAGTGAGAGTAGCATTAATATAAAGGGTATAAATATTAAGAGAAGTGCTTACTGGGCAGTTTGATAAGCATACTATATACATTTTTCCAGACATCAGCAGATGTTACAACCCTAGGGCTCATGACTACCCCTGTTTTAAGTTTTCAGTATCAGGGATGTGTTTATCCCCAAGGAGCGGGCTACCAGTCCAATTGGAGGGCAGTTGGTTTCCACCATGAAAGACGTGCCACTATTGCACCCGTTGGCTCATTTGGCCTGGCTGGCCAATTATAAGGCTTGCAGTGTCCACTGTTGAGTATCTTCACGGTTGGTATCTCTTTCTCCCATTGAATTGCATGTAGAATGTCTTCTTCCAGCTTTCTGTCACCTGGTCTACATGGAGGTTATCAGCTCAGTTCCAGCAGGATTTCTCAGTGGCCTTGCAGCCCATCTATTCCTGGTAGGAAACCAAGGGCTTCAGCAATGGCCTATAATGTTTTGCAGGCATCAGGGACCTTCCTGGCCAACAACTCACTGGAGGTATCCCATCCCTGCCACTGAAAATTTTCTAACAACAATCTATGGCTCCTGAGTGTTCCATTGTCCAAAACTGGAGGATTCCATATGACCTGGAATTCACTAGGTAGTCTCAGGGTGGCCTCGAGCTCTCAGTGATCCTCCTACCTCTGCCTCCTGAATGCTGGGATTAAAGGTGTGTGCCACCACACCCAGCTTTTTTGTTGTTGTTGTTTAAAATTTTTTATTTTATTTATTTACTTAAGAGAGACAGACAGAAAAAGGGAAAGAGAGAGAGAAGAGAATATGAGCATTCCAGGGCCTCTAACCACTACAAACAAACTCCAGATCCAGGTACCACTTTGTGCATTTGGTTTATATGGGTACTGGGGAACCTAACCTGGGTCCTTAGGCTTCACAGGCAAGCACCTTAACCACTAAGCCATCCATCTCTCCATTTCTATCTTTACTTATTTACAGTTAATGATAGAAACTTCATCAACTCAAGAGCTATCAAAACACATACTATCTATCTCATTAGATAATACCTTTTTTCAAACTCATTCTAATATGCTATAAAGAAGTGACCAATTCTGACCAACGGAATACGGGCAGTGATGGTGGGTGTCCCTTTATCAAGGCAGCTCTCCTTCCCTACTCATCTTGTCTGTTGTTTCCAGGGGCAGGGAGACAACGGCACCTCTAGCCGCTTCCTCGGGCCCAGCGACGGAAGCCCGCAGCGTGGGTGGTGTGTCACTATTCACCGTTCTCTGCTGGACTGTTCCATGGGGAGAAATAAAAAGCCACTACGCTTTGGAGACAGCCTATTGAATTGTGACTTGACATATCCCAATTAAAATGATGAACAAATATAATATAGTAATTAGGTGGACCAAAAATGGAAACTCAAAAAAAAAAAAAAACAATTTCCTCAAGAGATTAGGTCTAAGGATGGACACTGAAATTGATGTACATTACCTGCATGTCACGAGGAAAGGACTCTGCCTCTCAGTTTCTTGCGGCTTTATAAATCACTCATTGACTTATTCCACAAAAATGTTGAAGTCTTTTCTAAAAAATATTTTTAAAAATACTTTATTTGTGTATTTGCAAGGAGAGAGAGATAGAAAGAAGAGAGACAGAGAGAATGGGCACTGCAAGGCCCCTAGCCAATGCAAACGAACTCCAGATGTATGCGCCACTTGGTGCACCTGGCTTTATGTGGGCATTGAGGACAAAGCCAGGGTCGTTAGGCTTGGCAGGCAACTACCTAAATTGCTGAGTAATCTTTCCAGCCCTATAAAATATTTTTATTTATTTACTTGTGAGTGGAGAGAAAATGAGTACACCAAGGCCTCCTGCTATTGCAAACAAACTCCAAATGCATGGGCCACTTTGTATACCTGGCTTTACATGGATATTGGGGAATCAAACCCAGGCTGGCAGGCTTTGCAAGTAAGCACCATTAGCCATTGAGCCATTTCCTCAGCCCAAGAATGTCAAAGCTGTTAAACCACCTCCTGAACAGAAATCTGGATATCTCTGCCAAGGTTGTGAAGTCGTTCATTCATTCACTCGTCTTCCATATCTTGCCTCCCTGAATGGATTGCTTTCATCCACTGCCTGTTTGAAGCAGTGTGTGGGTGGGTGGGGGTGCTGCTGGAGAGGTGTGTTTGCTTGAATTCATCTAGGAACAATGCACAGACGATGGAACTCCAGAGGACAGAGCCCTTAACTGAGTGACCGAGAAGTAGGGTGCAGAAAACTCCGGAGAGCTGCTTCAGAGGATTTCACGTGACAGGGGACGATGTGCTTATACCTATGACACGATGTAGGATTCAAGATGTTGAACCAACTGGGTTTGTGGAGGTGCCCATCTGATTCTGTCTGTCTGTCTTGGAAGATGCTGGGTCGCTCCCCATTCGTGGGATCCTCTTCAAAGCTCACTGTAAGTCGCAGACACTGAGGTTATGGTCACACCCACACTGACCACACTCACTCATCCACGACACATGACATGCTTAATGTAGACACGGCCAAACACATTATTTCACCTGGTCTACAGTGACCCTTTGTAAATTCCTGCTGTGAGGTAAGCAGCTCTGATTTCAAATCATGAATTTAGTCTTGTAATTTTTTTTTTCAAGTCTTCATCTGTTGTTTCCAGGGGCAGGGAGGCAACAGCACCTCTAGCCACTTCCTCGGGCCCAGCCACGGAATCGCACAGCGTGGTGGAAGAAGCAAAATAACACCTAACTTGTGGCTGCTTTAATTTCTTACTTTCATACATTTGCTTGGCTGATAATGAGCGTTAAGACAATAACTTCACAGCCTGCTCCAAATACACAGTGGTGTGCATTTACCACTGAAAAGAATCCCAACCTACAGCTCGTGAACGCTTTTGTCTGGATAGCTCATTAAGTTGTTGTCAGAAATAGGAAAGTTATAATAATATGCACTACCTATGTCAATGACGCAATTAGGATGGAACACTGATCATCCCTGCAATGGGCTGTGTGCAAAATGGCTTCCTAGGGCTACAGAAATGGCCCGGTGGGTATGAGCCCTTGCTCTGCAAGCATGAGTTCCTGAATTTGAACCTTAGCACCAATCTAAAAAGCCAGGCATGACCACATACACTTACAAGCAAGAGAATCCTCGGGGCTCATGACCAGCCAGTCTGACTGAAAAATAAAAAAAAAATAAAATAAATAAAAAAAAACCAGCAGTTCCAGGCTCAGGAGAGACTCTGTCTAAGGAAATATTGCAGAAGGGCACTAGAGGCGGACGCACAATGTTCTCATCTGGCCTCCCCACGTGTGCACAGCTGCACGCATCTGCATACATATGTGCACACTCACACAAAATATAATGTAAGAAAATTCCTCCCGCCCTCGTCTCACATGCCACTTCTCTCACCAGGAAAAAGAGGCCACTTCTCCAGTTTGTGAATTGAAGGATGCCCTCATAATCCTCTTCATCAATGCAGTATAGACAAAAGGCTCTTAGGCGACTTTCGCTATGGGGCTCACATCTAACGAGCGCTGCTTGTGCTGTCTTGGGACACAGCAAACACGCCTCCTAAGCTACACTGTGGGGTCATGAGAGGCCTCTTGCCTGAGAGGCTCAGCGAGTTCCCAGCTGTCCCATGTCCCCTAGTTGAGCCCCAAGCTGTGAGGAAAGACACCTTGGATCCCCTGTAGCGTTAGTCAAGCTCTCCTCATACACCTTCCCCAGCTTCCCACCCAGTGACCCATGAACCACCCATGCAGAGCCATGCATGGCAAGCCCTGGCCAACATGCAGAACAGGGAGCAACTAGACAGTGGTGGTGGCATCAAGTACTAAGTTGTGGGTTGGTTTATGACATCATCACAGGGGAAACTAAAGCTTGAGGAATCTGAAGCCTCAGGGGCACCATGGATACCCTGGTAGCAAAGCCAGGGTTTGAACTAACCCATCATCAAATCCCACACATTGGGGGCTGGGTAGACAGCTTGCTTTACAAGCATGAGGATCTCAATTCAGATGCCCAGTTCCCATGAAAAGTTCTAGGAGTATGCCTGTAATTCCAGTCAGGTTGGCAAAACAGATCCCTGGGACTCACTGACTAGCTAGTCTAGCCAAATCAGTGAGCTCCAAGTTCAATGAGAGAGTGTTCCTCAAAAAAAAAATAAGGTGGGGCTGGAAAGATGGCTTAACAGCTAAGTCACTTGGCTGCAAAGCCAAAGGATGCAGGTTCAATTCCCCAGTACCATATAAACCCTGATGTACAAGGTGGCATATGTGTCTGGAATTCATTTGCCATAGCTAGAGGCCCTGGTGTGCCAACTCTCTCTCTCCCTCTCTCTCCCTCACTTTCTCTTTAAATAAATAAATAAATAAGGCGAAGGGCTGGAGAGATGGCTCAGCAGTCAAGGCACTTGCCTGCAGAGCCTAATGACCTGGGTTCAGTTCCCCAGTACCTATGTAAAGCCAGATGCACAAAGTGGCACTTGCATCTGGAGTTCGTTTGCAGTGGCTAGAGGCCCTGGAGCACCCATTCTCTCTCTCTCCCCTTGCAAATAAGTAAATAGAAATTAAAGCAATGCTAATAAAATAAGGTGAAGAGAAACAGAGAGATTCATCACATCAACACCTGGCCCACACATACACACACCATGTACCTGCTGTGGTACAGACTCATATTCATCCACACACATGTTAACACACATACATGCACACACATGTGAACATACACACATACAGGTTTACACACACAAGAAAAAACTCCACACATTTAACCACCAATCTATGTTGTCTACTTGGCGATAAGCAAGGTGCAAAACAGAAAGGACAGTCAGGAGCTCTAAGAGGTCCGTAAAGATAAATGAAGGAAAAAGATGATAAACAAACCAGAGTAAGACCAGGCCAGGGACCTGAGGTCATGGAGTCAATAAGGTATACAGGAAGCAGCATAGGTGCTGTGATAGTTGGAATGGATGTCCCCCAACAGATTTAGGAGGATTTTCAGGCTTGTAACTTAGCTCTCCAGCAGCCTGGCTGGAGGAGGTATCGCTGAGGGCAGACCCTGGGGTCCAGCCCTAAGATGTGGCTCGACCATTTGAGTCCCAGCCTGGGGCTTGCAGAGGCCGTGAGCTCTGCCTGCACTCCTGGAGTGGCGCTTTGGGGCCCTGGTGGCTTTTCTGTCTGCGCGGATCTGCGTAAAGAAGGCCAGCTTCTTACGCCATTCCCCCATCTGTAGGCTACAAGTAAATCCTTTCCTCCCGTAAACTGTGTCTGATTTGGAGGTTCACCCCAGCAACATGAAGCTGACTACGACAGTTGCCAACTTGTAGTTTTTGCCCTTTCGCTGTTGCCTGAGACAGGACACCGCCCCCCCGCCCCTTGTTACACTCACCTGTGTACTGTCTCTCCCAAGGCACCAGAGTCTGAGTTCTGAGTCACTTGTCAAACCTTGAGCCACTTCAGCTTAACTGGGAACTCTTGTCACACCATGCAACCTTTTTGTCCCTTAGTCCATCTTTCCACAGTATAGTGGGAAGAAGGACAGCTGGCTGATGGCCAACTGTCACGTGGACATGAACGTTTGATCATCATCTCGTGCTTTGGTATGAAGGTTAACTCAGACAATGCGCTCTTTAAAGCTTAGTGAATGGAAGTTGGTCCCTGAGGAAAACCCCCGCTGCCCCGAAACCTTCCTCCTTACATCTGGGCACTGTCCAGTTTGCTCTGCTTTCGTATCTACCGTTCTGTCTCTATTGTGGACCACATAAGCTCTCCCTTTGTCCCAGCTGCTATCGACAGACCCTTTCTCTTGTACACGCTGTTCAATTGTCATGCCAGTTTGGCTACAGGCTCAGGAAACTGTCTTAAGCCCCCAACTGATGGCCAGAGCCGAACTTCCCCCACTCCACCCAGGAAGCTCATTACGCCATGTGAAACAGTAAATAAGTTTCCTGCTGATCAAAGCAGAAGAACTTTCAGATGGCTTTTTTTTTCTTTCTTTTCTTTGTTCTCTGTCATCAATCTTTGGTACAAGCCAGGTCATTCATTTATTTATTTGTTTACAGTTTAGAATGGCATGAAAGCTCTCAGCTCCCGTGGGTGTAGATACAGCCTGCACACTTTAGAATGTGACATATATTGGCTCTGCGCTCTCATTGCTCATTCACTTGAATTCCTAGATCACTCAGTGATTCCAAAAAGCCAACAGCTTGACGGCTCCCAGCGCTCCTCCCAGAGCTCACTAGTCCAGCAGGGCCGGGGAAACCAGCCTGCCCTGCACGCAGGTCCTCTGCCTTGCATTCTGTTTGCCAGGCAAGATCCCTGCCACCTGCAGCGGGCATAACAAGGTCACAAGAGGCGTTTACATAACTTACTCCCCAGTACACATGCAGACAGCACCGAACCGACTGCCTTGAGTGACGGCCACTGCACCCCAGCACGGTCAGTCGTGGTGAGGCTGCTCCCTGGCTCTCCCATCAGTGCCACCTGGACCACCACGGGTGCCGCTCTCTCCCAGAATCCCTTTCTCCTCAACCTGGCACTGCATTACTTCAGCTGAGGTTCTTCAAAGCCAGGCCTGGGGCTGGAGGGATGGCTTAGCGGTTAAGACACTTGCCTGCAAAGCCAAAGGACCCCAGTTCCATTCTCCAGGACCCACATAAGCCAGATGCACAAGGGGGGGGCACATGCATCTGGAGTTCATTTGCTGTGGCTGGAGGCTCTGACACAGCCATTCACTCTCTCTCCCTTCTTCTTTCAAATAAATAAATAAATAAACCATGCCTCACTTTAAGTTCCACCATAAATTGCACATTTTTGTCTGTCCTCCTCAGGTTATCATGAGAAACTTGACTTTTAGAACACCCTCTAAGAAAACCTGGCCCCAGGTTTCCTGGAAGAAGCAATTTTTTTTTTTTTCTGCCTAAAGATTCAGTGGTTTCTTCTACCAAAAAATACCAGCAGCCGTTTCCATGGAGACAAGAAGGATATTCTTCTCAGGAAAGGAAAGAAAAGTCCAGTGACATTGGTTCATGCTCTGAAAATGAGAGAAGCAACAGAGAAGAGAATTCAAAGCTCTGCTCATAGAGATTGTTTTATTTATTCCTTAAGTAGATGAGAGATGAGATACCGACATCTCAGTATCTATGATTATTAATAGCCAAGCTATTAAAGAGTAATAGGGAGATTGGATGAAAGAGTGAGGAAAATAAAATGGCATTTATGTTTTAAAGCCATTTTTCCATTTTTTTTTAAATCACATGTCCAAAATTTATAGAATAGGCCTAGGAATGGAAAGAGAAAGGCTTTGTTCCCTGACTACAAATGAGTAAATAAACGTGAGCTCTTTGTTTCCTAGAACCTACAGGATACCATAGACAGTGGCAGGAGCAAGGAAGAAAAGCCGTGAGCTACAAACTGAGTGAGATGGGAAGGAAAACACCAGTGTGTAGAGACCACTCTTTCAGCCACCCAAGACCCCCTCATGTAATGCATTGAAATCGCAATGTCCAAAGGCTGAGGTGACCCAGACCACAGAGGCAGAGAGTTCGTAGTAATCGCTACTGGATGCCATCTGTCCGGGCAGATTTTGTACCAGTGGAAACAGCAGGCACCACGACACCGTTCAGATCAGCTCCTGTCTTTGTCTATGAGTCCAGCTCTTCACAAACCATAGGGTGGATACAAAACACATTCCCACATCTATAGAAGCAGTTCTAAATGAGACCAAAGTAGCCAATTAGAAAACCTGCAAAGCTAACCAATAAACACATTGATTTCTAAAAGAAAACAGCCATCTTCACTAATTTGGGGACTGAATATACAATTAAGCTAAATCTAGATGATAAAAGGGGAAAAAATCATGTTAGGAGCACAACTGGAATTTTTCATTGAAACACATTCATTCACTGAGTTGATTCAATTTTTCTCTTTAAATATTCAGCCATCTGCATGCCAGACATACTCTAATTTGGTGTAGTGTAGCACACTGGAGCAGCTATTGATGGATGCTCTCATTGAACACACATTTGTTAAGGGTCCATCGCCTGCAGTCTGATCAGCAGAGACCTGCTTGGCCATGAGGGACACGGGCAGAGTCTGCCCTGGAAGAGCTTACTAGTAGAGAAGGCCATCAAAAGAAACACACAGTGGGGCTGGAGAGGTGGGTTAGCAGTTAAGGCACTTTTCTGTGATGCCTAAGGACCCAAGTTCTATTCCCCAGTGTCCATGTAAGCCAGATGCACAAGGTGGCACATGCATCTGGAGTTCATTTGCAGTGGCTAGAGGTCCTGGTGTGCCCATTCTCTCTCTCCCTCTTTCTCTCTCTGTCTATCTATCTGCCTCTTTCTCTCTCTCTCTCTCTCTCTTAAATAAATAAATTAAATTTAAAAATATATTTATGTTGTTTGTTTCTGCAGGGTGTTTTGTTACAGCAATGAAAAGCCTCACAGAAACAGGAAGTGGGTGATAGGGAACATTCTAGGCAAGAGGAATAGAACAGAGAATAACACCAACCAGGAAAGAGCAGTTTGAGGAACTGAGAGGTGAGTACATCAGAGATTAGAACATTTATGATGATATAACTCGAAGATAAAGCTCATAAAGGACATGCACAGGCAGCATGGGGCCATGCTAACTTATCCAGCATCCATGGTACTGATTATTCTCTTCTAACAGCTGCTTGATAAAAAGACACGTGTTTATAGGCCAGAATAAAATCTACGTTTTGAGCTGGAGAGATGGCTTAGTGGCTTGCCTGGGAAGCCTAAGGACCCACATTCAACTCTCCAGATCCAATGTAAACCAGTCGCACAATACAAGCACAAGGCCGCACATGAGCACTAGGTAACACATGCATCTGGAATTCGACTGTGGTGGCCTGAGGCCCTGGTGTGCCAATTCTCTTTCTCACTTGCTGCTTCTCTCTCTCATAAAAAAATAAAAATTGGGAGATGGAGGCAGAATCAGAAGTTAATCCTCAGCTACACAGTGAGTTCCAGGCTAGCCTGAGCTACATAAACCCTGTTACAAAGAAGAGGAGCAGGAGGAGGAAGAAGAAATATGGCATACTAGAAATCTTGATCTCTCATAACACAGATGGTAGATTCACTTCTACTTTCTTTAATCCACTGCTATGTGTATATTTTTTCTGCTATTCTCATTGAAATGTAATCTAATCCCTGACTGACTATTAAATGAATTTATTAAATCAAATTCCTCTACCAAATTGTTGGAATCTTTACGAAATGGGCAGGATTGCAACTGGTAGAGAAATTTTCCCCAGAAGCAATGAGCAATGTTAGTATATATTTTAAGCAATATCTTTAAAAGCAGGAACCCATATTTCCATAATACCTGCATTAGCAGTTCAGAGATGCCCATTCAAAGATGTTATACTGCTATTTCTCAAAAAACAAAAAAAAAGAGGCACAGGAGAGATGGTCAAGGCACTTGCCTACACAGCCTAACCAATTTCCCAGTAACCACATTAAGTCCACAAAGTGTATCTGGAGTTCCTTTGCAGCAGCTAGAGACCCTGTCCTGCCCATTCTCTCTCTCTCTCTCCCTCTCTCTCTCTCTCTCGCTCTCTCCCCTTGCAAATAAAAAAAAAAGAAAGAAAGAAAGGGAGAAAGAAGGACCTTAAATAATAATGGGTGAATCAAATCATCTTCTAGCGATCTGGGAGTTCAGCACTGAACTCAGTAGCGAAGGAAGACACGTAGGCACATGGATCCTGTTTCATAAAATTATGTAAAATTAGAACTCTGCCTCTGGGTGTCATTTGGTCCCAGCCAATCTGGAGACAAGAAAAGTTACAGCCACGAGCTCTCCTCTATAGCTGCTCTGATGCCCTGTGCCTTCCCACACTCAGGGTAAACAGTGTCCTCCAGCCTGTCCTCAGGAGTCCCAGACCTGCACCCAAGCCTGAGGCATGGAGGACAGACAAAAAGACACGTGTAGCCCGTCACCACAAGAACACCCGGTGTGAGCTGCGCAGGAGATCCAGCACCCCCACCAGCCTCGAGGACTGGCCGTGCGAGGTCCTGGAGCTTCCGCCTCTAGACTTGGTGAAGATGAGCTCCTTTGAAAAAGAGTCTTTTCCTAATGTCCAAGCAAGCTCTCTTATCCAATTGCCAGTGCAGGTGTGAGTGAAGATGACTTTTTTTTCTGTCATGTTTGCAATCAACCTACAACTCTGGGAAAGGTGAAAATTATTGTGGATTAAAAAAATGTAAAACATTATTGCATTAGATCTACATCCATCCATAAGCAGAAGCCAGGCTGAGAGGAACTGGCTTGGGACTAGCAGAAGGTAACTGGGGAGAGAGACCCTCCAAGCGGACAGCAGAGGAATCCCCTGGACTCGGGCAAAGGGAGGGGGCCCACCTAGTCCCACAGCTGGTGGCTACAGAACTGGCCCTGAAGAGGGCTGTCCTGCGCTCAAGCCTGTCTCCAGTGCCAGGAGGTGCGACCGTCCCTGCTTCACCTGGAGCCCCTGAGCACCGCCGGGCTGCCCTGGAAGGCCGGAAAACTAGTGTGGGCGGGCGCGAGGTCATGCTGACCCCAGCCACACCCTTCCTGTCTTCCGACCTCGCAGGAAGGGCTGTGGCCAGGCCCCTGTGATGGGTCAGAAGACGTGGCACTAGCCAGCAGGCTCGGCCTGTGGAAAGCGTGCTTGGCACCGGTCATGGCCTCCACCCTGGACTTGGAATGAGGCGGCAGCAAAAGCGGATGGCGATGGGACACTAGACCTTGCTGTCAGCCCCCCACCCCCCCGCCGCGCTCACATCTCATAGATGGAGAAACAGAAGAGAAAAGGGGCCACATGTCAAGGCTTCCTGCTTCCCAGTGTCACATGCGTCCCAACATTTTATACCCTTTCATAAAATCCCAGTGTAAGCTACCTGAGAATGCAAACTCCAGTCCCAACAAAACAGGATCCTATTTTGAGCTTTACTTTTTTTCTTTCCCAAAACCAGATCTGCCAGCCGAGGAAGCAGGGGTGTGTGTACTGATCTCATAGCTAGACTGAGAACCAGCTCCAGGGAGATGGCAACGGGCACTCAACCTCAGCAGAGCAGAGATCCAGAGGCCACAGAGAACTCAACGCTAAATTAGCTTTCTAGCACACCCACGGTGGCTCAGGGAACATTGTTGAAGAGGGGGGAAAGACTGCAGGAGGCTCAGGGTGGGAGGGATTAGCTGAGGCACCCCACAGAGGCTGACTGAGGCCTTTAGGACCCCACAGTGAACATCAACAGCCCCACCAAGGAGAACCCTCATAGAATGGTGATGGTGGAGAGAAGATATAAGAGGACAACCTTTTTATGAAAAATCATCCAATATTTTTTAAAGGGGGGGCCTGGAGAGATGGCTTAGTGTGAAGCCAAAGGACCCAGGTTTGATTCCTCAGGACCCACATAAGCCAGATACACAAGAGGCACATGCATCTGGAGTTCATTTGCAGTGGCTGGAGTCCCTGGCATGCACATTCTCTGTCTGTCTCTCTTCTCTCTCTCTCTCTTTCTCTCTCTCTCTCTTCTGCAAATAAATAAAATAAAAATAAATGAATAATAAAAATATATATGCAGAAGTCCCATGACTTCAAAAGGAGGCCTAACACATGCCAGCAGGGACATCATGCATGCAACTAGATGAGATGAGGTCACACAGGAATAGGCATCCGCTGGCCCCATGTGACCTGTGTGAGACAACAGCAGTGAGGAGATGGAGAAAAGCTTCAGGAGGTACCAGAAGGGTGGGCCGCATCCACAAGCCACCGCAGCCCGCGAGAGTGGGGACAGGAGTCTTCATGCTCTGGCTGAGAACCCAGCCGGGGACGTCTTGCTCTTAGGCTTCCACCTCCCACGCTGACGGGACAGCTTCTAGAGCTCCAAGCTCCCCAGTGCGTGACTGTTTGCTGCAGGGTCTCTAGGAAATTCACACGGGACCCATGTAGCCAATGCGACAACTGTGTTGAATATTCTAGAGAGAGACAAACAGCCCTATGGTGTCGAGGGCCCCATGCGGCGACTCCAACTCCCCACGTGACCGCTCACTTCCCTCCTTTTAAAAACTCTTTTCTTTTCTTTTCTTTTCTTTTCTTTTTCAAGGTAGGGTCTCACTCAAGCCAAAGCTGGTCTGGAATTCACTCTGTAGTCCCACACTGGCCTTGAACTCACACCTGTCCTCCTACTTCTGCCTCCTGTGTGCTGGGATAAAAGGCGGGCACCACCATGCTCAGCCCCTCTGAGTCCCTTTTTTATTAAAAAAAAAAAAATGATTCCATTTGCAAGGGCGGAGAAGAGAGAAGGAGAGCGAGAGAATGGGCGCACCATTTTCTTTAGCCACTGCAAATGAACTCCATATTCATGTACCATTTTGTGCCCCTGGTTTTCCATGCTATTGAGGAATTGAACCCAAGTTGTTAGGCATTACGGACAAGCACCATAACCACTGAGCCATTGCTCCAGCCGTCTGACTTCCTTTGAACAATACAAAAGAGATGGAGAGCAGGCGTGGTGGCGCACACCTTTAATTCCAACACTCGAGAGGCAGAGGTAGGAGAATTGCCATGAGTTCAAGGCCGCCCTGAAACTACATAGTGAATTCTAGGTCAGCCTTGGCCAGAGTGAGATCCCACCTCTAAACAACAACAACAAATAAAAAAAGCAGAGAGAGATGAAAATAGTAGCACTTTGTAGTTTGCAGTAAGACTAAATGAAACTGTGCCTCTTAAAACATATACCTCAGAGGCCAGAGAGTAAACCGCTTCCCATGCAAGCATGAGTACCTGAGCTCAGATCCCCAGAGTCCATGTAAAAAGGGCACATTTGTAATCCCAGTCCTGGGATGATGGACACATGAGGGTTTTTAAGCCTTCTGGCCTAGCTAATCTAGCCAAATCCCCTCTAAGATTAGAAAGAGAACTGCCTCACAATAAATAAATAAATAAGAGGAACACAAAAGAAAAGAAAAAAAGGTGGATGGGCTGGGAGATGGTTCAGTGGTTAGAAACACTTGCTTGCAAAACCTGCTGGACCAGAGTTGTTTCACCATGTAAAGCCAGTGGCAAAGTGGGGCATGCAAGTGACTTGTTTTCAGTGGCAGAACACCCTACCAAGTGTGCCTGTACACACACACACACACACACACACACGTGCACAGTCCAACACACAGATGAACATACACATGCGCTCACAGTGCACCACACAGACAGACACGCATACACACATGCCTGTACACCACACACATACACATGTACACTCACAGTTCACACAAACACACATGCCCATATACCACACACATACACACACAAATACAGATTACTATGAGGTCAAATTATTACTGATTTTTCCAAGCAAACTTAAACACAAGGAAAAATCCCAGAGAACAATTTCCCAAACCTAACAGAAGTCCTAATAACCACTTTTCTGTTGTCCACGGGTACACCTTGTTGCCGTGTGGGACAATTTAAATGAAAGCAAATGTCACAGAGGTTCTCAGGCACATCTGCCACAATGCAATGGCTCCACAGCCACAGAGACCTGTAATCACAATGTGGCATGTCACTGCACAGGGCACTTCCAGGATTATATCGCCACCTCACTGCTTTGAGGCCTTGGGTACTTTCTGACCCAGCAGCCCAGACTCCAGGTGTGTGGTATCTCTCCTTTCAGTGTGAAAGGTTCCCAATACTGCATTTGTAAGTGGACATTTTTAAAACCCCTTTATCAGCACTAAACATAAAAGTCAGTTCTTATCACAGCCTCAAATAAAATGCAGAGCTACCAAGAACTTTTCAACTACTGTGGAGATACGGGAAGCTATGAATAAGAGGACAGATTAATCATGTGAATACCAGAAGATGAATAACTTTTTCAGCAGTGCCCACAAAAGTCAGAGGGACTCTGAATTTAAGAGACAAGAATGAGGGCTGGGGAGATGGCTTAGTGGTTAAAGCACTTGCCTGCAAAGCCAAAGGGCCCAGGTTCAACTCCCCAGGACCCATGTAAGCCAGATGCACAAAGTGGTACTTACATCTGGAGTTTGCAGCAGCTGAAGGCCCTGGCACTCTCTCTCTCTCTCTTGCTCTGCCTCTCTCTCTCTCTCTTTCTCTTTCTCTCTCAAACAAATATAACTGAACATTTTTTAAAAGGAACAAGAATTGGTCTAAACACATGGCACCCAAGCCCCAAATTCTCTGCAGAACAAGAGAGACCATTCTTATACCACATATTAGTCACAGACATGCTTGTCCGCCTCAGTGTCTGGGTGGGTTGAACTCTGTGTTGCAGGGTGGACTGCAGCCAAGGCAGAAGAGGTACAAAACCAAGATATAGAACAAAATCCAAGAGACAATGGGTCTTGCATGTGTCTGGCTAGATGTCACCCAAAATTCTTTCTTCTTCATAATTGACCCATTGAAAAGTCATTATGTAATGACCAGTTTGAGGCAGTCACAACATCTCCTGTTTTGAAACCCTTCTAGGAACAGGAAGAATATGATGAGCAAGTCATATTCCTGTCTCCATTGAGAGGGGGAAGCCGGGGGCTGGAGAGCTGGTGCAGCACCTGAGGCATCTACCTGCAAAGTCTAACGACCAGGGTTCGGTTCCCCAGGACCCACGTGAAGCCAGATGAACAAAGGTGGCACATGCGTCTGGAGTTCACTTGTAGGGCCTAGAGGCCCTGCACTCATATCTCCCTCCCTCCCTCTCTCTCTCTCTCTCTCTCTCTCTCTCTCTCTCTCTCTCTCACTCTCTCTCTCCTTGCAAATAAATAAATAAAAATATTTTTTTAAAAATAAAAGAAAGGGAAGACATGGCTCAATAAAAAGCAAATTAAAATATAGAAGTGAGGTTCTGTTTCCCATACATCTGAGAAGAAATACAGAAAGAAGATTGAACTTCTGAATAAAAGCACAAAACAACAAAAACACGAATTTGCCTCAAGCTTAGCGATAAGCAGGGCCAAAGTACTGCAAGGTGAGGGATGGACAAAGAAGAATTGGATCTCCTTACTGTTCGGGCAAGGGAAAGGCTGTTCAGTGAGGGTAATGAGGAGGGGGCATGGGCATAATCACCGAGGGAGCACCGTGGAAGTCCAGTGGTCACCTGCCCGGCCATGCTGGATCTTACAGTCACAGGACATCATCTGGTTTCTAAGATCAGACAAAGGAGACGCGTGTGGGTGCCCACCACAGCCATCACCACACCTCCTCCACATCACACCTCTTCAAGCATCACACATCACCTCTCATGGACATGCTCGGATTTCTTCCTCTCTCATAAATATCAGAAGGTGTGCTGAGGATCAGATCCCAGAAAATTTCTTTATTTATTTTATTAGATATGGACATATTTGCTATGTAAACAACACATGTGGGTACCATCCTTTCCCTCCTCCTTGATGCTCCTTTCAGGGGCATGCAGCCCAATACCATAGGAATTGGGGGTCACGCATTATGGAGGGGGGAGAGGCAATGTCTCTGTGCAAAAAAAAAATAAGCCAATTTGTGGCTCTAACAATCCTTCCACCCCACTCTTCCACAAAATTCCCTGAGCAATGCTGGGAGCATGTTAAGTTTACTTCAGTGATGGGATCTTAGGAGCCCCTCTTAGTGAATCTGATATCAGCACAAGGGTGATGAAGATGGACACTCGGACTCTCCACACCTACCAGCAAATTTATTCTGATACCACCCTCTCTAGAGTTCTGTCCTTGAAAAGGCAAAAGAGCAAGGCAATGAGCTGCATGAGGAGAGGGGCCTGAATGCCTTTCTTCTCCATCCAGAAAAGATAGCAGCCTGGGGAGATGACTCAGCAGTTAAAGGCACTTTCTTGCAAAGCCTGACTGCCCGGGTTCAATTCCCCAGTACCCACGTAAAGCAAGATGCACAAAGTGGTGCATAAAATCTTCAGTGGCAAGAGGCCTTGCCATGCCCATTCTCAGTCTCTCCCTCTCTCTCTCTCTCTCACACACACACACACACACAAACACACAAATAAGTAAAATGTTTTTTTTTAATTGATACAATACCAGCAATGTCCACACACCAAAGAGCCCACCTGGCCATCCCCATTCCTTTCCTAGCACACCTGCCTGCCACCTGGATGTGCCCACAGTCCCTTCCTGGAGAAGTTTCCTGCACCAGAAATGTGGCTTCTTCAAGGCAAAGATGAGAGGCACACCTGAAGATTCAAGGTGCATGTCCCTGAAACATTTACAAATTGACTTCCCAAACCAGCCCTCACCCCTTGTATATGACATGGCGGCAATGCGACGCCTGGTGTGTGCTCTGTTAATACAAAACCACTGCTCCGCAAATCCTTTCCTCCACCCCAACCTGCTGTACGGAGAGGGTTCATTCCTCCAGCTCAACCAAACCCTATTCCACCAGATAGAAAAATTCATGCTTTATAATGGCATGTGTAAACTACACCATAATGACAAAGAAAAAGACTAAATGCAATCAACAATGAACGTTGAAGCTGGTAAAAATCATTGGCATTATAAATTGACTCTAAAGACATTTCAACTCATTAGCAAAAATTCTGAAGATATTGAATAAGCTAATAACCCAAAACAGCAACAAAAGTTACTGTGTTTAAGAGCACATGGGTGGTAACAGTGGAGGTAGATGACACCCAACTCCGGCTTAGAGATTCCTGTTTTAAGTAAGCCTGGAAACTTCTCTGATATACTTCCCAAGGCCCAGACACTGTGGCAGAAGAGCTGGCAGAAAGAATGTGAGAGCCAAAGGAAGGGAGGCGTGCTGACAGTGCTGTCTTGCAGACGCAGAGTGGCCGTGCCGCTCCTGACCTCACAGCGGCTGACATGACCCACGTGAGGTCTAAGTAGGAGGGAAACGTGATGGCATAAAGTAGAAGAGAGATTCATTGAAAAGAAAGGGGTCAGTGGAGGGCGCATTTGAGAGGGGAAGGAAAGGATGGTCGGAGGAGATTATGATCATGCCATATTGTCTATACTTGTGGAAGTTATGGATATTTTTTTAAAAAGGTAACACAGTCTAAACAATAACAAAAACAAAAAACTGTGAGAACTTCAACGCCGTGTTGGCAGGGTCTTAGCTCCCCAGCCCATCTTCACTTTCATAATTTTTTAAAATTTAATTTAATTTAATTTATTGCAAGCAGAGAGAAAGAATGGGCACGCCAGGGCCTACAGCCACTGAAAACGAACTCCAGACGTATGTGCCCCTTGTGCATCTGGCTTACGTGGGTCCTAGGGAATCAAACCTGGGTCCTTCGGCTTCACAGGTAAGTGCATGAACCACTAAGCCCTCTCTCCATTTTTTTTATTTTTGTATTTGCCTGTGTGTACATGCGTGCATGTACACACACATGCCATGGCACTTGCGAGGAGGTCGGAGAACCACCCTGAGGTGCCGGGGCTCTTCTCCATCTGTAAGTCACGCCCTCTTGCTGCTGCAAATGAAAGCCCGTCTACGTGGCCTGTTAGCTTCATATTCTCTTGGCTCTACCTGCCACCATCATACATGTGTTAGGACTACAGATGGCAAGACCTGAAACTCAGACAGGAGACTGAACCCCTAAATGTAGTGATACAACAGAGAGAGGTGAGCTTGCTTCCGTTTCAAAGGCAACCTGGACAAGCTCTCCCGGTGGGGTGTGTGGGCAAGAGGAAGACAGGCGAAGGGCTGGTTTGATGGGACCCAGATCCAGGCTTGAGGAGGACCCGGCCCTCCTCGCCCAGCTCCTCGCGGGCAGACTTAGCGTTCTCTCTCACGTACAGACGGTGACTCTTGACACTTCTAAGTTCTGAGCATCTCCACTTCATCTCAGTCTTCACAGGTGAATGTTTTTTTGTTTTGTTTTGTTTTTTTTGTTTTTTTTGCTTTCTGTTCATTCATGCATACAGGCACAAGTTAATCCAGCCAATAAATGTGGATGGGGTTCTCGGTATGGCTCCTGGTACTGTGATATACATATCTATGGGGGAAAGCAAGAAAGTGAGGCTCTAAACCCGACTTTTCCAGGTGTCTGTCACCACGGGGAAGGAGGCTTGTACTACCTAAAGTCACACATCCTCAGCTCTGAGGGACCGACATGTTACTTCCCTGGGCAGCATCCCAGGTCTTCAGGAAAACCATACCTTGCGAGGCATGGAGGGCAGTGGGACGTTGTGGAAAAGAACTGAAATGTTATGCTAAGATTACATAGATGATAAAAACCTGGAAGGTGGAGAAGAAGGGTAAAAGAAAATGGGGAAGAGACCAGAAAAAAGGAAGGCTTAGAGCTTCCTGGCACTTCTGAGACCACACGACCTACACATGATCTCGTGGAGCTGGGAGATTGCTCAATGGGTCAAAGCACTTGCTTGTAAAGCCTGCCAGCCTGGGTTTGATTCCCAAGCACCCACTTAAGCCACACGCACAAGGGCTTCCCTCACAACAGATGTGCCACTATTGCACCAGTTGGCTCATTTGGCCTGGCTGGCCAAATAAAAGGCTTGCAATGTCCACTGTTGGGTATCTTCACTGGTGATTTCTCTCTCTCCCATTGAACTGCATTCAGTGTGACTTTTTCCAGCTGTTGGCTGGTCTACATGGAGGAGGTTTTCCTCTTAGATTTTGATTAGCCCTCCCTCCACCATTCCTTTACCCAATCTCTTACCCTGACCTCACTTGGGCCTTGTCATCCCCTTTAATCTGTTCTTCTACTTACATATATACAATACCATCCTACTAAGCCCTCCCTCCCTTTCTCTTCCCTTTATATCTCCTTTCTAGCTTACTGGCTTCTGCTACTGAGTTTTCTTCCTATTGATTATAGTAAGTGAGGTAACTCAGGCCCAGAAAGCCAAAAATGACATGTTCTCTCTCATGTGTGGATCCTAGCTACAGATGATTGGACTTTTGCATGAACTTTTTCCCTAGGGGGAGGTATGGACAAAAATCAAGTCACCCCAGATAGGGCACAAACCATAGACCAAAGTGATGATTCCACCCAAAATCTAGCTTGGTGACCCAGTGAATTTACTAAGCTCCTCACAGGGGCATGTGAAGCCGTGCAAAAGGCTCACGTCTTGACCATGTTCCAGAGATCAGTAGAAAAGCTTAAAGACCTCCTGAGTGGTTTCATACATGTTTTAAATTTTTTATCTTATTCATTTAATTTATTTATTTGATAGAGAAAGAGACAGATAAAGAGAGAGAAAATGGGCATGCCAGGGCCTCCAGCCACTGCAAACAAACTACAGATGCATGCACCCCCTTGTGCATCTGGCTAACATGGGTCTTGGGAAATCGAACCTGGGTCCTTTGGCTTTACAGGCAAATGCCTTAACTGCTAAACCATACCCCCAGCCCACATTTTTAAAAAAACATTTTCATTTATTGGAGAGAGACAGAGAGAAAGAGGCAGACAAAGAGAGTGTGTGAACACGGGCACACGAGGGCTTTCTGACACTGCAAACGAACTCCAGGCACACGAGCCACTTTGTGCCTCTGGTTTTATGTGGGGACTGGGGAACTGAACCCAGGCCATTAGACTTTGCAAGCAAGTGCTGAGCCATCTCTCCATCCCTCACACATTTTTCAAGAAAAGGTATTTTCCTTTTCCAAATGAAGGGTTCAACATAAAGTTGGCCAAAGAAAGATAATTTGGGGCTGGAGAGGTGGGTTAGCAGTGAAGGCGCTTGCCTGGAAAGCCAAAGGACCCAGTTTGAATTCTTCAGTGCCCACATAATGTGGGTACACAAGTTGGCACACACACTCGGAGCTTGTTTGTGGTGGCTAGAAGTCTGGCATGCCCATCCTCCCTCCACCCCCCTCTCTCTCTTCCTCCCTCCTGCCCTCCTCCTCTCTCTCTAGTAAATAAGTAAATAAAGTTAAAAAGAACATGTAATTTGAGCTTAAACCGACCAGGAGGGGTACTCGTGGTCGAGAAACCGCCACTGTGACAGCTTACACACTCCTAGTGCTTGGATGCTAATTCTCCCCAGACACAAGGGCCATCGGGGCACTTTCAAAACCACTAGCTTGGGTCACCATAGAAGAAACTGCAGCAACAAGAAACTCAGAGGCGTTTGCCCTGAAAAGGGACGTGCACCAACTCCTGGGAGGACGCACAGCAAGGATGACACTCCAGACCCTTGTCCTGCCTTCATTCTGGCTCAGTCCGCCCTGCTTCCCCAGCGTCATTGTCAGAAAAGACGGTGTTCAAGCCAAGAACCCGGGGCGACAATCAGAGGAGGCCATGCCTTTCTGGACATGCCCACCCCACCACAGCTGCACAGTTGCACCCTGTAAAGGACCTGCTGGGCAATGTTTTGTTTTGGCTCAGATTCCAACTCCCAGAGCTTAAATGACTGAAACCATGAAGGGGTCTCACTGGCTCACACAAGTACAGCCAGGCTCAGTTACCATCGCACTCTAGATCTCAAAAGGAAAACCTCTTCCTCCTCATCTCCTGCCAGGCTCAGCTCTTCTTTTTAAAATACTTTAAAAAATATTTTATTTGTTTGCAAGCACAGAGATAAAGAGAGAGAGAAGGAGAGAAAGTTTGAGTACACTAGGGCCTGTAGCCACTGCGAACAAACTTCAGATGCATGCAGCACTTGGTGCATCTGACTGATGTGGATATTGGGGAATCAAATCCAGGTTATTAGCTCTGGAGGCAAGTACCTTGACCACTTAGCCATCTCTTTAGCCCTCTGCTGTCTTCTCAATTGCTTCATTCTGGGGGCTGGAGAGATGGCTCAGTGGTAAAGATGCTTCCTGCAAAGCCTGATGGCCTGGGTTCTATTCCCCAGGACCCACATAAAGCCAGACACACAGGTGACCCATGTGTCTGGAGTTCATTTACAGTGGCAAGAGGCCCTGATGCACTCATTAGCGCTCTCTCTCTCTCTCTCTCTCTCTCTCTCTCTCACTCTCACTCTCTCTCCTTGCAAATAAATGAATATTGAATTGCTCCATTTCCAAGACCAAAAGCAGTTACTGACAACAGTAAGCTTATTTAAGACAGTCATAGCCCTTGCCTGATAGTTTCAGCAAATGTCCACACAAAGGCTTTGATTAGCAGGGTGTGGTGGTGCACGCCTGTAATCCCAGCACTTGGAGGATCACCGTGAGTTCAAGGCTACCCTGAGACTACAGAGTGAATTCCAGGTCAGCCTGCGCTACAGCGAGACCCTACCTCAAAAAACCAAAAAAAAAAAAAAAAAAGAAAGAAAAATTTAATTAAAAAAAAGTCTTTGCAGCACTGGTTTCCATCTTTGTCATCAAAGGAAGTTTATATTGACCCCCACCTGAGTCTCAAGACCAATTTTGGGACTGGCTCTAGCCCAGGATGACCTGGAATTCACCATGTAGTCTCAGGCTGGCTTCAAACTTAGAGAGTAAGAGAGAGAAAGAATGGGTTCATCAGGGTTTCTAGCCACTGTCAACAAACTCCAGATAAATGCTGCCTTATGCATCTAGCTTTACTTGGGTACTGAGGAATTGAACCTGGGTCATTAAGTTTCGTAGGAAAGTGCCATAACCATTGAACCATCTCTCCAGCCCAAGGCCATTTTGAGGGCCTGAAAATAGTTGATTCCATCTGGGGTTGGGGAGGACTGGGAATTATAGGTGGTTCATTAAAGAAAGAGGGGAGGGGGCTATGAATGACCAGCAATACCAGGTTCTCCAAGGACAGTAGTCTATGACCAGCAAATACTCGGCATTTCTTGGCCCCTCATACCCATAACAGGTAATTTTAGGAACAATGACTCATGGGCGTGTGGGGATATTGATATGAAAACAGACATGGAGCTGGTTTTTCTGCTGTGAGTGCTCAGTGGTGGCTTCAGTCCTAACCAAATCAAGCCTGTAGAAAGGAGGTTGTGGCTGGGCGTGGTGGTGCACACCTTTAATCCCAGCACTGGGGAGGCAGAGGTAGGAAGATTGCTGTGAGTTCAAGGCTACCCTGAGACTGCAGAGTGAATTCCAGGTCAGCCTGGGCTAGAATGAGACCCGACCTCAAAAAATCCAAAGAGAGAGAGAGAGAGAAGGAGGTTGTGTCAACTAGAACGGAAGTGCAATGAAATGTGCTGAGTCCAGGGGCCTGACTTCAGGTCAAATGCAAATCCTCCATTGATGTTGGAGTGAATTCTTCATCTCCACTGCAGGTAACAGGATGAAAGAATGCTTCCAGGAAGATTGCTTCTCATGTGACATCCTCCTTTAAGACAAATAAAAGCAACCAAAGGTCCCAAACATGGGCTGGAGAGATGGCTCAAGAGCTAAAGGTGCTTACTTACAAAGCCTGATGGCCTGGATTCAATTCCCCTGTGCCCATAAAAAGCCAGATGCACAGAGTGGCACATGCATCTGGAATTCGTTTGCAGTAGCAGGAGGCCTTAGAGTGTTTATGCGCTCTCTCTCTCTCTCTCTCTTTCTCTCTCTCACATTGTCTGCCTATTTCTCTTAAAAGGAAAATAAAAATATTTTAAAAGTTCCAAACATTACTAAGAAGAATGGGTACACACATCAAAAAGTATCTCTAGCAACTATGCTTATCTCCTTTAATCAAAATTGTTCTTACTCTTGTTGTAGAATCTGTTTTGTTTTACAGATAGCAGAAAATACTGAGGAGCTCCACAACCCATCAGTACCTCAAGGTAGCTGATTGCCTGCCACAGGTCACCTGCACCATATTGGCCTAGGACCCACAGACATTGCAGCAATACAAGTACTGCTCTCACTGCTCGCCTGACAACCAGCTCCAAGAGATGGTGACAGACAGTGTTGTCACTCAACACTCATCAAAGCAGAAATCCAGAGGCTACAGAGAATTCAACATTCAATCAGACTTCTATCATACCTGCCACGGCTCAGAGAACACTATAGAAGAGGAACATGAAGATTGTAAGAGCCACAGGTGGGTAGGTATAGCCCAAGACAGGAGGGACCTCCCCCACCTTACAGACTGACCTGAAGACTCTACAGTGAATACCAATAACCCCACTGAGGAGGGCCCTCAGAGGGACAAAAGTGGAGGATAAGTGATATAAGAGTATAACCTTCTAAAAAATAAAATTGAGGGCTGGAGAGATGGCTTAGTGGTTAAGTGCTTGCCTGTGAAGCCTAAGGACCCCGGTTCGAGGCTTGGTTCCCCAGGTCCCACGTTAGCCAGATGCACAAGGGGGCGCATGCGTCTGGAGTTCATTTGTAGAGGCTGGAAGCCCTGGCGCGCCCATTCTCTCTCTCTCCCTCTATCTGTCTTTCTCTCTGTGTCCGTCGCTCTCAAATAAATAAATAAATAATTTTTAAAAAATAATAAAATAAAATTGAAATAAAGAAAAACAAACAAAAGTGGTCCACAAATAGTATGGCTTAAATTTTAAATTTAAGTTAAATTTTAAATTTAAAGTTTGAAATATAATGGGAATTTAAAGTGTGTGTGTGTGTGTGTGTGTGTGTGTGTGTGTGTGTGTGTGTCTGAAATGATAGGAATTTCTTGCCAACAACTTTTAAGGATTTTGCAAACACAAGATTGTAGAATGTTGCAAGTGTGCATAATTGTGACAGAATTCATGGTTCATCTTAAAAAGGAATACTCTACTTTCAGAGCACAGAAAAAGACTTCACATCTGCCTTTGCCTTCCCTGGCCTGGGGGTGTGGGGAATAAGGTCAAAGGCAGATTCCAGAGCCCCACACATTTCCTAGGACTTGGGTTTCCAAAATAGCTCTCTAGTTTCTTCAAAGGTTTGTTTCACAAAACAAGAGCTAAAATGTAATGAGAACAGGCTGAAAGAAAAGCCCTCACTGAGGGACATCAGGTGGCTTTGGAGGAGCCCATTAATGACGAGGCTGCCATCAACATCTGTTAGCACCTTTCATAATGCCCCTGGAGAATCCACTTAACTCTTGGCATCTAACAAAAAGGGATTCTTTAGGTCCAGCAACTGATAGATGCCCTGAATGTAAGCCACGAATGGAGTGCTTAGAGTGCCTCTGATGGAGTAAAACCCAAACAAGATGCGCTCTTCCCCAGGCTGGCTGGACTCATCCCACCCTGAGGGGAAAGATGACTTAATCCCCATAAAGTGAGGGCCCGGGGTCAGTCCAGGACAAGAGAATGGCATCTGTGAAGGACCTGGGATGGCGCCTTCCCTGGGCACTTGGGCAAACAAAGCCAGCATTGAAATAGGGCTGGTCACTTTCCCTCTCCAGATATGAACAGCAGGCTTCAGACTTTAATAATAGGGACCCAACCTGCAGACACACTTCACATGGCAGTGTAGCCACTGTGTTGTTCATTACAGGGTCCACGTCCTAAAGTCTCAGCTTCCCCCCACGGCCATGTCCTACAACAGCCTGAAAAGTGCATGTGTTAATCCAGGTGTTAGGGAATCAGAGGCTTAACATGATATGTTCCCAGACCCATGGAGCTTGATGAAAACTTTATTTTTCCCTTGGCATACTCCTTTTATACAGACAGATCCAACAATGTGTAAATATTTTTTTTCCTTTTCCCGTAATAGAAGAGCTATCTGAGTATCTCTGTAAGAAACATACACAGCGGGTCTCGTGGAATGCTATGGGCTTGGGGCATATCTGCAGTCCGTGAAACCTGCTCTTTTACCTCACACGTGGAGTGTCTGACACGTGTCATGGTACGGACCAGGACTCAGAGTGTATGTGCGGCATTCGAAGATGATGGAATGCCCACGATCGGGAGATGAGCACATGAGGAAACCATCACAATCCTCCTAAGTGTTGAAAACCAGAGGATTAGAAATGAAAGGGAGACAAGTTCACCAGCCAAAGGAGCACGATTATGGAAGGGTCACTGGAGAGGAGACCTTTAGCCTTCGAGAGTTAAGGAAGAATGCACCAGGTGGAGAGTGGTGGCGAGCAGAGGACGGGACAAAATGCAGGGTGTACATTCCACAAAGCAGAAGACAAGAGGACCTCATTGCAAATCCCAGCCCCCAGTGATCAGGAGTGGCAGCTCACGGGGTGCTGATGACAAAGGCTTTGTGGACGTATTGACATCCCATAATCCCCCCTAGAATTCATCCAGTCCACCTTGAGCCCATGCAGGGCCTCGGTGAACTGCTGTTCTGCAGCCTGGCGGCCCCCCAGTCCAACCACCTGCAGCTAGCTGCTTCCCTGATGGGATGTCTTAGATTCTGTGGAAGCCCAGGGGCAAGGCAGCCCTGGCCAGTGTGAATGATTTAATAACCTCACAGGAAACTGTCAGCCAATGAGAAATGGGAGACAGTGGGAAACTGCACGTTTTCGTTTCCCACAGTAAGATAGGTCTCATATGCGTCCTAAACAAGCCCCCATGGCATTCTGGGGAGGGGGATTGGACACTTCATTGCCCTCTCCTCACATCCCTCACTCCCTCACTGAAGCGCCCTGGATTTACCTTTCGAACATGTGCATTCATTGCCTAGTGGCGACCTCCGAAGTCATTACCTTCAATCAACAGTAAGCACTCATTATGTGTCATCATTTCTAAGGTCAGGAAATACACTCATGCTTTGTTGCAAGTGTCCAACTGAGGACCGCTAGGAAGTTCATCTCAGCGAACCTGAAGTCATCTGCTACAATCTGAAATAAGGTATGCTGGCTCGCCTGCCTCCACGACGTTCCTTAAGGATCCTAGCCTCCTAGGTACAGCCTCCTCTAATTACATCTTCCCTGCATGAGGCTGGCTTTTTGTCTAATCGAGTACTATAGGAAAGATAGTGTAGGGTTATGAGGTTAAATCTTTAACTATTGTGACAACCGGCTTGTTCCCTTCAGTTACGGAGGAAGGGATTTATTGGAGCTCACAGATCCAGGGGAAGTTCCATAGTGGCAGAAGAAGCTGGTCTGCTTTCACAGGACCAAGCAGAGAGAGAAGCACAAGCCTAAAAGCCAAAAGCCACACAGCACAGGAACTCCAGTTAGGCACACTTTGCAATCTTACACTGAAATTTCAAACCTACCACCACACCTTAAAATCTGACACCACCTCCAGTCAGGTGGCTACAGATGCAAACTGCAAACTAATAAGATTGGGGTCTATCTATTCAAGCCACCTCACAGAGCTTAGCAGGTTAGCCCTGTCCCACTACTGATTCCCACCTCAGACGGACGTGATAGTACAGCCTGGGCAATCTGTTACCCTGGAATTCCTGTCCTTGCTCTCCTAAATAGAACCTGATTATTGTCTAAAAACTTATTCTGGATGTAATTCATGTATAATTAAGCCAAGTCCAATGCCCCACTCATTTATTTTTCCTCTGGAGATGCATCTTAGAAATGTGACAATCCCTTCCCACCTGACTTGATCGTGTCATCCAACCCTTCACTTGTTAATCCCCAACTGTTTCATCACCAACATGTGAACCAAATTCTAAAATTGCATTTCCATCTAATTTGTAATTGATTTGCACTCTTTAGCAAGAATGCAGTCACTAGGAGTCAGCCAACAGAAGACCTAAATTACTCTTCAAGATTACCGTATTCACGTGCACATGGGAATTTCACCTTATAAATCAGATCTGAGCAAACAAGCCCTGGCCCCAGACTCCTCAAAATGCACACGTGATATTAGATAATTCAATTTGCAGATGATGGTTCAAAGCCTTCCTCCTTGTTCCCTTATGGCAAGTCAAATATAAATATTTCCAGTGCAGAATTGTCAAATGGACAAAAGAGGGTCTTCACTGGGGTGAAGTTATGCTCAGTCTATGATTCAACTTCATTCTGGAAAAAAACAAATTTGTCATCCCAAGAAAATGTACAATACCCTTAGTTTGTTCCCATGGGACATTTAAATTATAATCCAACTTTACAATTACACTTCCTTGGGTATACCACTTGGGTTATTCCCCAATCAAATAAGCACACCAGACTCAAGTGAGTAAGCAAAGGTCAAAATATAAATATTCACATAAACATATAGAAACTAGAACCCTGAAACTCATACTTGAAATTTCTTATGCTCTCTCTTGTTTTTAATGTGTCCACTTATTTCCCACAGCAATTAAAAGCCTCCTAGCTATATTGTCTTTCCATGATGATGCCAAAAGATGTTTACCTACAAAAGAACAAATCAGACCAAAAATCACAACAAAAATACGCAACTGGGCTGGAGAGATGGTTCGGTGATGAATCACTTGCAAAACCTGATTGTCCCAGTTCGATTCCCCAGTACCCACGTATAGCCAGATTCACAAGGTGGCGTATATGTCTAGCATTTCTCTACATCAACAGGAGGCCCTGGTGTGCCCATATTCTCCCCACTCAAATAAATAAATAAAGCATGCATTTAAAAATATGCAACGTGGCACTTCAGGCTTATAGCCATCTCATTTGCCAAAATGCTCAATTCCGGCAGGTTGCCATCTTTTTATTATGACACTAGCTAGAAAGGTTTTACTTTTTCTTTTTTAATGAGACATGCCAATTTCCTTTCAGTCATTCTCCAACTTAAGAAAAACGTTGCTTAAACTCTGAGAGATATAAGCTTTACTTAGGATGCCAGGGAGACAGATTTTAATTAGGTTAATCACAGAGAAATCGCATAATCTAAAATAATTAGCAGCAGTTGGCAAGCAAGGCATTATCTGTTGAAGGCAATCAGTAGAGAGCGCCAGGCTGGGCAGTTAAGGACCTAAGCAGAGTCTTCTTATTGCTGTTGATGAACAGAGAGTTACAGGCCTGTGTTACTCAGCCCTACTGTGTCTTCTCTCCCTCCCTCCCTCCCTCCCTCCCTCTCTCCCTCCCTCCCTCCCTCCCTCCCTCCCTCCCTCCCTCCCTCTCTCCCTCTCTCTCTCTCTCTCTCTCTCTCTCTGTCTCTCTCTTTCCTCCAAGCTCTCTGGACAGTATCACAACAGTCTGTCTGTGTATAGGCATGAATCCCATTTCCAGATGATGTCTGGGAACAAGCCTCTTTTTCTGATGTAGCCTCCAACAGTGATGTGAGGTGATTATTTTACACTAATATATTTTGTGTCACCAAATGTGTGGGCTCTTTTCAAAATGTAAGATATAAAATTCTGTTTTGCTGACTCTTACAAAAATCCCAAGAGTATTGTCTGAGAAGTGATGGGAAATGCCTTATTATTTTTATTTAATAATAGCTTTGATAAGCTACAATTCATATGCCATAAAAGCCATCCTCGGGCTGGAGAGATGGCTCAGTGGTTAAGGTGCTTGCCGGCAAAACAGGTTCAATGGAACCCTGAGTCAGTTCCCCAGTGCTCACGTGAGGCTGTGGGCACAAGGCAATGCACTCCAAAGTCCCTTTGCAATGGCTACAGCCCTGCTGTGACCATTGTCTCTCTCTCATACATAAAATATTTATTTTAAAAGCCATCCTTTTAAAGCTTGCAGCTCAGTATTTTACCATATTCACAAAGTTTTGCAAGCATCACCCCTAATTCTACAAAGTTTCAACACACCTAAAACAATCCCCACATCCATTAGCTAGCATTCCTCACCTCCCTGGCAACAGCTACTTTACCTCCAGCTGTACATTTGCCTGTACTGAGTAACAACTCCCACAAAGGGAATGCTGCCGTGTACAGCCTTCCTGAAGGGCTTGTCTCACGGTGCAACACTTCAAGGAGGTTTTGCAGAACAGAGCACCATTCCGTCTTTTCACCGCTGAGCGAGCCTGCCCTGCTACATACACATACACTACGCTTTTTCCTCTATCCATTTAGTGATGGATGTACGGGTGGTTCTCACCTCCTGGCTGTATGAATAATTCTCTGAATATTCATATACAACTTTGTGTGTGAACATATATTTTCAATTCTCTAGGCTATGCACATACTATTAGAATTTGTGGGCCATATGGTATGGTACTACTATCTATCTGGAATTCTTGAGGAATTGTCAAAACTGACTTTTAAGTGGTTTTATTGCATTGCAATTTTGCCAGCAACGTATGAGAGATCCAACTTGCCCATGTCTGCCATTGCTGTTTGATCAAAGCCGTCCTAGTCCTACCAAAGTCAAGGGCGTCTTCCAGACATTCAGCTCATATTTCCCTGACCACGCCCATCTGATTTGCATGGGTTTTTTAGGGGGGGTTGCTACTTTGTACTTTGTGTACAAACCCTTTGTCCATTTTAAAACTAGGTTGTCTTTAAATAGCTGGATTATAAAGGTTATTCAGTAATTTGTATATCATATCTTTATCAAATATATTATTTGAAAATATGTTCTCAGATTATGTTTTTAATACCCTTTGAAACACAAATGTTTTTATTGATTGATTTGTTTTTATAAATACATTGTACACATAGCCCCCCACCCATTCCTGATTCTGCTGAGGATCTCTGGTGGGGGGGTATTGATATTCATTGTGGGGACCAAGAGGCCTCTCAGTCTCTGCAGGATGGAGAAACATGGTGTCTCTGGCTGTTCCCACCCACCCTGAGGCTCTGACAATCTTTCCACCCCCTCTTCTGCAATGAGCCTGAGCCTTGGGGGGCAAGATAGGGATCTGATTTAGTGCTGTTTCTCCTTAATTTTGATGACAGCCAATTCAATATGTTTAGTTCTTGATGCCTTTGGCATCATTTCTAGGAAACCATGTTAAATCTGATGTCATAAAATTAATTTTAATTCTTACTTTTTAAAATTTATCTATTTATTTGAGAGAGCAAAAGAGAGAGGAACAAAGAGGCAGACAGAGCGAGAGAATGGGTGTGCCAGGGCCTCTAGCCACTGCAAAGGAACTCCAGACGCATGCGACCCCTTGTGCATCTGGCTTAAGTGGGTCCTGGGGAGTCAAACCAGGATCCTTTGGCTTTGCAGGCAAGCACCTTATGCTTTAAGCCACCTCCCCAGCCCATTCATTCCTACTTTTAGTTCTGTGATTATTTGTGAGTTATCTTTTTATGGGATATGATGTAGGGGCACAACATTTTTCTCTTCCAAATATCCATTCATCCTGGCCTGGGATTAAAAGACAATATGTTCCTTCCTGAATTTATTTGGCACTCTTGTCTAAAAAAATCAATTAACCTTGTCAGGCTTTATTTCTAAATGTTCGATTCTACTCCATTGAGCTATATTTGTGACTCCTTATGCCATAAAGATACTGTCTGGATTATTGTATTGTAGGAAGATTTCATATCAGAAGGTATAAATTCTCCATATTTGTTCTCCTTTGTCAAGATTGTTTTAGTCTGTCTAGGTCCTTTACATTTTCATATAAGTTTCATATGAATTTCAGGATTTCTTCCAAGAAATGCAGCTTGGATTAAAAAACAGCTCTCATTGAATCTTTATATCAAGTTAGGTCGAGTCATGATCTTTATTAATCTTACAGCTCAACAGACATGCAATGTACTTCAGTTTTATAAGGTGTTCCTTAACTTTAACTTCAATGTCTTCATATGTTAATAACAAACCCCACAATTTTTATTTTAAAGTTGTTTATAAATATTTTATTCTCTTTGATGCTATTATATATAGAATGGCTTTCTTACTTTCATTTCCAATTCAACACAACTTAATAAGCAGAAATAAATTGAGATTTGGGTATTGATCTCCTATCCTCCAAGTTAGTTGAACTCCTTTATGAACCACATTAATTACTTTTGTGTCACTGTGACCACAGTGGTGGACAGAAACAGCCTAAGCAGGGTGAGGTTGATTTTGACTAACTGCTTTAGGGTGTCAGTCCACGTTGGCCAAGAAGGCGCAATGGAGCAGTGCGATTCATGGATGTGGGAATGAATATGTGGTGGAGGCTGCCCAAACCTGGTGGGTCAGAAGCAAAGAGCAAGACAGAGGCCTTCAAAGACCAGTCCTTTGTGATTCCCTTCAACCAGCTGGCCTCCATCACTTAGACTCCAATCTAATGTATTTGATTTTTTTTTTTTTTTGTAATTATGCCTTTATTTTCTCTTTCTTACTATTCAGGGATAGCAGTGCACATAAGAATTACGCTCGAGAAAGCATACAAGTTCACTTTTTTCCCCTCTATGTTCCTCATGGTAAGGGGGAGGATAGGAGAAGCCCTAATTTCGCTCAGTGCTCCACGCCTAAAGGACATCTCAGCTGCTACCACAGTGAAGCATGTCATGGCAACTTCCAAAGATGAGGCACAGAAATGATCAAAATTAACCCTTTTCAGACCTGCCCTAAAACAACTTAATCCAGGGGCTGAGGAGACAGCTCAGCGGGCAAGAGCGCATGCTGTGTACCCATAGGGGCTTGAGAGGAGCAGGTTTCCCCGAGTTTGGCCCCCAGCCTCCCACATCAAGAGCCGGGCATGGTACACATGCGTGTTACCTCACTCCTGCAGGGTCCAGAACAGAAGAATCGCTGGAAACAGAAGCTGTGGGTTGGGAGAGAAAAGACTTTGTCTCAAGACCATAAGGCAGAAGAGCACTAGAGGCGGACCCCTGACCTTGTACCTGCCCACAGCATTGTGTGCAGGACACAGGCACATCAGCACACACATGCATACCCCACACGTACACATACCACATGCTCCAGACCACACATCACACGTGCATACACACACGCAACTCCATCGTGTGGTGCAGATCTCAAGTTCACTGATGGATAAAAACCCTCATTAACAGTATCAATCACGCATGCACACTTACACACACCTACGTTACTTTTTATTTACATGATACTGATGATGCATATAGAAATATACAACACACATGTAAGTGCAAAATGACAGCCTAGATTTAATAGGTATCAAGCTATTTTGTCACACTTAGTACTGACCTCAGTATATAGTTTTCAGGGTTATATGTAAATGTATATGAAAACATTTATGGAGAGTACTGTATAAGAAGCAACACTCCCAGGGCTAGAGAGGTAGCTCAGTGGTTAAGGCACTTGCCTGCAAAGTCTAACCACCCCAGTTCAATTCCCAGGATCCACACCCACATAAATCCACATGCATAAGTGGCATATGCATTTGGAGCACATCTTCAGTGGCTAGAAGCCCTGGTACACCTATTCTCTTCCTCTCTCTCTCTTCTTGAAAATAAATAAATATATTTTTTAAAGTAACACTTCTACCTAATGACAATATTTCACCACAATAGCTACTACACAGCAGCTGTTGGCCCCCAGGGAATCCATCATTATCATTTCCAAAATTGATTGGTGATGTTGGCAGAATTCACTCTTCACCATGTGCCACTGAAAAGAGTACTTGTTCCTTTTTGTGTTTGTTTTATTTTGTTTTGCTTTTCGTTTGTTTTTCCCAAGGTAGAGTCTCACTCTAGCCCAGGCTGACCTGGAACTCACATCAATCCTCCCACCTCTGTCTCCCAAGTACTGGGATTAAAGGTGTGCACCATCACACCCGGTTTGTTCCTCAAACTAATGAATGCTTCAACGTGGGAAGAAACAGAGATGCTCAGTTTAGACATGGGCAATTGTGAGAGAGAATAATGGTGGACCATGTTCCTTGCTTTTGGATTTCGCTGGCTGATGTGTGTGTGTGTGTGTGACATGTATGTAGCATGTTCGTTGCTGTGTGTGAGCACTAATTCACATGTGTATGCATGGAGGCTAGAGGTTGATGTGAGGTGTTCTGTTTAGTCCCTCTCCACCTTAGTTTTTGAGACAGTGTCTCTGTCTGAACCTAGAGAATACAGGCTTTCTCTGTAGCCGGCCAGAGAGCCCTGGGCATCTGCCATCGGCCTGTCTCTGCCTACCAGCACTGGGGAGCATTAGAAGCTCAAAGCACCCTGCCTGGCTTTGAATGTGGATGATGAAGATCCGAACTCAGACCCTTGTGTTTGCCAGACAAGTGCTTTATCTGCTGGGTAATTTCCATAGTCCCCTGGATGTCATTTTAATGTCCTACCTGGGGTAGGACAAACTTACCATTTACACTGAAATCAATATGGAACCGTGAATAAACTTTGACTTTAGAACCAGCTGGAAATACCCAGACACCAAGGCATGAAAAACACAAATACCTTGATCCCTTGATTAATGTGGAATTCTTAACCAAGAAGTCTGAGACTTTTCTGCCCCTGTAGGGAATGAAAATCCCAAAGGTTTGAGCAAGGAAAGTTTCCCTACATGCTGTTCAGGTTATTTTGTGTTTTTGTTTGTTTCTGCATGTGAATGTGTGGTGTGCATGGGATGTTTGTGTGTGTGTGTGTGTGTGTGTGTGTGTGTGTGTGACTGTGGGCCATAGGTCAACACTGCAACTATTGCTCAATTGCTTCCACCCTATTTTATTTTTTATTAAAGAAACTTTCTCTTTTTTTAGAGAGAGAGACACACAGAGAGGGAGAGAGCACGCCAGGGCCTCAGCCGCTGTAATCGACCTCCAGACACTTGCGCCACCTAGCTGGCTCGTGTGACTTTGCACTTGCGCCACCTTTGTGTGTCTGGCTAACATGGAATCTGGAGAGTTGGACATGGGTTCTTAGGCTTTGCAGGCAAGTGCCTTAACTGCTAAGCAATCTCTCCAGCCCCCACTACATTCTTGAAAAAGGATCTTTCACTAGGCTCAGAGTTCACTGATTTGACTAGACTAGCTCTCCAGGGAATCCATCCCAGAGTTCCTCCTGTCTCCACCTCCCCAGCACTGGGACCACAGCATGTGCTGCCACGCTTGGTGGTTTTACATGGGTGCTGTGATCTGAACTCGGGTCCTCACGCTTGCACATGCAGCATTTGACCCACTGAGCCATCTCCTCAGCACTGTGATCTTAAAATTCTAAGGAGACATTTCAGCATGATGATTCAGGCAGCTCTGAGCCCTCCTTTTATCTGAACTCACATTTTAGATGCTTGCATTGTGAGCTTCCAGAAACCCACTTCAAGTCACACCTTTCATCTTCCAGATGGCTTTGGGGCATCTCTCTCAGTGCCAGGAACACAGCCATCCATCTCACAAATGAAGCCAGACGATGACATTACTTGGCCTTCCTTTCACAAGCATCCTTCCTAACCATGACAAAGCGGGATGTTTCAATGGCATCTGAGGTCTAAAGTTGCCTCTGTAAATCTTCCCACACGAGGAAATCAATACCTGCTTTCAGAGAGTCAGAGTTCCCCTGTAAACTAATAAGCTTTATGCGCTGGGGAAATGCCGCTCTGGACGAGGCCTCTCCTCAGTCCAGCCCTTTATCAGCGCCTCCAGCCATCTTCTGTGCTGAAACCGGTTCCTGATAGAAGACGGTTCTCCTCAAAACAAGACGTGACCTTGAACAAGTATTCTAAACTTTACTGGCTCAAATCTTCATATATACAAACAGGAATTGTAGTGCACCCCAACAGGTTGTAGCTGCTAGCAAGTGCTCCATAAAAATGGTTGCTCTGAAGGTGATCTGGGTAACACTGACGACGGCAGGTGACAGCAAAGAAGGTGATGTCAGTGTTAGCATCCGAGCTTGTCCCTCGGAGGCTCTCCTTGGTGCCCCTGGCATTACTTATGCTGCCCACACTCGAGGCCATGTGCTTCCTGTTTAGAAAACATCAATTTCGCAAGTTTAAGTGTCATCATATGAGCACCTAACGGGGGAAGTGCTCACCGGGGTGGCCAGGGGTGACCCCGTACCACTGCCTATGCACAGCAACTCTGTATGGGTAGCTAGGAAGGAAGGGAAGAATGAGACCAACTATAAAGGTGGGATAGCCATTTGTGGTGGCACACACCCAGCACTCGGGAGGCTGAAGCAAGAGGATTACAAGTTTGAGGGCAGCCTGGGCTAGTAGGAGACCCTGTTTCCAAGACAAACAAACAACAAAAAGGAGGGTCTGAGGATTGTGTAGCTAAGTAGTAATTTACTTACCAGGTACACGTTTTTGATACTATCATCAGCACTGTAAATAATCCTAATAGTAATAATAAATAATAATGATAATAGGGGGCTAAGGAGATGGCCCAGGGGTTAAAGTGCTTGCCTGACACCTCACGTTTGGTGCTCCAGAACCCACTTACTGCTGGACACCTAGAAAGGTCATCAGTCAGCTCAACATATGCATGGCAAGAAGGGAGGCAGAAGGGCACGGGACACGGTTCAGCGGTGGAAGGTGCTTTCTTACAAAGCCTGTGGACCCAGCTTCAATTCACCAGCCACCCATGTAAAGCCAGACGGGCATTCTTTTGCTGTAGCAAGAGAAACACACACACACGTAAATAACAATTTCTTTTTAAAGGGAGGTAAAGATGAGAATATTCCAAACCTGGTAGGGCCACTTGGCCTGGAAAATGCCTCTGTTGACGACAGGCGAGACCCTGCCTTGAAACAAGGTGGCGAGGAAGGACTGTCACTTCTGGCCGACCTTTGGCCTTCTGGTGTGCACTGCAGCACTTGTGTGCTCCCTCACACACACGTAGTAGCAGTCATAGTGATAATAAGGAAAAGTAAGGCACACGGAGTCTACTCTGGGAAATGACCATGTGAGGTGGATTCATAGAAGTCTCTACAGTGAGCACCTTTCTTGGACCCACTGACTTTTAGCGGCTATGGGGGTCAGACACTGCACACAGGAGCGGCGCTCCAGCCTCCTTTGCATGCCTCCTAATGTAGATTGATTCGACATCCCACCTGTTAATTACTTTCCCTGCACTAGAGTTACACTGCTTGCTCTAGATGACAATCAACCCCATTTGCAAGCTCGAGACAAAGTTTGAATTCCAACTCACAGAGGACAGTTCATGCACGTGTGAGCGCGTGTGCTCAGAGAAGAAGCAAGATCTGAATGACCATAACTTAAATTCTAAGCTCTCTGTGGTAGAGGCAAGGTTTTTAAATATCGTTTTTATCTCAAAGACACACTACTTAATGACTTACATGATTTTATTTCTGATTAGTTAAAACAAGGTCTAGTTTGGGAGGGAACCAGTCACACAAGATCTCATCCTATAGATCTAAAAACCTAGGTTCACACCCTATTTCTAAAGAGTGGTCACATGACCAGGGGAGGATCTGTTAATTTTTCTATGAGTATTGTAAAACGAGAGAACTTGATCCCATGTTTTCTTTTGGCCATGTACATTTTTAAATCTTTAGACATAGTGATCACAATTTTTAAAATTTTATTTATTTTACAAGGAGAGAGACAGAGAGAGAAAGAAAGAAAGTTAGAAAGTAATACAGGCGTGCCAGGGCCTCCTGCCACTGCAAACAAACTCCAGAGATATGTGCCACTTTATGCACCTGGCTATACGTGGGTACAAAGGAATCAAACCCAGGCCATTGGGTTTGTAGGCAAGCACTTTAACTGCTGAACCACCTCTCCAGCCTAATAATTATATTTTTAATGCAAGGTATGTCAGGTGCCAAATCCACCTGACCTATTACCTTCAAGTTAACTACATGCAACAGTCTCCATGCGCTTATAAAGAGGCAATCAAGACAACTATTTCACCAGAAACAATGGGTCCATTATATCAAGTTCTTGTGCAATTTGCTTTATAATTCCTAATAATTTTCCGGAACTATAAGGTAATTCAGATAAATCGCTTTTTAAAAATCCTATATAAGATGATATTGGACCATGGTTTCTTGATTTTTCATCTACTTGGAAATTCATATTGCTTCCAGTTTAAATTTTAGATGGATAAAAACAAGATAAGAGTGAAAGTTCTTGGGCAGATGTGTGTGTGTGTGCAAGCACAAAATGCGGGTGGTGTGTGTGTGCATGTGTGTGTTCACATGCTGGTTGACAATACACGTGAAAGAAAGCTTCTAAGAAATTAACTTCTTTTCCCTCATCTATATTTTTCTTGCCTAAAAGTATGTACAGAGTTTTAGCTAGAAGTAATTCTAAACTCTCTTTCTCTATCATTCTCATATTTTCATCCTCCCTCTTTTTATCTCTCACTCAAAAGAGGCAAACATAATGACTTTTTACTCCAGCTCTGATGGAAACCCACATTGAAGCTTGCAGAATGGTTTTCAGAAGGTGTTATTTAATATCGTCAATAACAAGATACAGTTTAACTTGTCAACCCCTAAGAATTTTAGAGACATAGGTAGAAATTGATGTATATGAATAATAACAAAGGAATGATGTGGTAGGAAAAGGGGAGAGGTGTTAATTACCTAAAGGAAAATGTACAAAGCTGGGATGAGAAGAAAAATATCCCCTTTTCTGACTGGCAGACTGAGCAAAAAAAAAAAAGAAATTCAACTTCAAAGATGAAACTATAATACACACACACACAGCCTATTCACCAGAATTTATATTCACCAGAATTTACAAGTAAAAGCTGACAGCTTTCTGGAAAAATTAATCTCCTAATTCAGGTTGAAGGCATTGAGTAGGTGGCATGCCCTCACTCACAGTACTGCCTGTGGGTTGATGGACTTTGCGAGTGTTTAAACTTCCTGCATTAACAACAAAGTTCTCTACAGAGGTGAGATGTAGGTGTTTGCACCTCTTTCAGCTCACACATTGCATTTCACACGACTGTCAACAAGATGTGGTGATGAAAGCCAGCAGAGTTTACCACAGGGGAGAGTGATGGGTGCTGTGCTCACCCGGGTCTCAAGGTGGCTTATCATGCTGGAGAACAGAAAGCGGGTCATAGTGACTAACACCTTACCTTCTCCCAACACTGCATTTATCCAACAATTTGCCTTATACATGCTTTATTTTTTATTATGAATATACATTATCTTATAATGTGAGCTAATTCCTAGGTGTGAAACATTCAAATAAGAAAAATTATTTTTGTGTCAAAATTTTCCAATCAGGACAAGAAAATTATACATGAAGTTGTAGCTATAACTCAACAGTAAGTCACTTGTCTACTGAATTTGAAGCCCTAGGGTTGAATCCCAGCCCAGTAAAGAAAGAAAGAGAAGGGGGAGGGAGGGAAGGAAGAGGTGAGCGAGGGAGATGATTAGAAAATCTCTAAGCTATGAACCTTAGTTAGTTACTTTGTTTGTTTATTTGCAAGCAGAGAGAGAGAGAAGGAAAGAGAATGGGCATGCCAGGACTTCTTGCCACTATAAATGAACTCCAGATACAAGTGCCATCTTGTACATCTGGCATATGTGGGTACTAGGGAAGCGAATGCCAGTCATCAGGCTTATAACAAGTGCTTTTTACCACTGATCCATTTCTTAAATCCCAACCACAATTTTAGAAACAGCGCAATATGTTATTTATTTTTAATTTTTATTGACAACTTCCATAAATATAGACAATATACCATGATCATAATTCCTTCTCACCACTTCGCTTTCTCCCCTCTCAAGTCCCCCCTCCACTGAATCCTTTCTTTCCAACTAGACTGTCTTTTATTTTTGAATACATGGTTGTTTTTTGTTTTTTTGGTTTTTTTTTTTTTTTTTTGAGATAGCTCAGTTGGTAAAGTCCTTGTCTGACAAGCACTGGGACTTGAGTTCAATACCCAGAACCCACAGAAAAATGCCAGGCACAAGCCAGGCGTGGTGGCACACGCCTTTCATCCCAGCACTCGGGAGGCAGAGATGGGAGGGCTGCTGTGAATCTAAGGCCATCCTGAGACTACAGAGTGAATTCCAGGTCAGCCTGAACTAGAGTGAGACCCTAACTAGAAAAAGAAAAAGTTGTCAGGCATAGTGGCTCACACCTGTAATCCCAGCTCTGAGGAAGCAGAGACAGATGATCCCTGGAGCTTGCTGTCCAGCCAGTCCAGCCTAATGGGTGAACTGTAGGCCATTTGCAAAGGTATGTAAAGAATGTCACCCAAGGTTGTCCACTGGCCTCCACATACTGCATACACACACACATAACATACATGCATAATACACACACACATAACACACATACATAATACACACACACATAACACATATACATAATACACACACATTCTACACACACACACATAACACACATAACACACATGCATGATACACATACATTCTACACACACATTGTACACACTCACACCACACACAGCATACATACTACACACACACCACACACACATACTACACACACACACATACACACGGACATGTGATGGGACACATGAGCCGACACACATATGCACAAGCACACAAATTGGCAAGCACATCACACACACATGAAAAAATAAATAAGTAAATCAACGAAAGGCTATTGCGAGGGGTCAAGAGACTGCAAGGACCGCCTGCAAAGGGCACAGCCAGTCACTGCCAGCAGTGCATCTTGGCTCTACGGGCTCACCAGAGAGAAAATCCTACCACGTGCTACATTCAAGGAGCCGTGGGCATATGGTTTTATTAAAACCACAGTTGTATTTTTCTGAAATTGTACTAATGAACTCTGCAGGAAATGTTGAGTCTATAATAAGGCCATATAGCAAAAACAGTGAAACTGAAGTCTGTTATTTCTAAATATTCAATATTTACTTTTTCAACATTATAAGCCAAAAATACTCTGGAAATTTTTATGATTTTTTTTCAGGGTAATAGAACTATACCTTTTAGGGCGAAATCCCCAGTATCAAGGAAAAGACACATTTTCTGTAATTCTTACAGAATTGCTTATCTTAGACCCACATGTATTTAGAAAACATGTTATTAAAGAAGCTTGAATTCTATACAGTGTTTGCTACGGTCTGCAGATATTTTGAGGTCTAACTTTGGGAGCCGGGAGCTTGGTTCTCAGTGTAGCTATGTGGGAGGGATAGGGTCTTTATGAGGTGAGACCTGATGGGCTCTTAGGTCAATTGGATATGGTGACTTTGGATCCATAGACTGAGACCTTGGGCCTCCTCTCTCTGACTAATTTAGCAATGAGATTCCCCATTTCCAGGCGATTACCATGATGTGACAAAGTTAAGAGTGAGCTAACATCACAACCACACCCTCAGGCCTCCAAAATAACAAGTTATATCATCTTCTCTTTACAACTTAGTGCTCCTTGGGCATTTTATTATACTACCAAACATGAGCTGCTCTGGAATAAACTCTAGGCTAGGTTTATTTAAAAAAAAAAAAAAAGTTTATTCAAGAGAGAGAGAGAGAATGGGCATGCAAGAACCTCTGGCCACTGCGAATGGAACTCCAGAGGCATGAGCTATCTTGTCCACCTGGCTTTATGTGGGTACTGGGGAATCAAACTCAGGTCCTTAGGCTTTGCAGGCAAGTGCCTTAACCGCTGAGCCACTTCTCCAGGCCCCAAGGCAAGATGATTCCTGTTACCTACTGACTTTCTTTCACTGTCTTTGTTTCCTGACTTCTCTTCAGAGATGAAAATCCCTAGGGACAGGAGAGTCGTGGCCATCATCCCCACACCTCTGTTGACACGTGATCTTCACAGACCAATCAAACCAACCATGGTGACTGGTTCACAGATAAACAAAAGGACCCAATGGGCTGCAGTGCCAGAACTCAATGTGAAAGAGAAATGCTGCGTTTCCATGGCATTGCTTCGAATTGCTGCATCCTTTCCCAAGCAAGCTTTTCTTAGTTGCTGCTTCTTGTTATTTGCCTAGCAGCTTTTGGAAAATAAAATAAAAATCAAACTTTACTTTCTTTCTTTTCTTCTCAAGTTTTAATCACGTCTCTCTGTTTCAAGTTACTAAGCTTTGTTTTTATTTTCTCCTTTGCTCAAATCTTTCCACGCGCCATTCTTTTATAACCACAGTATCCAGGAGGCATTCAGAGAATAGATGAAAAGTGTGTGGCTTCAAAAGGATCAGAATCTAGGCAGAGAGAATCCAGTCGGAGACTTTCTTACATATTCTTTGCAAAAAAACAACAAATAAAAAAGAATAAAAACTATCATCAAAAAGCAGCCAATGCAGCAATTATTTTCTTTCATTTTGAAGTAGGTCTGGGCACTTGCAAAACAAAGAAATTTCTTGGTAGTGTGAGGTTTGTGTGTTGTACAAAGGGCTAAATCTTTCCTTGAACAGACTCTTGAGAGAGAACCAGAGCGACAGAGGCTTCCATGGAGCGGCCCAGCTGAGCTACTACCCTTGCTTCAGAGCTCTCGAGGTCGGAGAGCCCAGTGAGGCAGGCCTGTGTGCCCAGCTCGCACGTGGTGCTGAATCACAGCGCACTGGGAACAGGCTGTCCGGCTAAGCTGATGGCTGAAACCCCAGCATGGCACCTGGTGGCCTTCTCCAGCTGGGCTTCACTCCAGGTGACACTCTGGGACTCCATTCCTGTACAGTGAGAATCAAAACCAAACCTGGAGGGTGGACCAGAACAAGGTCTACTACCACTTTCTTTTAATTATTTTTTCATTTTTAATTCTTTTCCTCTTTTTCCTTGCTTATTATTAGTTTGTTTGCTGACTGGGTTGTACCTGTGCTTGCTTATTTTCACTATATCTTTCTTTTTGTTTATTTACTTCTGATGTTTTGTGGCATCTCTTTTTTGTTTGTTTGTTTGTTTGTTTGTTTTCGAGGTCAGGTCTCGCTCTAGCCCAGGCTGCCCTGGAATTCACTATGTAGTCTCAAGGTGGCCTCAAACCCATGGCGACCCTCCTACCTCTGCCTCCTGAGTGCTGGGGTTAAAGGTGTGCGCCACCACGCCCGGCCGGCACCTTCTTCTTATCTTGTTGCTTTCTAACATTTCAATAGTTTCATTTCTCTTCTCAGCTGCTTATTTTTATAACTACTTGTGACTTTCTATGTAAAAGGTTAACCATGATAACCTATAATTTACCAAAGTATACCTCCTCCACCTCTTTCATTTTCTATGCCTACAAAAACCTCTTCTACAGTTCAACATAACCTCACCCTTCATACCTCCAATCAAGCCCCTTCCATCTCTACCACCTTCTTCATCTCCTCATTTCACTACTGAAATACTGTTACCCTTTGCTCTAAAATTTTCATGAATCAGTCTTCTCCAGCAAGTGACCCAACAGTGCTGTCTTGGAAACACACTGGTGTCACAAGAGCAAAACTGCTACTGCTCCAGCTAGGCAAAAGCAAGAGTGCAGGTAGGTAAGGGCGCCACCCCTGTGCCCCCCCCCCCCCCACCGCACCACAGGGAACACAGTTTCCATGGAAGTGGCCTTTGCGAAGACGCACAGAGACAACCGACTAGAGTCGGGAACAAAAGGAGGAAGGAAGTGCAATCTGGAAGATACTTCTACTCCAGCAGATGGCAAAACACAAACATAAAGACTGTGAGACAGGGAACCATCACAAACCATCCGCAGCCTCCCAACTGCCTGGTGATGGAAGCCAAAGACAGCCAGATGGGTGAAATGTCAAATTAAGGACTCTACTTATAAGCTTATTTATTTATTGAATTTTTGTGTCTAGATTTTTATTTGCAAGCTGAAAAGGAGAGAGAGAGAGGATGGGTATGCCAGGGCCTCCAGCCACTGCAAACAAACTATATATGCATGCATCACTTTCTGCACCTGGCTTTATGTGGGTCGTGAGGAACTGAACCTGGGCTGTCAGTCTTTGTAAGCAAGTGCCTTAACCACTGATCTATCTCTCCAGGCCTAGAGCTATAATTTAAAAAGCATCCGTGATGTTGTAGAACACTCAATAAGGGGATGGATGAACTAAGAAAATCTATTCAAGTTGTAACTAGACCATCTCCCAAGTGCATAAGACTGTTAGTAAATTGGTGGGGGCAAATCTGGAACATGGACGATCAATTTAGCCAGGAAATCCAAACGCTGAAAAAGAACCAAAGAGAAATTCTAGAAGTGACACAAGCGAACGCGAAGCCTCACAGAAACATCTCTAACGAGGAGGCCGCCATGCTGTGAGCAGCGGGACGGCTGCAAGTTCTAAGGACTCGGCATCATATGGACACAGTCACTAAATGTCAGAATGGCCAGGTTGTGGTATCTGCATCCCCCTAGGAATGGGCTATTAAAAACACTGGGGTAGGCTGGAGAGATGGCTTAGCGGTTAAGGTGCTTGCCTGCAAAGCCTAAGGACCCATGTTTGACTCTCCAGACCCCATGTTAGCCAGATCCACAAAGGTGAGGCAGGTGCAAGGTCACACACGCCCACTAGATGGTGCAAGCATCTGGAATTCCATTTCAGTGGCTGAGGCCCTAGTGCGCCAATTGTCTCTCTCTCTCTCTCTCTCTCTCTCTCTCTCTCTCTCTCTCTCTCTCTCTCCCTCTGTCTGCCTCTCTCCCACTCTGTCTCCTTTTAAAACAAAAAATTTTTAAAAATAAATTAGGGGCTGGAGAGATGGCTTAGTGGTTAAGCGCTTGCCTGTGAAGCCCAAGGACCCCAGTTCAAGGCTCAATTCCCCAGGACCCATGTTAGCCAGATGTACAAGAGGGCACATGCGTCTGGAGTTCGTTTGCAGTGGTTGGAGGCCCTGGCGCGCCCATTCTCTCTCTCTCTAGCTCTCTCTGCTTCTTTCTCTGTTGCTCTCAAATAAATAAATAAAAATAACAACAAAAAAATTTTTTTAAGTAAATTTAAAAACACCAGTATTGTACCAGAGATGCAGCAAGCCATGAGAGCATGAGTCAAGTGCTAGCAATGTTTCAGAGCAAGAATCGAGTTCATTGTCTGTCAACCAACCCTTTGGAGGCGGCCCCAGACTCCACAGAGCTAGGACAGGAGGTGGTTTGGTGCTCCCAGAATCCCACAGAATCTAGAAATGAACTAGAAGTATTAATTACTTTAAAAGTGCGAATATAAAACTACCAGTTACTTGAGCCATAAAAAGAAAGCTCCTGGGACTGGACAGATGGCTCAGTGGTTAAAAGTGCTTGCTTGCAAAGCCTGATGACCCATGTTTGAGTCCACAGGACCCACGTAAGGCCAGATGCACTAAGTGAGGCATGCATCTCGAGTTCATTTGCAGTGGCAGGAAGCCCTAGCATGCCCATTCTTTTGCTCTCTCTCCTCTCTCCCGCCTCCTACACTTCTGATGTGGTTCTGGAAATGGTTGTTGGCGTGCATAAACCTGGAGTGTGGATTCCCATTCTCTAGCTCTTTCTCTCCCTCCCTCCCTCTCTCTCTTTCTCTGCTTATAAATAAACACTAAATAAACTTGAAAACAGAAGAAAGCAACTAGAAAATCAACCAGCATGGAAGTTTTATGGCAATGACAGCAATAATGTAAGCGGATATCACTTGTTGAGGTCGCTCTATCCCTCACCCGTGTGTGATTTGGAATCAAGGAGTAAGCTATTCCCTTCATGGACAGGACTAACTCCCAAGGAAAGCAGTCACCAATCACAACAGCTGATGGGAAAATTCAAAGTTGTTTTAAGTTATAACATAAAGACATTATGAATTCAATGAAAAGTAAACATAAATAGCACCAATGCTAGTGAGGGTGAGGGTAAAGAGGAACTCTTACTCACTGTTGGTGAGGGCACAAACTGGCACAGGCATTAGGGAAATCAGAGTGTAGGGTCTTCAAAAAGCTGAAACTCAGGGCTGGAGAGATGGCTCAGTGGTTAAGGCATTTGCCTACAGATCCTAACGTCCCAGGTTCAGTTTCCCAGTACCCCACAAGTGTCACGTGCATCTGCAGTTCTTCTAGTGGTTGGAGGCCCTGGTACACTTACTCCATCACTGTCTATCTCTCTTCTGTCTCTATGCTTGCAAATAATAAATAAGCATATGTTTTAAAAGCTAAATACCAAGCTACCATATAACCCAGGTGTGCCATTCCTGGGCACATACCCAGAGGACTATACATCCTCCCCAGGGCTACTTGCACATCTGTGTTTGCTGCGGCTCTATGGCTGTACAAAGGAAATGGAATCAGCCCAGATGCCCTTCAAGGAGATAATGAAGACTGGGCCCTCTTCCCAATGTTTTGTATGTCATGGGTTTCCACACTAAGTGCAGTCAGTGCTATATTCTTGGGAGCCAGCATTCCCCAAGGAAAACCTGAGAATGGGCTATCAGGACAGGTATAAAAGCATGAGTTCCCCATCCTGCCCAGAAACCAGTCACTTGTCATCTGGAGAAATCAGTGAACTTTCGCTTATAAAGTAAGTGAGCTGGGACCACTGTCTCCACATTTCCGTCGAGCTTTATGCTAAGAATACTTTTTAAGTGCGACAATGACTTTTAAGACTGGACTTGAGGTAACTCACATGCTCCCGTCATGGAAAAATTAAGATTCCATTGTTAAATAAAGGAAGTGCCCGGATGATATCAAATATGGAATTCTCTTGTATAAATGAGGCTGATGAAAAAAAGAAATAAGAGAGCAACCTCTTAGCCAGGCTCCTGCGAAGCTCTGAGATAATATCCTGAGAGGATATAGCTCCTCATTAAGACGCCCCGGTCCAACACAGCCAGGGAGGAAGGAAGGGGAAGCAACTTGAAACCGACTCCCTGGCAATACTTGTTGGTCTTTTGTGGGTCTGTTCTCCACCACCCCACCCTGTTTCCGTGCATTGGTTAACTAGTGATGGCTTTCCTGGCCTAGCAGGAATCCCTATTTCTGATTGATAAGGTAGATTTAAAATCAATCTTTGGCCAGGCATGGTGGCTCACACCTTTAATCCCAGCATTTGGGAGTCAGAGGTAGGAGGATCGCCATGAGTTCAAGGCCACCCTGAGACTACATAGTGAATTCCTGGTCAGCCTGAGCTAGAGCGAGACCCTACCTTGGAAAAAAATAAATAAATCTTTGTTTTGCTGGATGCTGAGAAACTGGCTTGCTGCACCATGGCATCCTGAGTCTTGACAAAATCGTAGCCAGAACAAAATGAATATTTTGTCTGGGAAAGCTGAGCTCTCCCGTGACTACCACAGCTGTCCATCTATGCCATACCAGAAACTAGGCTTTTGTTCAGGAACCCTTTTCCAGCCACTGCCTAGGCCTCTCCACAGAAGAAATGTCACTTTGTCATTATGCTCTCCCTGACCCTGGCTGGGGCACAAATGCTTTCCTCGGCGGCATCAAACACCGTTCTGTGGAAGCATCAGTCTTACGCATCGTACCAGTGATGCGAACGGAAGATGCCCGGCCTCACCGGAAATGCACTTTATGAGACGAGTTACCCATGTCAAAAGCAAGAACACATCAACAAGGTAAGGTCCACACAGGTGTATGAATGGACGTGTCATCTTGTACACTGACGAAATAACGGGGGAGTGAAAAATCATTTTCCCAGCACTTACAGACTGGTCAAGCTTTAAGTGAGGTGTCAAATAAAATCCATATAAGAACCTGGGGGGACATGGGTTTTTCTATTTCCATGTCCTAGGGTTAGGAAGCCAATTACCAGTTACATTAATTTGCTTTTCTTCGCTCTACCCTCCTCAATGTGTGTCACACAAGTTAAGGGAGGAAGGCTTCACTCTGGCTCACAGCTTCAAAACGTACAGTCCATGCCATTTTGCCCCACACCCTGGGGCAGAAACTCGTGGTGGTGGGAACTTGTGAGGGAGGAGTTTCCTCAGAAGGTAGAGAGAAAGATAGGAAGGGGCTAGGAACAAGATATGCCTTCCACCCCCAGGACCAGCCCCAGAGACTGGCTTCCCCCAGTGAGATCCTGTCGTAAAGTTTCCAGAACTTCCCAAAGCAGCCTCACCCTCTTGGGACTAAATACTGGACACACGAGCCTGTGGGGAACGTTTCATGTTCAAACCAAACATCCACTTAGCTACTATGTGAGGCATTTAGCCGAGCGGGACCTTAAATCCAGGTTTGCTTGACTTCCCAGCCTGTGTGCATGTGGTTTCCTTTTAAACCCTAGTGCGTCCAAGTGCCATTTGATTAAACTGAGAGAAATGGGCTTCATTTCCTAATTTAGATCCACAGTGTTTTTCTGTAAGCATTGCATAATGCCTCAAAAAAAAAAGTATTTTTTTTTTCTTTAAAAGAAACTGAGCAATTTTTAAAAAGAAGCTCGTTTACTTGAAAAGACAGATCACAGGCTGCATTCCAAACAAAATAGCTCCCCCTGCAGTTTCTGCTCTGTGCATGGCCTGCGCTTTGACAAAGGGCCTGGGGAGGAGGAGGAGCCTTAGGTCAGATGAAGGCGATGCTGCCTGGGATGGCCAGCAGCAAACGTTGGCCCATCCAGCTAGAGAGCACCCGTAGAGGCTGTTTAGGAGAAAAAGACAGCTCTTTAGCATGTTTTGTACTTTCTTTACTGTCAGCAACAATTAAGGGGAAAAAAATTCTCTAAATGCAAGTGAGTACTGGGTGAATTTTGACAGGCTCCAGGCAGGAATGCCTTCCAAAGGCCACATTCCCTTCTGACTTCTTGTGCGTAGCTGGCAAAGACTGACACTGTCAGCTGCCCAAGTGCTGAGATTCCTGGGTGACATCACAAGTCCTGGCTTGGCCCGCGCCCATCGCCTCCCCTTGGAAGCCGGTGCGTCAACAGCACCTCAGGGACTCGGGGCTGACGTGTGCTCCTGTGGGTCTTCTCGGTGCTCATGGAGGCTCTGTGGGTCTGGGACATCGGGGATGTGAACTGGCCAGATGTCACTGGCTGTAATCATTACCCTTCCAATGCTTCCCTACCTCTCTCTGATTTAATTTCCTCCTCAACAGGATTTCCCAAGGAATCCTAAGGTGATGGAAAGTGCTGCCTATGATCCAAAAAAATGCTAAAAGGATATAAATGACTGCCCATGTTGATAATGTTATGAACAATTACATGGAAAAAGAAGCAGCCTATTTGAAAGCAACAGAAATAATACCCTGTTGTGAGTTCTTTGTGGTGTGAAGTGTGAACCACTTGACATGCAATGTTATATTAAATCCTCCAAATAGCTTTAGAAGGTCCATTCTATTAATGTGATCATTTTTCAATCGAAGAAGCAGGTTATTAGGTAAAGTTAAATAATTTTACATTTTCTTTCTATTTCTTTCATCTGCCAATGGATATCAAGGCTGGTTCCATTTTCTCGCTATTTTGAGTGGTGTGGCAATAAACGTTTATGAAAGTGTCTCTGTGATAGGTTGGTTTGGAGTTATTTGGACAAATAAATACCCAAGAGTGATATAGTCTGGATCATATGGAAGATCTCTTTGTGATTTTTCTGAGAAGCTTCCATGCTGATTTCCATAGTGGCTGTATAGGTTTACATTCCTATGAGTGTATATGATTCTCTCTTTTCCACATCCATACAAATATTTGCTGTTATTTACATTCTTAACAACTGCTATTTGACTGGTATGAAGTGTAGTTTTCTCAATGTAGTTTTAAATTGCCTTTCTTTGATGGTTAGTGAAGTTGAACATCTTTTCGTATTTATATTTACTATTTATTTGTAAGGAGACAGAGAAAGAAAGAGAGAGGCACACCAGGGCCACCAGGCATTGCAAACAAACTCCAGATGAACGTGCAGCTCTGCATCTGGTTTTACGTGGGTAGTGGGGAATCAAACCTGGACCCATAGGCCTTGCAAGCGAATGCCTTTAACCCACGAGCCATCTCTCCAGCCACTCCTTTGATATTTTTATCCACCATTTCATTTCATCTTTTGAGAGCTTCCTGTTCTTCCATTAGCTCATTCATTAAATGGGCTATTTGATCAACTGGTCTTTGAGCTCTTGGTATATGCTTGATACTAGTCCTATCAGACAAAGCTACAAAACTCTCCTCCCATTGAGTAGGATGTCTTCCCACCCAACTCTTTCTGTTGCCATGCAGGAATTTCTAAGTTTCACAAAGTCCCATCTGTGAATTACTGGCATTATTCCCCACATGATGGCAATCTATTCAGAAAACCCTTTGTCGTGCTATACCTTGTAGCATTCCCTCTGCTTTTTCTTCTAACAGTGTAAGAGTTTCTGGTCTTATATTAAAGCCTTTTATCTATTCGCATATATGCAGTGGATTTTTACACAGGGTGACAGATAGGGATCTAGTATTTTTCTTCTTCTACACATGGATATCCAGTTTTCACAGCACCGTTTGTTGAGGTTGATGTCTTCACTTCACTGCATTTTTTGGCATCTGTGTCAGGAGTCAGGTAGTTGTAGCCATGTAAATTGAAATGTGGGTCCTTTGTGATGTTCCACGGATCCACGAGTCAGGTTTCTGTGCCGCTACCATGCTGAATTTGTCACAGTGGCCCTGTGGCATCATCTGGAGTAAGATTTGGTTTGATTCAGGTGTCCCCAATAAACTTAAGAGTTCTGAATGCTAGGTTCCCAGCTGATGGAGATTTGGGAATTAATGCTTCCTGTAAGGAATGTATTTTGGGGAGGAAGGCTTATGGGTGTTACAGCCAGTTTCCCCACGCCAGTGTTTGGCACACTCTCCTATTTCTGTTGTCCACCTGATGTTGGCCAGGGGGTGATATGCACCCTCTGCTCATGAGATCATTTTCCCTGCCATCATGTAGCTTCCCCCTTGGACCTGTAAGCCAAAATAAACCTCTTTTTCCCACAAGCTGCTCTTATTTGGGTGATTTCTAATAACAATGCAAACCTGACTGCAACAGTAAAGTGGTACTGAGAGTGGAGTTGCTGACTGTGTGGCTTTGGCCTTTTGGAGCTGATTTTCAAGATGAATGTGGAAGGGTTTGAAACCTTGGCCTAAGAGATGTCTTGCAGTGCTATAAATACAACTTGATGGACTACCCTGGTCAGACTTGAAAGACCTGAATGCAATAAGAACTGTGGACTGTGAGGTTCAGCTTATGAGGGTGAGAAAGAGCTTTGCTTGGACTGGGCTACCAGTTTGTGTGAGAAGCTTGCTGTTGTACCCATGTCGTGACAAGTTGTGGAGGGTTACTTTGCATAGAAATGAACTGGGACTTCCAGTTAAGATGGCAGCTTAGGAACTATACCAAGGCAGCCTAGGGGAGAAAAAGCCAAAGAATACCCAGAAAAAATACACACTTTTACTAAAAAGTGAGGTGTATAAGAAATTAAAACAGCAGCAGAGAAGTAGGAGAGATCCAGGACATCCAGAGCCCACACAGGCAGGCCTAAGCAGCTCCGGCTTCAACTCCAGCTCTGGCATTGGCAGCGCTGGCTCCACCAGCGGCAGAGCCAGGTCTGTGGGGCCACAGCTGCTAGGCTTGGCTTGCCCCACAGGAAAAACCAGTGCCCAGAAAACAGAACAGTGGTCCAGCAATCCAGCCAGCCTACTTGAACCCACAGGGCACCAAAGGGACACATAACTGAGGCCAAATTTATCCAAAAAGGTAACTGGGATTTCATCAGGGAAGGGTCTCACTTGGTTACAAACTGACTTGGGACCCTCACAAGAAAATAAATCTTAACCTCTTTGTTGATAGAGGATCTGGTTGTTATAATACCTACTCTTGCATAAATACTTGGTGCTGTTTTTCATTGCATGTGTACATTGTTTAGTTATATTTTAGAATCTATCTGTATTTTGTTCCACTCAGCCTACTTGAATACTCCCATAGCAGGCAAACCCAAACTCTAGGAACACCTTTGTAGATACTCTAAGAGTATTAAGAGCCACACCTAACACCTTAAGCTCCTACCCTGAAGATATATAACATCAGATCAATTGATATAGCTAAGAATACCCAGCTAGCTAGAAAATCCAAGCATTAACTTAACCCAAGATGCAAAAATATATACATTATAACACAATAAACACTAAAAATAAAGACGATATAAATATACCAAAAAGTATTAATGCATCAGAAATGACATCCAGTGAGAACAAGTTAGAGGAAATGCCTGAGAAAGATTTTAAAAGAATGATTGTAAATATGTTCAAGGAAGTCAAAGAAGAAATCAAAGGAATCAAAGAGGAAATCAAAGGAATCAAAGAAGACACAGGATACCAATTTAATGAAATAAAGAAGTCAATACAAGACATAAATAAGGAAATAGAAATAATTAAAAAAAAAGTCAGTCAGAATTACTAGCAATGAAGAACATAGTTAATGAAATTAAAAACTCTGTATAAAATCTTATCAGTAGAATGGATGAAGGAGAGGATGGAATATCTAAGATAGAAAACCTGGTGGCAGATTAAATACAGCCCAACAAAGAGAAAGACAAACTAATAGAAAAGTATGAATGGGAATTTCAAGACATTCAGGACACTATGAAAAGATCAAACATAAGAATTCAGGGCATAGTAGGAGAAGAATTCCACTCCAAAGGCATAGTAGGCATCTTCAAAAAAATCATAGAAGAAAACTTCCCCCAAATTGGGAAAGAGGTGGCAATGCAGATACAGGAAGCCTTTAGAAACCCCAGCCAGACAAAACCTGGAAAGACACTCTCCTTGCCATATTATAATCAAACTACCAAACACACAATCCAAAGAAAAAATATTGAAAGCAGTTAGAGAGAAAAGTCAAGCTACCTACAAAGGCAAGCCCATCAGGATTACAGCAGATTATTCAACACAAACTTTAAAAGCCAGAAGGGCTTGCAGTGATGTATTCCAAGTTCTGAAAGATAACAACTGTCAACCAAGGTTACTTTATCTTTGCAAAGCTATCCATTCAAATATATGGAGAAATAAGGACACTCCACGACAAAAGCAGGCTAAAGGAGTATTTGAAGACAAAAACCAGTCTTACAGAAAATACTTGAAATACATGCCAAAGAGAAGGAAAAGCACACATATAAGGAACCTGGAAAAAACAAACAATACTCAAACACTAGTTAACACAAGAGAGCAAAGATAGAACCAGAACTACAAAAAAAAAATGGCAAACATAAATACACACCTTTCAATAATATCTCTTAATATCAATGGCCTCAATGCCCCAACCAAAAGACAGGTTTGCTGACTGGGTTAAAAAGCAGGATCCTACAATTTGTTGTCTCCAAGAAACTCACCTTTCTACAATGGATGGACATTATCTTAGGGCGAAAGTTTGGAAAATAGTGTTTCAAGCAAATGGGCTAAGAAAACAAGCAGGGGTTGCTATCCTAATTTCTGACAAGGTATACTTCAGTCCAACGTTAGTCAAGAAAGATAAGAAAGGTCACTTTATATTGATTAAGGGCACACTCCAACAGGAGGATATTACAATCCTACATATATGCACCTAACATAGGGACTCCCAAATTCATCAAACAAATGCTATTAGAACTAAGGTCACACATAAAACTAAGCACAGTGGTAGTGGGGGACTTCAACACCCCACTCTCATCAATTGACAGGTCATCCCAAGAAAAAATAAACAGAGAGGCAGCTGGACTAAATGAAATCATAGACAGAATGGACCTAACAGATATATACAGGACATTTCATCCAAATGCTATAGAATATACATTCTTTACAGCAGTACATGGAACATTCTCTAAAATATACTATATATTAGGACACAAAGCAAATCTTAACAAATACAGGAAAATTAAAATAATTCCTTGCATTCTATCTGACCATAATGGAATCAAACTACAAATCAATAGCAAGAAAAGCTATAGGTCATACACAAAATCATGGAAACTAAACAATACACTACTAAATGATGAATGGGTCAATGAAGAAATCAAAAAATTCATAGAGTTAAGTGATAATGAGAACACAACATACCAAAATCTCTGGGACACAATGAAGGCAGTTCTAAGAGGTAAATTTATAGCTTTAAGTGCCTATATTAAGACATTAAAAAGGTCACAAGTAAACGACCTAATGCTTCACCTTAAAGCCTTGGAAAAACTAGAACAAGGAAAACCAAAAATCAGTAGATGGGAAGAAATAATAAAGATTAGGGCAGAAATTAATGAAATAGAAACAAAAAGAAATCCAAAGAATCAATGAAACAAAGAGTTGGTTCTTTGAAAGGATAAACAAGATTGATAAACCCTTAGAAAATCTGACCAAAAGAAAGAGAGAAGAGATACAAATTAATAAAATTAGAGATGAAAAAGGCAACATCACAACAGACACCAGAGAAATTCAAAAAATCATAGGGACATACTATAAAAACATAGACTCCACAAAGTATGAAAATCTGAAGGAAATGGATGATTTTCTTGATTTTTATGACCTACCTAAATTAAATCAAGATGAGATTAATAACTTAAATAGGCCTATAACAAGTATGGAGATCCGAGCAGTTATCAAAAATCTCCCAAATAAAAAAAGTCCAGGCCCACATGGATTCACCGCTGAATTTTGCCAGACCTTCAGGGAAGAACTAATGCCATTGCTTCTTAAGCTTTTCTTTAAAATAGAAAAAGAAGAAATCCTACCAAACTCCTTCTACGAGGCCAGCATTACCGTGATACCACAACCAGGCAGATAGAACAAAAAAAGAAAATTACAGACCACTCTCCCTCATGAACATAGATGCAAAAATTCTCAACAAAATATTGGCAAACAGAATACAAGAATATATCAGAAAGGTCATTCATCCGGACCAAGTAGGCTTTATACCAGAGATGCAGGGATGGTTCAATATACGCAAATCAATAAATGTAATACATTATATAAAAGGACTGAAGGACAAAAATCATATGATCATCTCATTAGAGGCAGTAAAAGCATTTGACAAAGTCCAACATCCCATCATGATAAAAGTCCTACAGAGACTAGGAATAGAAGGGCCATATCTCAATATAATAAAGGCTATTTATGACAACCCTACAGCCAACATATTACTAAATGGGGAAAAACTGGAAGCTATTCGACTAAAATCAGGAACAAGACAAGGGTGTCCACTGTCCCCACTTTATTTAATATAGTACTGGAAGTTTTAGCCATAGCAATAAGGCAAGAGACACACATAAAAGGGGTACAAATTGGAAAGGAAGAGATCAAGTTATCATTATTTGCAGATGACATGATGCTATATATAAAGGACCCTAAAGACTCTACCAGCAAACTGTTAGAGCTGATAAACACCTATAGCCATGTAGCAGGATACAAAATAAATAAATACACAGTAATCACTAGCATTCCTATATGCTAACAACAAACACACAGAGAATGAAATCAGACAATCATTCCCATTCACAATTGCATCAAAGAAAATAAAGTACCTTGGAATAAACCTAACCAAGGAAGTAAATAATCTTTACAATGAAAACTATAAAACACTCAAGTGAGAAATTGCAGAGGAAACTAGGAAATGGAAAAACAGCCCTTGTTCCTGGATTGGAAGAATCAATATTGTGAAAATGGCAATCTTACCAAAAGCAATCTACACACTTAATGCAATCCCCATCAAAATTTCAATGGCATTCTTCAAGGAAATAGGAAAAACAATCCAAAAATTCATTTGGAATCACAAAAAAACCTTGAATATCTAAAATAATACTGAGCAACAAAAAATAAGGCTGGTGGTATCACCATACCTGATTTTAAGCTATACTACAGAGCTATAGTAACAAAAACAGCATGGTATTGGCACAAAAGCAGACATGAAGATCAATGGAACAGAATAGAGAACCCAGAAGCAAGTCTAGGTAGCTATAGCCACCTTATATTCTATAAAAATGCCAAAAATACTCATTGGAGAAAAGACAGCCTCTTCAGCAAATGGTGCTGGGAAAACTGGATATTTATCTGTAGAAAGATGAAAATATATTCTTCTCTCTCTCAATGCACAAGAATTAAGTCCAAATGTAGTAAAGATCTTAACATCAGACCTGAAACTCTGAAACTACTGGAGGAAAAAGTAGGGGAAACCCTTCAACATATTGGTCTTGGCAAAGACTTTCTGAATATAACCCCAATTGCTCAGGCAATAATGCCACAGATTGACTGCTGGGACCTCATGAAATTACAAAGATTTTGTACAGCAAAGGACACTGTGAATAAAGCCAAGAGGCAACCTACAGAATGGGAAAAAATCTTTGCCAGCTATACATCTGATAGAGGATTAATATCTAGAATGTACAAAGAACTCAAAAGATTACCTAATTAGAAATCAAACAAGCCAATTAAAAAGTGGACTATGGAACTAAATAGAGTTCTCAAAAGAAGAAATACGAATGGCGTATAAGCATCTAAAAAAATGTTCTACATTCCTAGTCATGAGGGAAATGCAGATTAAAACTACGTTGAGATTCCATCTCACTCCTATCAGATTGGCTACCATCATGAAAACAAATGACCATAAATGCTGGCAAAGATGTGGAAAAAGAGGAACCCTTCTACACTGTTGGTGGGAATGCAATCTGGTCCAGTCATTGTGGAAATCAGTGTGGTGGTTCCTAAGAGAGCTAAAACTTGTTCTACCACATGACCCAGCTAGAGCACTCCTAGGCATAGATCCTAAGGATTCATCTCATTTTCTTAGAAGTACATGCTCTACCATGTTTATTGATGCTCAATTCACAATAGCTGGGAAATGGAACCAGCCTAGATGTCCCTCAACTGATGAATGGATAATGAAGATATGGCACATTTATACAATGGAGCTCTAATCAGCAGTAAAGAAAAATGAAGTTATGAAATTTGCAGGAAAATGGATGATCTGGAAAGGCTTATACTAAGTGAGGTAACCCAGGCCCAGAAAGCTAAGCATTGCATGTTCTCTCTCATATGTGGATCCTAGCTACAGATGACTGGACTTCTGTGTAAGAAGGAAAAAACTCAGTAGCAGAGGCCAGTAATCTGGAAAAGAGATAGAAAGGGAAGAGAAAGGAAGGGAGGGGGTACTTAATAGGATGGTATTGTATATATGTAAGTAGAAGAATAGATTAATGGGGGTGAATGGGAAGGGATTGAGTAAAGCAAAGGTGGAGGGACAGCTAATCAAAATCTAAGAGGATATAAATAAAACATATGTAATCCTACTTTTTTGGACAATGGACCACTCAGGAGCCGTAAATTGTTGCTAGAAAATTTTCAGTGCCAGGGATGGGATATCTTCCAGTGAGTTGTTGGCCAGGGAGATCTCTGATGCCCCCAAAACATTATAGGCCATTGTCGAGGCCCTTGGTTTCCCACCAGGAATAGATGGTAAGATCCTATTGCTGAAGACTCCATATACTTGGGCTGCAAGGCCACTGAGAAATCCTGCTTGGGATGACTCAGAAGGTATCATGGTGATGGAAAGAAATGACTGCAGTGCTCAGTACTGTAATATCTGTATCACACCTTCCAAGGCTCAGGGTCTAATGCGGAAGAGGTGGCAGGAAGAATGTAAGAGCCAAAGGAAAGGCAGGACTCTATACAACATGCTCCCTCCAGACACAGAATGGCCTGGATATCCATGGCCTCACAGTGCCTGACACTACCTGCATAAGACCATCATAAGAGGAAAAGATCAGGACATCAAAAGTAAAAGAGAGACTGATTGAGATGGGCAGGGGGTATGATGGAGAGTGGAGTTTCAGAGGGGTAAGTGGAGGGAGGGAGGGTATCACCATGGGGTATTTTTTATAATCATGGAAGTTGTTAATAAATTTTTTTTTTAATTTTAAAAAGAAATTGACTGGTATGAGCAGAAGGATATGGCATAGCAAAAATAAAATCTTTGGGTGAACTTCTGCCCATTTAGCTGCAATTGTGAGATTAAAACCTTCGAGATTGGGCCAGCTGACCTGTACTGAGGAAACAGGAAGAATGTACACTCTTTTAAAGGGGCCTGAGTGCTCAAAGAATGTCCTGTTCTTCAAAGTCTGTTTTATTCTCCCCTGGATTAACAAATTGGCACCCTCCCTGGTATTGTGGAGTATAAGAAATGCAGGAAAGAGAGGGTCATTGAGTTTGCAACATGGTCTTGTGTTTTGGAAATGGTCATGGGCAATGTGAAGCAGGTTTGCTGGTTGCCTGCATAGAGACCCCATGGGGCCATGAGGATGAACCATGAATTGCAGTTGAGATCCAGTGGAGATGTCAGGGACCACTAGATGGCTGCTAAGGAAAGCTGCCGGCCCCTGATGAAGTTTTCCAGGACTGTGAGTAGCCTAGCTGGAGGGCGGAATTAGAATTCCAGAGACTTGTTGCTGGTTAGAATTATCAGACTTGGAGATTTGTCGCTGGCTAGTGTTGTTGGACTTGGAGCTACAGTTTGGAATTTGCCCTGTTTAAATCATGTATGCTTGAGTATTTCTTTACTATGCCCAATGCCATCTTTTGCAGTATGAATGTTTTTCTGTGCCATTAAGAGTTTTTTTGAGATTATTTTTTGGTATTATGCCTCAGTTAAAAGATTTTGGAGGGCTGGAGAGATGGCTTAGCGGTTAAGCGCTTGCCTGTGAAGCCTAAGGACCCTGGTTCGAGGCTCAGTTCCCCAGGTCCCACGTTAGCCAGATGCACAAGGGGGCGCACGCGTCTGGAGTTCGTTTGCAGTGGCTGGAAGCCCTGGCGCGCCCATTCTCTCTCTCTCCCTCTATCTGTCTTTCTCTCTGTGTCTGTCGCTCTCAAATAAATAAATAAATAATGAACAAAAAATATTTTAAAAAAAGATTTTGGACTCTGGGGATGTATGAACATCATTGGAATTGATGAAAACTATAGGGACTTTTAAAGTTGTATGAATGCATCACATTTTACATCATGTATGGTTATCAGTTTGGGGGGGCCAGAGGCAGGATGTGGTGGTTTGATTCAGGTATCCCCCACAATCTTAGGTGTTCTGAATGCTAGGTTCCCAGCTGATAGTTATTTGGGAATTAATGCCTCCTGGAGGGAGTGTATTGTTGGGGGCAGGCTTATGGGTGTTACAGCCAGTTTCCCCAAGCCAGTGTTTGGCACACTCTCCTGTTGCTGTTGTCCACCTTATGTTGGCCAGGGGGTGATGTCCACCCTCTGCTCATGCTGCCGTTTTTCCCTACCATCATGAAGCTTCCCCCTTGAGACTATAAGCCAAAATAAACCTCTTTTCCCCACAAGCTGCTCTGAGTTGGGTGATTTCTATCAGCAACACAAACCTAACTACATCACCACCATTACTCTTTCTGCTCAGGATTGCATTAGCTATCCAACGTCTTTTGTGATCTTCCTGAATTTGAAGCCTGGGCTAGTTTTTTCTATTTCTGTGAAGGATGGAATTGCAACTGTGATAGGAATTCCAATCAGTTTGTACATTGCTATTAGTATAGTAGCCATTTTGGCCATCTTCATGGTGTTAATTCTTCTAATCAGTAAGTATGGGAGGTCTTTCCATCTTCAATTTTTTTCTTCAGTATTAAAAAGTTTTCACTGGGCTGGAGAGATGGCTTAGCGGTTAAGCGCTTGCCTGTGAAGCCTAAGGACCCCGGTTCGAGGCTCGGTTCCCCAGGTCCCATGTTGGCCAGATGCACAAGGGGGCACACGCGTCTGGAGTTCGTTTGCAGAGGCTGGAAGCCCTGGCGCGCCCATTCTCTCTCTCTCCCTCTATCTGTCTTTCTCTCTGTGCCTGTCGCTCTCAAATAAATAAATAAATAAATAAATAAATAAACAAATCATTTAAAAAGTTTTCACTGTAAAGCTCTCTCACTTTCACATTGGTTATTTTTAATTCCAGTATATTTTTCTAAATTTTTAAATATATTTGTAGTCAAGCAGAGAGAAAAACAGGAGAGAGAACGGGTGCCCCAGGGCCTCCAGCCACTGCAAATGAACTCCAGACTCACGCGCCACTTTGTGAATCAGGCTTTACACGGACACTGGGGCATCAAAACCTGGTCATTAGGCTTTGCAGGCAAGTGCCTTAACTGCTGAGCCGTCTCTCCAGCTCCCAGTGCATGTTTTGAGGCAATTGTGAGTGATGTTGTTTCCCTCATTTCTTTCTTCCTGTGTCTGTTGTTTGAATATATGAAAGCTACTGAGCTTTTTCTACGCTGAGTTTGTATCCTGCCAATTTGCAAAAAGTGTTTATCAGCTCTAAGAGTTTTCTGGTGGAGTCTTTGGGGTATCAAGTACAGACTCATATCATCTGTAAATAAAAATGCATATGACTTCCTTTTTTCTTTTTGCCATTGCATTTCCTTCTCTTGTCCTAGCATTCTCACCAAAACTTCTCGCACTGTAATGAGTAAGAGTGGGGAATGCAGATATCTTGCCTTGCTCCTGATGAGAGTGGAAATATGGTACGTGTACAAAACGGCATTTTTTCCAGCCCTAAAGAAAACTGAAAACATGCATTTGCAGGAAGATGGGTGAAACTGGAACTCATTATATTAAGCAAAATAAGACAGACATGGAAAGACAAGCATTGCATGTCTTTTATATGTAGAATCCAGATTTTAAAATATAAATAGCATATGTTTATATGTAAATAAAATTATATGTACATGTGTTTTATTATTATATATTTATTTTATTTTTTTCTTTATATGTTTGTGTTATTTCTATATATGTGATCATTTACTTATATGTGTGTGTATTTGTGCATGCAGATTATGAAGCTAGAAAGAAAATCATGAGAGAAGATGAAGAGATCCTAAGGAAGGTGGGGAATAGAAAGAGTAATGGATTACATGGAATAAGAAAGCTGAAGGTGGTCTAACTGGGAGAAGGAGACTCAGCATGGGGAAATGGAGGAGGGGAAAGGATGGAGACAAAGGGAGGGAGAGGGGAAAAAGGAGAGCAAAGTATAATGACACACATGTATGAAGATGCCATGATGATGCCCATTCTATTATATGTTAACCTAAATAGTTAATAAAGGAAAATAGAAAAATATTCAATCTACAAAGGTACATATACACACATTGTAGTATCAAGTACGTGGTATTACTTAGAGCAGATGGAGACCATGTGGTAAGGTAACTGAGGGGTCTCCTGGAGGAGAGAAGCCCCGAGCTTGAACTCTGCACTTGGCTGCAACTCAGGTAAATGATTAGCAGAATTCTCCCCATTCAAATTTTCAGAGGACCTACCTGTGCGTCACATATAAAGTCAGGCACCGAGTATTTACCAAAGGCAAGATTCTTCCCACAGGAAGTTGATGGTGATGATGAGAGAGAAGTGAATTATAAACCACTCTGATCTCTTTGGCAGAAAATTGAGCACAACGCAAATGCTATCACATAACCACCAACAGCCATCTCACTTGACCATACAGCACAATTTGAAGTCTGGTGGGTGCCTCTTTCATTAGGAACTTTTTCTCTTGTAATTAAAACATTTCATATTTTTGGATTAAAAAAACTGAAAAAAATAATTTTATCCAGGTGCATACACTGCTCCCCCCTTTTCTCTCCTCTTTCTTCTCTCTTTCCCTCTCTCTCCCTCCCCTTTTCCCTGAGACCTGGCTGTCTGCTCATCCCATGCTTCCCCAGCCCTGGGGAAACTTTCCCTCACAGCTGTAGTCCATAAACAAACCCTTTCCCTCCACATGTTGCTTGTGGCCAGGTGTTTTGTCTCAGCAACGAGAAAGTACATGTTATATTCACCATGGTCGTACAGATGTCAGCTGAAGAGCATGAAATTAAACCTGTTAAGTCTGTGCTCTTAACACTCCATGATACTGTTTCCCCAAACAGAAAAGTAAATTGTCCAATGGCTTTTAAAAAATATTTTATTTATTTATTTGCCAAAGAAAGAGGGAAGGGGGGAGAGAGAGAATGGGCACACCAGGGCCTCTAGCCACTGTAAATAAACTCCAGAAGCTTGTGCCGCCTTGTGCATCTGGCTAACGTGGGTCCGGGGAAATCAAACCTGGGTCCTTTGGCTTTGCAGGCAAATGCCTTAACTGCTAAGCTGTCCCTCCAGCCCTCCAATAGCTTTGTTTAGTGCAAAGCAATCAGACTGTAAGAATGGCATTCAGATCTCTGAGGACAGGGTAGTCTTAAGGAATGTACATGCATTCCTAATAAAGTTGCCTTTTGATCCACAAATTGCCTCTCAGGTGAACGTGATAATTAAACATGTATAAAATTATTGCTGACTTTTATAGCATTTCTACATGTATCTATTAATCAAACCCTCCAGTGGTCATGTGAGGAATGTACGACATCTCAACTTTCTAGACAGAGTGACTGGGGAGGCTGAGTGAGGTGGACAGGGTCCGACCACTTCAAAGGAGTCTCCTGCCCATCCTCCATCCATGGCTTTTTCTACTCCCTCAGCATCACTGGCTTGGGAACAAACACTATTTTAATACTTGCACATCTTACCTGAAGCCAGCCCAGCTTTCAAGTCTACCTCCTTCACTTTCATTAAAACTAAAACTGTCTTTTCACCCTGACATTTGTATGCATCCAAGGACAAGGGTCAATTCATTCATTTACACCAGGCCTCTCTAATACCCAGGCTTCTTCAGAAAACGACCCAAATTTCCTTGACCAGCTGAAAGTTGACAGCAATGGAGAGAATTATAACACATGAAAGGTTCAATGTGAGTTAGGTAGATTAAATATCTGGTAACAAGATGTCCTAAATAGGTTATTTTAATCAAGCAGTTTAGCTCACATCATTAATTCTTTCATGTTAATGGTATCAGTGGAATGACCTCTTCAAAGATCCTGCTGCACCCTCAATCTGGCAATTTGGGCCCACTTTTCACAGTGAGGATGGGATAATCTCAGAAAAATGCAAATCCACGTCCTCCTGAAAGCCTTCCAAATGCATTACAAGGCTCACAGGATCACCACACCAAAGCTTTGCAATAATCTACGGCCTTGGCTTAACTATCCACTCTCTTTTTAGATCCTCTTCACACACGCTGCTATTCTCCTTGAATCTGCACACTGTTTCCTTGACCCGATGCCCTGACAACATGCTCCAACCCAGGCTTCAATATCCCTCACAGCATCCTGACACAACTGCCTCTCACTGGAGTCCTACATCACACTACCATTTCCCAGCTGAGTACCTATCAGCTCCTTCTTGGGCTGTTGGGTGATTGAGATTTGGGTTTATATCCTGTTAATACTGCAGATTCTGTGGGTGAACTTTATTACAAAACTTCAGTTTCCTCATCAGAAAAGTGTCTTCAAAAAATTGTAGCAATTGAGAGCACATATAGTGTGCTTCAAAAAGTGCTTTGCATAGTAAGTATTTAATAAATGTCAGTCCTCAACATTATCACCACAAGCTTAGTCAGGCACAATTTTCATGCACTTGACTACACATCCCAAGTTGCTTAAACCCAATAGTATTTACTATTTAAAAATGAGCCAACATTTATCAAAGTCCCCCAAGTATAGCTCTCTCTCCTGACTGCTTATTAACCCCATGAACAGGACAATTAATGATCTCATGCAACACATGGAGTTCTGCTCTGTTGGCGGATGAAGAGGGATGGCATTTCTTGAGGGAGAAAAGTCCTGGGATTAGGGTTAGAGTTCCCTAGCCCTGATAACAAATTATGGGCAATTTCCTGACAGGGAAGGGGAGCCTGCGGTCACATGTCACCTCACCCCTGCTAAGCCATGCATATACCTTATGCCCGTACAAACCCCAAAGATGAATTTAATTTCCCACTTCACTTACTGTCGACATCAACTTCTAAGACAGCTTGTGTCTGCATCACATCACTGTTACATGCATACAGAGAATAGGAAAGGGTCAACAACCCAAGACCTGGATGCTCTGCAGGGCTTTTCTTTGAACAGAAGGATAGAGAAAACGAATGGGAAAGGGCCGTGAATGGTGTTGTGATTCCTATTTGGGTTTTAGGTTCACAGTGTGTGTGGGGGGGAAACAACTACTCTCTGTCTTTTCTCTCAAGAACTCCTAATGCTTCCTACTTCAAAGCACACCATCAAAGTTTCTGCTTTCATAAATACACACAATATGACATTAATTTGTGCAGAATGAACTGTCTTTCTGAAAGAAATACATGGGAAGATGTCTTTGAAGAGAAACTATGGGTGCCAGTGAGGTCCAACATGCCTCCCTGCCCTGTTGATATGAGAGATTGCGCTCTCTTGAATGAGGGTTGACTACACAGGACTCCACCATGCTTGTCTGGTCTGCACACCAGGCCAGGTGGTCATGAAAAAGCGTCATATGGATTTCCTTTGTGTGTACAACCTCTTCTAACCCCAGGGATTGCTTAAAACAAGCCATGAGACTGTATTAAAGAAGATATGAAATTATATATTTTTTACCCAAATGACACTCATTGTCCATCATGATGGGACAGATAATGGAACTACATATATAAATTTTAGGGCATATATTTAGGTAATTGAAAAGCTAATAATTATTTCTAGAACCAAGCCCCTCTGGTTTCATCAACATAGGCAGGCAGTGAACTCAGGGGAAAGAGAAGAAATTAATTTGTCATTGCTCACTGCCTTCAATATCCCCATCCCCCCACACACACCCCAGCAGGTTTTGCTATTAAAAACATAGAGCTCATGAAAAAGTTTACTCTATACGTGAGACCTTTCTGAATGATGGTACCTTTCTGTCCCCACAGTAATCAGAACTTGCTGAATCACCAGGTCTTTATTGACAACACATGTCAGAAACTAGATTTAAATGAGTTAAGCCAACTTGCCATGGTTGGCTTAAATGGCAAGGAAGTCCAAGGGCACATTGGCCTCAGGAGGCTCAGTAACTTAGTGGTATTACTGTGCTAATTTTGAATTGATCAGACTAACCTCTGGAATTTTCCTATCCAGAAGTGGGGCAAGCTACTTCTAGGAGGCTAGCTGACACTAGCCTCTGTCTGTGGGGTGGGGGGGGGGGGCTGGGTGACTGGAGTTTAAGCCATTAGTCAACCTGCCGCATCGGCTGTCACCACTGCCCTGATGTCATGGCAGCTGTGGCTTCCTCGGCACACTGGCGCTCATTGGCACTTTTATTGAACAGCCAAAACCAGTACCATGCTAACAAGTACTACACTGTACGGGCAAAGGGTCGGGAGCTTCCAACTTCAGACAAGCCTTAAGCATTTGTTAAAGGAAGAGAGTTAGGGCTCTGACCTACCGACCTCTTGATCCAGAGCACAAGCCCCTATGACCACAAGGGCGAGCTCCGGGGGGCCACCTGCTGCCCTCGCCGGCTCTGTGCGCCACCGTCGCCGGGCTCACGGCCCTCGGTGCTGTAACTGGCAATTCTTATGCCGGCACAATGGCTCTCAGTCGACAGTTCAGCTGGGTCACTGTGGAAATTGGGAAAGGAGCATTGCTTAAGATCAATCAGCACCTGGAGAACTGCTTGTCGCTATTGATCATCAGTGTTGATCAGGCCAAAGGTACCCCGGACAGAAGAAACCTCACCATGTTGCTTTAAGAGAACGGGTTACATAGTTGGAACATTAATTTTAGGGCAAGTTGCAAGTAATGAATTTAGCATCTCATAGCAATAATGTCACAAAATTTATTTGGAAGGTCCATAAGAAATATTTCCACCGTTCATCCCCACACGGAACTTTGTACTCTCGACTTCCTTCTGCAAGCTCACATGCATCTGGAGTTCACTTGCAGTGGCTAGAGGCCCTGAAACACCCTTTCTTTTACTTACTCTATCTAACAAATAGATAAATAACAAAATATTTTAAGTTAAAAAATAAAAAATAAATAAAATAAACCCTGACTGCCCTGCTTGGTCCTCCCATTCCTACTCCATCCCCAATGACTTGCTTGTTATTATACACCATTGTGAACAGTGGCCTGTGGAGGAGCTAATTACTCTAGAAAGATCAATGAGCAAAGAGCAGGAGATTGGGAAGAGGAGCAAGAGGGTACAAAGGAAACGTGGGGCCAGCCTGGTGAGCAGCTGATGGTGCTTGAGCAGTCCTTGAATACCTTGGGGTTAAAGAAAAGGAAAATGATCCCTCATAGGATATTTTTCTTAATTTGGCCTTGTTTCCCTTCTCAAATTTCAGTAATTATTTAAAGTATATTTTTCTATTTTTTGGTTCCCAGGATGAATTTTTTTTTTTAATATGACATTGAAGAGAGGGGCTAGAGAGATGGCTCAGTGATTAAGGTGAATGCCTGAAAAGCTTAATGATCCAGGTTCAATTCCCCAGGACCCACATAAGGCCAGGCTCACAAAGATGCCTCTGGAGTTTGTTTACATTGGCTCGAGGCCCTGGAGTGCCCATTCTCTCCATGTCTCTTTCTATTTCTCTCTGCTTGCAAGTAAATCAAAATAATTTTTAAAAATAAAATAATAAAGTATCTTTTTAAAAAAGAAAATGAGAGGAGATGGAACTTCAAGGTGGGATCTCTCAGGCCTTTGTTTATGAGCTATTTGTAGAGAACTTTTAAAGAGAAGCAGAGATTGGGGGGTAAGGTAAAAGAGGGCCAGATGATGTGTGTCTTGGCAATGAAGACAGAAAAGGGGGATAGGGTGAAATCTGTTAAGGTATTTTACTTACCTTCTACAGAGTAATGAATAAGCACCTTTACAACTGTTTACACTCCTACAGTTCTAAGGAGATGCCAATCATGCATGCATCTCGCCCCTTCAGGTAGGGGCTGTAGAGTCCACCTAGCCAATAATGGAAAGTGTTTCCATGGCAATGGCCACAGAAATGAGCACGTGACCCAACCAGGCCAATTTAGGCCAATGAGAGACCACTCGTGATTCTATAAGGAGAAGAGGGATAGGGGAGCTCTGCTGTTACTAAAATCAAAAGCCTGGGTGCATGCAGTATATGGGCTACCTAAGAGACCAGCGAGCTGTACAGCTCTGGTGTATATACGCTTCAAAAATTAAGTGGTCGATGAAGCTCTTTAAGCGAACACCCATTAACAGTCTTCAGGCCGAGCTCTGAGAAGTGCATCACAGAGAGATCCGTGAATAGAGATGTCGTATCTTTGAAGAAGGCTCAGCCAATCACAGAGCACTAATGGTGGAGACACTGGGCCTGAGGCCAGCTGGAAAGCCTGCGCCGCCCTCCCAGTTAAGCCAGCTTAGTGTTCCTACATTCTCCCAGTTAAGCCAGCTTAGTGTTCCTACCTTCTCCCAGTTAAACCAGCTTAGTGTTCCTACCTTCTCCCAGTTAAACCAGCTTAGTGTTCCTACCTTCTCCCAGTTAAGCCAGCTTAGTGTTCCTACCTTCTCCCAGTTAAGCCAGCTTAGTGTTCCTACCTTCTCCCAGTTAAACCAGCTTAGTGTTCCTACCTTCTCCCAGTTAAACCAGCTTAGTGTTCCTACATTCTCCCAGTTAAGCCAGCTTAGTGTTCCTACCTTCTCCCAGTTAAACCAGCTTAGTGTTCCTACCTTCTCCCAGTTAAACCAGCTTAGTGTTCCTACCTTCTCCCAGTTAAACCAGCTTAGTGTTCCTACATTCTCCCTGTTAAACCAGCTTAGAGTTCTTACATTCTCCCAGTTAAACCAGCTTAGTGTTCCTACCTTCTCCCCGTTAAACCAGCTTAGTGTTCCTACATTCTCCCAGTTAAGCCAGCTTAGTGTTCCTACCTTCTCCCCGTTAAACCAGCTTAGTGTTCCTACATTCTCCCCGTTAAACCAGCTTAGTGTTCCTACATTCTCCCTGTTAAACCAGCTTAGAGTTCTTACATTCTCCCAGTTAAACCAGCTTAGTGTTCCTACCTTCTCCCCATTAAACCAGCTTAGTGTTCCTACATTCTCCCCTTGCACCATGGGACTCTTGAGCTTTTTCCCACAAAAGGGCCAGGTTTGCTAGACAGTGTTTCTGGAAACTTCCCCAGGGTCTTGACATTTTATACTGCCACCATCTTACTACTTCTGGTTAGGGACATTTGGCTTCAAACTGGGTTCCAATCTTAGCCCTACCTGATCCAATATTTTGTCCCGGGCACCTGGTTTCAATGCCAAAATCTATTCTCCGATGCACATAATACAAATCTATTCTTCCATGCATGTAATTCATGTCCTCTTCGTCCTATTTAATTCAGCTCTTAGAATCCTAGCTCAGGAATGCGCTTTAAACCCACTTCTCTATAAGGAAAAATAGATGTTTTTCTCATTGACAACATGTTGTTAAATTTTACCTCTAGCTTTTTCCAAGCTTGGTCCTTCCCTATATGCACTGCAGTTAAGCGTATAAAGGTCCTATGTCCTCACTCCACACTTCCAGCATCTGAAGTTCCTGGAGGACAAAAATCCAATTCTAGGGGCAGGAGAGACGAGACAGCCCAGTGGTGAAGGTGCTCACCTGCAAAGCCTAACGGTACACGTTCCCCTCCTCAGCACCCACGTAAAGCCAGATGCACAGTGGTGCATGCATCTGGAGTTCGTCTGCCAAGGCTGGAGGCCCTGGAGCACACATTCTGTCTGTCTGTCTTCACTGTCAGCTTGCAAATAAATAAGTAAATAAACAAAAGTACATTTCCATTTTCTAAGCATCTTTCATTTTCTAAGTATCTTTCACAATGTGCGGGGTAAAGTCTTTAGTAAGCACTCAATAACTGATAATTGATTCAGTGAATAGGAGAAAAAGAACATATCTATAAGCCCAATGTAAGATAATACTATTTCTTCTTAATTCAAATTCCCTCATTTAAAACTTTGGTTGGTTCCTGTGGTTTAACGCTATGTCTTCCCCAGCCCTCCCTCCACCTCACAGACACACAACAATGTCTGAGACATATTGAGTTGTCGAAACTTCGGTTCAGGTTGGAGGAGACAGAAAGACTAGATGCAGTGAATAGAGATGGGAAATGCTGCTGGACATCCTACAAGTGCACAAAAGAGAACCCTCCCCTACCCTTGTCCTGCTCCAATAAAGAATTGTGGGACCCCAAATGTCCAGAGTCCCTACTGAGAATCCTTCCACAAAGTTCAAGCAAAAGCCCACCTTGTGTTAGTCTCCTTCTCCCATAATATGCAGAGACATTGATCGTACCAATAACTGTGGGCTAACTCCACAATGCACAACCCATATGCATCAACAAGGAGGGGCCATTGGAGAGGGGGTAGGTCACAAATGAGCCTAATAATGGTACCAAACTGCCTGTATTTGCTGAACAGAAAACTAATAAAAAACAAAAATTAAAAAAAAAAAAAAAAAGCCCACCTTGTCACTCACTGAAAGCCAAGCCTTGCTAGGGTGCTGAGCGCTCCAAAAAGGTAACCGCACAGAATGCAAGTTTTCTAAAATGCCTGGAACCGCCCGCTTGGCTTTCTCTGAAGAGTGGACTTCATTATTCTACTCTGTAATCACCCAGAATGCCTTGTACATGTTCTGAGTTCAACCATTTGGTGAACTCAATTGCTCAAATGCCTTTCCTTCTTAGCGGTGCTTTTGTCTGTATTGCAGGGTAGGAACCAAATTTAATTCCCTAGTCATAGGACAAATATTTACCACAAACAATAGCATTCCAACCGCTTGAATTCCTTACTGCCAGAGTGACTTCTATAGAAGAAATTGTAAGTACAAATGTTCAACTAGTACTTAAAGAGCCCGTGGCTCCCAAGCCAGACAGCACATGCACAAATTACCGTTTTCTTCACTTGACAACTGCTGTTTTCATCTTGACACATCCACTTAAAAATTATTCCTGACAAGAATCTTAACAGCTTTAAATGAGTCTAATTAAAGGTAATACTTTTTTTTTTGCTAGGAAAGTATTTGAAATTATACAGTATTGTGCAGTTCACTTCTCACATCAAGCTACAGAGGTTCATTAGGAAATGCCTAAAACACCTCCACTGACATATGGCCTTCTAGTGGAGGAAAAGATTTCTAATAGTCTTGAGGAACTTTCTAACTGAAAAGTCTTAGGTAATACCAAATGCTGAGGATTTATTGTTGGATCAGAGAAGCACATTCTCAAATATGTCCCTAAGTGCACGTGGGAAAGCGAGTGTGACAGAGCTTCCAGGGAACCCTTGTGGCACCAGACACCTGGAATCTCCTTCCCCAGAGTGGCAGAGCATCTAGCAAGACTCATGTTCCACAAGGACTGTAATGGGGGGATGCAATGCCATTTCCATGAGGCCGTCACAAGAGCCCAGCTTCCACCTGTCCGGCTGGTCTCTTGCTGTTGACGTTCTCTCATCCCATCCTCGTAATGGCTTGCAGGGTGTGCATTGGCCAATGAAGGCTTCCTCGTGGATAAGAGCCCCGGCCACAGACCACAAGGAGCCGAGGAGCTGAAATGCCCTCTAGCAACCCCCAGGACTGGCAAACCCAGAGAGAGTCAGGAAGAAAATCCTTCCCAGGCCAACCTCAAGATGAGATGCAGCTGATGACAGACCTGAGGCCAGAGGAGCAGCTAGTTTGCACAGGGATTCTGACTTACAGACTATGAAATCATAAGTAGGTTTCCATGTTTTTCAACTATTTATTTATTTATTTAAAAGAGAAAAAGGCGGATACAGACACAGAGCAAGAAAGAGAGAGAGAATGGGCACGCCAGGGCCTCTAGACACTGCAAACTCCAGATGCATGCATCACCTTGTGCATCTAGCACCTGGGTGTACTGGGGAATTGAACCTGGGTCCTTAGGCTCCACAGGAAAGTGCCATAACCACTAAGGTGTCTCTCCAGCCCTAGATTGCCCTTTTTAAAGTGTTACATTTTAGGGCAACCCTGTGAGTAACAGATAAGTAACATGCCCTGTGACAGCCACACACCCCCAGCTGGCGGTCTCTCTTGTTAAGCTCTTCATTACATAAAATCCCTGCTCCTTCACGGGTCTCTTTCATCCCCCCACACCTTACACAGAGTCTGCACGCTCTTACTCACACATGATATTTTCTTCCAGCATCTGCATGCTTCCAAAGCACGATTCCTTGTGCACTTTTCATCTTCCCTGAAGCCCAAATGAATGTGATGAGAAATGTGACCCCAGCCATCTGGACTTGGAGCACTGATGTCAACATTAACGTCTTCTTTGCTCTCAGTGGCAGTCCCACACCCGGCCCTTCACCTGCATCTCCTCCCTCCACCAAGGCTCTGGCTCCCTCCCTTCCTTATTGTTTCCTTATGTAAGAACTATTGTGATTGTCACTAACAAGTTTGCTTCTCCAGGTCATTTTGTCCACACAAAGATTATACCCTCTAAAATACCACGTGCTTTCTCATTTTACATGAAATGTTCAGTAAAGATCTAGAGAATGTTCATTCATATTGAGGGAAAAAGAAATCACCTTTGACCATGATATTCAATCTGACAGCGCACCTGGTCGTGCCAATTTCTACCCTCTGTGTGATCAGGGCCTTAGGAAACTTTTATTTCTAGGGTTGAGAGTTTCCAGTTCTTAAGAGCAAAATAAAATAAAACAGCCCATTTTGATTAAAAAAAATAATAACAAAGGCAGAGGTAGGAGGATCACAATGAGTTCATGGCCAGCCTGAGACTACATAGTGAATTCCAGGTCAGCCTGGGCTAGAGTGAGACTCTACCTCAAAAAATAAACAAATAAAATAATAATAATAACTTCACTGTGGTTGCTGTTGAGGCTCAGGTGTCCGGGAAATGTGCTGTGACGTAAGATCATGAGCCTGGGAGAAGATTACTACAGAGCCCTTCGGGACCAACAGTGGTGGTGTGGGGGGGAGTTGGAAGGTAACGCGGAATAGCATCCTATTCACAAGAGCCTAAACCTGGGAACTATCCAAGCGTCCAGTGGCAACATAAATTGCTGTAGATTCAGACAAGGAGCACTATGCCATTAATAGTCCAAAAGAAAGAAGGGATTGCTGTCAAGCTTAGTCATATGGGTGACTTTTGAGGGCACAGGATTAAGCAAAAGAAATCAGCTGGTGAGGAGTCGTTAGTGTATAACCCTATATAATGTTCAAGAACTGCGAAACGAAGGTTTAGTCATAGATGTCAGAGAAGTGACTCCCTCTTGAGGGACAGGGATTGTGGACTGGATGGAAGTATAAGGCACTCTCGAGGGGTGGGCTCTAGAAATACTCTCTGTGCTTATTTGGGTGATATTGGTGTATGTGATCATGCATCTCTCAAACTCTATGTTACTTTCTCACTGTAATATGGACCCACATAAGAACTTTATAGAAGGGGGAAATAGCTATTTGCCTAAACACAACAACACTTATCTCAAACAGAAATTTGCCTATCTGCCTTGGCCAACCAGCTAAAACTGAGGCCAATTTAAAAAAAAATAAATTAATTTTCACAGTTGCATCAAAGCTAAATGTATAACTCTCCCTATAAATTATAGGCCGCAGGTGCCAATGCAAAAAGAAAACACTGCTGTGAAGACAATAGTTATCTTAGGCTACATTGATTGCAAGCAATGTTCATTTCCCCTGTTTTTCAAGGGATTTTCTGAAATGAACATTGATTATTTTTTGTGTTGAGGAAAGGAGCTATTATTTTATTTAAATACATCGTAATTCACTGAAGAATGGGCTATAAGAGAAAAGTGATCCTGACAGTGAGGTTCTAAATGTTGTAATTACTTAAGGTATGCTTAAAAGCAGGGACAAAGAGAGTATTTTCTTTTCAGAACCCCCATGAAGGTCAAGGTGAGTCTAAAAGGCCCATGGGGGAAAGATGGCATGTTAATATTAAGCTGAAAATAGCCCTGAAGTGATGAAGCCTTTGAAATGATCATGGCCAATCTGAAAGGACGCAAGGCATCTGCTGACAGCCAGGCAGGGATCTTGGGCAGGCAGCCAACAGAGAGCAAGGACATGTCCCTGCAACATGGCTGCCATTGCAGACAAGATCAGCAGAGTCCAACGCTCGGACACGGTGGACTCTTCCCAGGGTGGCAACCACAGATGCTGCCTGGGGGACAGAAAGGACAGACCATAAACCAGCGGACCAGGCACTAGCCCTGGTGCCTGGGAATAGTCACAGTAAACTGGGGCGACAGATAACGGAGGAGGTGTGAATGTGTGAGGCTGCAAAGCCTCTGAGTCACTCTGGCTTGTTGCCTCTGAAACGGGTGCAGGACGGTGAGACACCTCCCCAAGCGCCCGTGAATGAACACCCCAGCCTCTGCCAGCGCCACCCATGATGGGGACTCCCCAGGGGCAGCAAAAGACAGATAATTCTGTGAAGAGCTTTTTAATAGGAGGGGAAAGATTGCTTCTCACAAAGGACATGGGAAGCTCACATCCAGACATGTGCTTAGAAGCTGCAGACACCACTAGCTGAGTAGCAGGGTGCTTGCCTAGTGCGCCTGAGGACCTGGGTGCAATTCCCCGTGTCACAAAAAAAAAAAATGCTTAATTTCTTCATCACCTAGCGAAAGGAAAACTATAATAATAAAAACAATAACTTCAGGATTTGCATTCATGGAAGAAATAGAGGCAGGGTGGAGACTAGAAAAGATGCTATCAGTCATTATGGAGGCAAAAGCTCGCTGTTGTGAGAAGTGGTAGTCCCAGCTGCACTGGCTGGCTCTACAGAGCAGCTTCTCTACAGATAAAGTAGGGAAAGGCAATGCTGGAGGTGGCTGTGAGAAGTCCATGTGAGTACACACGTGCACATAGCGCAGTGCCTGACACTAAGCATGTGGTGACATGGCATGTTATACACAGCAATTCTCATGTTCCTCTCTTTTACAAAGAAAAGTATTTGCAAGGAGAGAGAAAGAGAGAGAGAGAGAGAGAGAATGGCTGCATCAGAGCCTCCAGTCACTGCAAATGAACTCCAGGTGCATGCACCTCTTTGTGCATCCGGCTTTACTTGGGTGCTGGGGAATCGAACTTGGATTCTCAGGTGTTGCAGGCAGTGCCTTAATTGCTAACCCATCTCTCCAGCCCTTGTCTCTTTCTTAATTGTATTCCAACTTCATTGCAAATGCCAAGTTTTCTTCTTGTGCCTCTATTATGTGCTTTTAATCCAAGTACAAGGTCTCTTTTTATTTTTAAAGAATACTCAACAAGGGCTAGGGCAAATCTGCTGGTGCAGCGAGGGCACACCCAGTAAGTGGAATGGGCATGCACCTGGCACACAGAGAAGCAGGACACCCAGCTAAGACAAAAATCACACGGCCTCGACCTTCCTGATTTTTCCCACCATACAGTCATCAAACCTGACTGGTAAAGTCAGGAATGATTTGCTGTCTAAGTACTAACATAGAAGTAGACATGATGTGTCCTTTAGTCACAAAGGATCACAGAAAAATGACAAAACCCATATTTTGTAAGTAATCTGTATTCTATAAAATTGGTGATAAAAGACCTATGACTCCTAGCCAGTGCTCACTGAGGAATGGGTGATAACTCCTAAGTAATAAACTTGTGCAGCATTCTTATATCATGTCTAGTGACTGAGATTTTCTGTTTCTGCTTAGGCATTTTCTAGAGATATAGTGTCAAGGCCAAGGGAGAACCTGTGGCCCCAGACTACCTAAGTTTCTACCCATTGCCAATAGAAGCCATGTGTGTGACTTTTGTATCTTTGTTAACACCAGTGCCTCAGTCTGGACACAAGCGAATAACATTAGTTGTTGACCTGTCTCAGAAGATGGTTGCTGGCATTAAGTAAACTTGGTTATAATAACATAATGCACTTGATGCCCAACATATAGCATGTAAACCTTAGACTGTTTTGTAAAGTTAACTATTGGTGGATTTTCTTTCTTTTAAAATATATTCACTTTCAAATTTCAAAAATAAACAATAGAGATATATAACATGGTTAACATTTGAAAACAGTGTTTGTTATGTTCTTTTTAAATATACAATTTCAGAACTAATACCAGAGTGTATGTGTCACTTTGTAATTTTTCCATCTAATCATTTTCTGTGGGAGGAGATTGTGACGTTTTTCACTTAATCCTACTTCATGAGAAAAATCTTATCATTGAAAATTTTTCTAAAGCATTATTGCACTCCCCTATGACCATCTACTTACATTGTTGTTTTTTTTTTGCTCCAAGCACCTTCAGACATTTACTACTTTTTAAATGATTAAATACCCTTCTGTAAATCTGCAATCTTTTTCGTTCAGATGAATCCACAGGAGAACTTTTGAAATACACACACACACACACACACAAAAAAAAAAAAAAAAAATTGCCGAAGATTTTGATCTGTGGGCTGTAGAGATGTCTCAGCCTGATAACCCTGAATTCCCCAGTGCCCATGTACAAGCAAATGCACAAGGTGGCATGTGCATGTGGTTCCTGGCCACCCTGGGACGGCTGTGCATCAGCTTCCCAGCGATATCCGGGCAACTGCAGAGCAGGGTCCTGAGTGGCCAAGAGTGAGACAGGCAGAAACATCTAAGAGACTGTGTCAGAGGACAGCACGTTTATTTGTTGGGGGAATGGGCTTATAGGTGTTCATGTAGCGGTGGGAAAAGGTATGGGGTATGGGTCATGAGGGGATTGGCTGTGTGACGGCTGCTGGCTGATACCTCATTAGCATATAGGGACCTTCTGGGTGAGTGGTAAAAGGTTATATGGCCGCTGGGAAACAGAAATCTAAGTCTTATCAGGATGCCTGGTGCCCCAGGCGAAGGGAAGGAGCGGCCTGCTGGTCTCAAGGTGGGATTACCAGGGTATAAGCCTGCTGCAGCCCCCTGCAGCCTGGGGCCCTAGGCTAGGCCCCACAGCTCAGACCTACATGGCCTTCAGTGGCCTGGGCCCATAACTGTGCCCAACAAACACAGGTGGAGTTTCTTTGCAGGAGCTAGAAGCCCTGGTGTGCCCATTCTCTCTCTCTCCCTCACTCCCTCTCTCTGTCTCTGTCTCCTTGCAAATAAATGAATAAATAAAATATTTTGATCTATTCAGGGGATTTTAATTGCAATTGCTTCTTCCAAATGCTCTTTCAAATTCTGGCTGGGAATATGCGATGAGATGATTCTTTGATTCACAAACCTGGTTTGTGGCTGGTCCTGGATGGAGGGATTGCTTAGTGTTTAAGGCATTGGCCTGCAAACCCAAAGCATCCCAATTCGACTTTCTAGGACCCGCCTAAGCCAGATACACAAAGGTGGCATGCGTCTGGAATTCACTTGCAATGGCTGGAGGCTCTGGCATGCCCATCCTCTCTCTCTCTTTCTGCCTCTTTCTATTTCAAATAAATAAATAGATTAAAGAAAAAAAAAAAAACCTGATCCTTCATGAGGTGCACAGAATCTTCCATGTGCCAAAAAGAAGCACTACCTGATAACAAGAATTCTTTCTCGTAGCCTGTAAGCTGGGACTTGATCTTGCAGAAACACAAAAGCCACCATACCTGCTAAACAACTGCTGGCAAACACCACCTCCGGACAGCGTCCTTTGGTCCCTGGAAGCCCAGTACCCTGTGTTTCACTGTTTGAAGCTGAATTGTCATCTAGAGTGAAGAGTCCCAACTGGCTTCTGCAGTGTCTCTCTACTTTCCCTTCCAGCCTTCTGGACTGGCATGTTGTTTTTCTTATAGACACACAAAACAATAATGTATGAAAATCAAATGACATCACATGAAATTCCCAAATAACAAATCAGTTGCATACTAGAGCAAAATTTTCTCCAATGCCTCCCTGTAGTCTGTCAACTTGTGACACCTTACAGTCACAGACTGAGGACAGAGACGGAGCCCCTGACAGCTCTTGGCTTGCGTGTAGATGTGTTTGTTCTGCTTTTCCCACACTGTAGTCACAGCAGATAATTGTGAGGATCACAGAGCATTCCAAGCACCTTCCGACATGAGTCTATGTGCAAACCTGCCAGGAAAATTTTTGGGCTCCCTCTTCTCCTTCAGCCCATGATGCAAGAGGGATGTCCTCACGGCCTTCCCTGCTCACCCAGCCTCGGGCCACCTCTCACCCTGTCTAGCTTATATCACCCAGTTCAAGCCTTTGTACTCGTAATTCATTCGTTTTTTGTTTTTTTTCGAGGTACGGTCTCACAGTACCTCAGGCTGACCTGGAATTTACTATGTAGTCTCAGTGTGGCCTTGAACTCACAGTGATCCTCCAACCTCTGCCTTCCTGAGTTCTGGGATTAAAGGCATACGCCAACACGGCGGCTTGTAATTCACACTTTTTAATATTTTATTTGCTTATTTGAGAGAGGAGAATGAGAATGGGCACGGCAGGGCCTCCCACCACTACAAACAAACTCCAGACGCATGTGCCACTTTGTACATCTGGCTTTATGTGGGTATATGCCATCAGGCTTTGCAAGCAAGTGCCTTTAGCTGCTGAACCATCTCCTCAACCCTACTTATCATTCTCTGATCGTATATAGTATTAAATAACTTGCCCCAAATATAGGTAATGTACGGTACTGTGGGTTAGAACACATGTGGTCAATTTAAGAGCCACTCTGCCGCTATAGGTGAGGCAGCTTTGAATTATAAATTTATGTTCTTATCTATGAGCCTTCCTGCCTCACCCTAACCCCCACTCCTGCTGCAGCACAGCAGCGCCCTGGTGCCAGGGAAGCCATAGGCCATCTGAGGTCATGACCTTGGGTCCTGCCTAATGGCTCCTCACATATAGGCTGAGCTACATGGGGTTGAATTTCCTTCCTCCTTCCCCCATCCCCCCCCAAAAAATAAAACATAAGATGCTTCTTGTGGTTTTTCTGAATGTTAATGCCTCTCTCTGGGTTTGTTAACCCCATTATGCTCTTCCATGACATGCCAGCTCCCTCCTAACAAACGTTCCCCAGTTAGAAAGTCCATCTTAACATTTCTCTCTCCCAGACTGGTAGACTTCTCTAGTCCATCTTTTTTTTCTTTGTTTTTATACTATGCTAGTGAAAAGCTAGTGATATCGATGGGTGGAGAGATGTCTGTGCAGCTAAAGGCATTTGCCTGCAGAGCCCTATGGCCCAGGTTCAATTCCCCAGTATCAATGCAAATCCAGATGAACAAAATGGCACATATACCTGGAGTTTATTTATAGTATCAGGAGGCTCTGGCATGCCCATTCTGTGTCTTCTCCCCTTTCCTTCTCTCTCTCTCTTTCTCTCTCTCTCTCAAATAAATAGATATTAAGAAAAGTGATACAAATGCATGGCCTTTTTGTTTATTTAGATGGAATGGTAATGGTGTATGTACTTTTCTAATTAAAAGAGTCATCCTGTGGGCTGGAGAGATTGCTTAGTTGTTAAGGCGCTGGCCTATGAGGCCTAAGGAACTACGTTTGATCTCTCTCCAGATCCCACATAAGCCCAATGCACAAAGGTGAGGCAAGCACAAAGTCACACATGCACACTAGGTGGCACAAGCATCTGGAGTTCAATAGCAGTGGTTAAGGCCCTGGTGGGCCAATTCTGTCTCACTTTCATTCTCTCTAAGGAAAAAAAAATTCATATTGAGCTGGACTTATTGCTCAGCAGTTTAGGCACTTGTTTGCAAAGCCCAAGGACCTGGGTTTGATTTCCCAGTATACACATAAAGCCAGTTTCACAATGTGGCACATGTGTCTGGAGTTCATTTGTAGTGGCTAGAAGCTCTGGTGCACCCATTCTATCTGCCTCTCTTTCTCTCATAAATAAATAATGTTTTAAAGTGCATACTAATAGATGTAGAAATAAATGTAGACATCTTTATCATGGTTAATTCAATTCAACCCAGCCTCTAAAGAGCATTATCTACTATTATGATATTTTCAGCCAGCATGACTCATATCTACATGACATATAGTCATGGTCCAGAAATATTTAAAAGTATAATAAATAAGTTGGGCAGCAAGCCTATTGCCATCACACAGATTTATACTACAGATTACATTGTATCGATTAGTATCGATGTGTTTCTCCTGATTCTGTTACCGATGAATGTGCTGCAGCCAGGAAATCAGAGCTGGCATCTCAGCACACACCATGGGCATCATGACTTTTGTCCACAATTGTTAAAAATAATAGTAATAAAAGCCATTCTGAACTAGGCACTGAAATTTTTATTTCTGTCAGGTTTTGAGGTTTCTATCACCATTTCCTTAGAAATTGGATGCAAAACAATTAGAAGTTAGCAAAGAAATTCTTCATGCCATGTGTTGCTCAAATTGCAAAATTATCAATTTGATGGCTTGCAATCTTTCCATGGTAAACAACTTTTTATCTTCTGCTTTACTAAATTTATGACTGACCATTGTGGTGATTTGATTCAGGTGTCCCCCATAAACTTAGGTGCTCTGGATGCTAAGATGCCCAGCTAGTAGCAATTGAAAATTAAGGCTTCATGGAGTCAGTGTATTGTTGGACGTGGACTTATCGGTGTTATAGCCAGTTTCCTCTTGTCAGTGTTTGGCACACTCTCCTGTTGCTATAGTCTACCTTATGTTGGCCAGCAGATGATGTCCACCCTCTGCTCATGCCATTGTTTCCCCCTTCCATTGTGGAGCTTCCCCTTGAGCCTGTAAGCTAAAATAAACCTCTTTTTCTCAGAAGCTGCTCTTGGTTGGGTGATTTCTACCAGCAATGCGAAATGGACTGCAACAGTATAGTGGCACCAGGAGTGGGGTTGCTTCTGGTCACCTGACTGTGTGGTGTTAGCCTTTTGGAGCTGATTTTCAAGAGCAATGTGGAAGGATTTGAAACTTTGGCCTAAGAGATGCCTTGCAGGGCTGAAAGTGCAGCTTGATGGACTAGTCTGGTCAGAGTTGGAAGATCTGAATGCAATAAGAACTCTGGAGTGTGAGATTTGGCTTATGAAGGTGAGAAAGAGCTTTGCTTGGACCGGGCTAGAGTCAAGTTGTGTGAAAAGCTTGCTGTTATATCAGTGTCTTGAGAAGTTGTGCAGGGTTGCTTTGCATAGAAATGAACTGGTAAGCAGAGGAATATGTCACAGAAAGAAAAATCTTTGGGTGAACTGCTGCCTGTTCAGCTGCTACTGAGAGATTACAACCTTTGAGATTGGGCCAGCTGACCTGCACTGGGGCAACAGGAAGAATGGAAACAGGGTCATTAAGCTTACAACACACTCTTGTGTTTTGGAAATTACCATGGGCATGTGAAGCAGGTTTGCTGGATGCCTGCATGGAGACCCCATGGGGCCATGAGGATGAACTATGTATTACAGTAGAGACTCAGTAGAGATGCCCGGACCATGAGATGGCTGCTAAGGAAAGCTGCCGGCCCTGATGAAGTTTTCCAGGACTGTCACTAGCCTAACTGGAGGGGTGGAATTGGAATGCCAGAGACTTGTTTCTGATTAGAATTATCAGACTTGGAGATTTGTAGCTGGCTATAGTTGTTGGAGTTGAAGCTACAGAGTTTGATGTTTGCTCTGGTTGTTCTAAATCTTATATTGGTTGAATATTTCTTTGCTATGCCCAATGCTGACTTTCTCAGTGTGAATATTTATTTTGTGATATTATGGGTTTGTGAGGATTTTTTGGCATTATGACTCAGTTAAAAGATCTTGGACTATGAGGATATATGAATATCATTGGAATTGATAAAAATTATGGGAACTTTGTAAAAAATATTTTATTATTCATTTATTTATTAGAGACAGAAAGAGGGAGAGAGAGATAAAGAAAGTCAGAATGGGCACACCAGGGCCTCTTTTACAGTTGGACTCAATGCATTGTATTTTACATCATGTATCAATATCAGTTTATGGGGGCAGGGGTGAAATGTTGTGGTTTGATTCAGGTGTCCCCCATAAACTTAGATGCTAGGTTCTCTAGCTAATGGAGATTTGGAAATTAAAGCCTCATGGAGTTGGTGTATTGTTGGGGGTGGGCTTATGGATGTTATAGCCAGTTTCCCCTTGCCAATGTTTGGCACACCCTCCTGTTGCTATTTTCCACCTTATGTGGGCCAGGGGGTGATGTCCACCCTCTGCTCATGCCATCGTTTCCCCCTGCCATCATGGAGCTTCTCCTTGAGCCTGTAAGCCAAAATAAACCTATTTTTCCCAGAAGCTGCTCTTGGTTGGGTGATTTCCACCAGCAATGCAAACCTGACTGCAACAATCATGAAGAGCAAAACAGGAAGTAATTTCTACCAGAATCAATGACCTCTTTTTCCCAAAACACATTTTTCTAATGTATGTGTCTATAGTCATTCAGCCCCAGCCTTAATAACATGCTTAAGTTTTATGTTGTCCATAAAGATTCCCATCACTACACTTAATCTTCTCTGCTTTTCACCATGTTAGTGGCTACCATGTCAGGACAGCCTCTCCTGCCCGTATATGATGGGAGCACTTTGGACTATTCTCCCTGATCCAGTTGTTTTCCCCACACCACCCCCCATCTGTCACAAGTCAGATCACATCACACTTCACCCTGACTAAATGCATGAGTCAGGGGATATGATGGGCTTGGGGTTATGCAGACAGTGTCACAGAGATGATGTGCTCAGGGTTTAGAGAACAGTCTGGCGTCAGAGACAGTCAAGCTACTCCCTGCGACATCCCAAAATTTCTGTCCTGTACTTATTCCAGGATACTGTGTTTCCTCTGACTTCTTGATCTCAACACCACACAAACACACACACACTCACACACACTCAATTCAAAAATAAGTCAGCATGCCTAAACTGAACCAAAACAAATCTAAAAGCTAATTATGTTTTTTTTTTTCAGTTTCCATACACAGAGAAGCAATTGTTTAAACACCATGATAGGAAAGGCACACAAGTGAGAGATTATTTAATTTTCAAGGTGTGTTATATTGTCCTTACAACCACTTAAGGAGGAGCTAGCTGTCTGAGCACAGGTACACAGCTCCAATGACAAGGAAAGGCAGTGAGATTGAAAAGATCCTTCTGAAGTGGTGCCTCAAATTAGCATGCAATTAAATGTATCTAAGAAATGAGAAATCATAAAATACTCCTTAACACTGTGCCCTTAAAGAAGTCACTGACTTGGACACAACTCTTTGTAAGATGGCTTTGTAGAGGGCTCAAGGAACTTACTCAAGATGAGGAATGGGACATTGTGATGAGGCAGCATGAAGGGGCCAGGTCAAAGTTGGGAGAAGACAACACAGAAGAAAGGGAAGACAAGGAAGAAGAGGCCCTCCATCCCTTGGGACTCCACATGGCTCAACTGAGCTGGAAAGCTGCTGACATGAGAGGGCCATGCTCTCCTTTCTAAAGAGAAGCCACAAACTAACCTGGAGTCAAATGTGAAGAAGGAGGGAAAAAAGAAAGAAAAAAGAAAGGAAGCAGAAGAGGAGGAGGAAGAAAGACTTGGGGAGGAAGAAAGAGGAGGGGTAGAAAGGAGAAGAAAAGGGGGAGGGAGGAGAAAGAGAAGGAGACAAAAGAGAAGTACAAGAAAGGAGAAGAAAAAGGGTAGGAAGGAGGAAGAGAAGAAGAGGAAAAAACCAAATCTTGTACCAAAATATTTGGAACCACAGATGGCAGGGAAGGAAGATTGCTTCTCTGACCCCTCTTAATTCCCATTTGAGCCCAGGACTAGGTTCTTGCAGAGAAGGCTGGAAGGCCAGTGAAGGAGAAGATGGTCCAGCTGGCTTGAAGAAGCTGGGGTCCCCTCCTTACCCTACCAGGAGTTCATCTTTGGAATTCTGGCCACACAGTAGGCTCAGGATCTGATTGGCACCAAAAGTTGGTCAGAGAAAACTAGCACAGACCAAAAAGTCAGGTGTCAGAAATAAAAGGGACGTATCAGTCCTTGAGTTAGAACTATGAAGCAGGAAGTTCTTCAAGAGGAATGTGTTACTTGATCCCACCAGCTTACAGCTCCTCATTAGTACCTTGCCTCTTTCAATTCCATTCCTCTTACCTCCCTCATGTCCTAAGGAATGGACATTAGAGGTAAAATCAGCTCCCAAATGACAAGGATAAAGGAAGTCATAAACACTGGTCTACCTGGACCAGCCTTGACACCACTTGCCTCAGAGACCACTCTCCCCTGACAGCCCTTGATGTTCTCCAAGTAGGACAACTCTCTCTGTCTTTTATTTGACTGCCTTGTCAGACTTTCTTAATTATCAGTAACATGGTCTCATTTTCCTTACTATTGAAATCCCAGTGGTCACATCATCGCCTTGGCACATAGCAAGTGCCCAGTAATGGTGTCATTCCTTCTGCTACGTTGGAAAATCTCTCCTGCATTTTCCCTTCTCAGGTTGTCTCACTGTAGACAGCTATGGAGATGAAACTCAGAGGCAGGAAGAGGGACTGTCAGACATGAAGGCTAAGATGTCCTGGGGTTGTTGATGCACTGTAATGATGCATGTCACTGACACCCTCCTGTCACACAGCCAGAAAATTCTTGATATGCCTCTCAATCTCTCTCCCTCTCTCTCTCTCAACCTCTCTCTCTCTCTCCCCCTCAAGTCCAAACCGTTACCTAGGACTATCAATTGTACTTTCCACCTCCTGACTCTTCCACCTCACCCTCCAAACCCCACGTCTTCACTCTAATCCGAGGCACCCTCTCCCCTCTCCATACTAGCTCACCTGCTCCTCTTCTCTCTCGTGCCCACTTAGCTCCATTCTCCACTTAGCAGCCAGGGTGTCCATGCAACACATCAATTCTATCACAGTTCTGCCTTCCCTTTTTGAGATGAAGGACAACATTAATCATAAGGCCCTTGAACAGAAGTGCAGTATAATTCTATCGATCCAACTATAGCTGATGTCCCACACACCCAGCTACACTGGTCCTTTAAAAAATATCTTATTGGGCTGGAGAGATGGCTTAGTGGTTAAGGCGTTTGCCTACAAAGCCAAAGGACCTTGGTTCGATTCCCCAGAACCCACGTAAGCCAGATGCACAAGGGGGCGCATGCATCTGGAGTTCGTTTGCAGTGGCTGGAGGCCCTGGTGTGCTCATATTCTCTCTCTCTCTATCTCTCTCTCTCTCTTCCTTTGTCTCATTCTCTCTCACAAATAAATAACAATTTAAATTTAAAAAAAATATCTTATTTATTTATTTATTTAAGAGAGAATGAAACAGAGACAGGAAGAGGGAGAGAGAGATAGAGAGAGAGAGAAGAGCAAATGGGCATGACACAGTCTTTTGCCACTGCAAAGAAAATCCAAACATATGTGCCACTTTGTTCATCTGGCTTTATATGGGTAGTGGGGAATAGAACGTAGGCCATCATGCTTTGCCAGCAAGAGCCTTTAACCACTGAGTCATCTCTCTGGCCCCTACTCTGGCCTCCTGACTGTCCTGTGGTCACACCAAGCCCTTTGGTGTCCCATAGCCCCACCTTTGCCACCCCCTCAATGTAAAGTGTCCTCTCCAGCCTTGTCCCCCATTAACCCTGCTGGCTCTTTGGATTCTAGCTCATTGCCTTACTGAGGAGAGTCTTCTTAGGCCATATTCCTTCCCTAACCCAAAGCCAGTTTCTCCCTTCACAAGATTAAAAATGTTAGCCAGTGTTTCTAATTATATGTTCATTCATTAGGAGTATTGAGTAATGCCTGTCAAAAAAAAATGGGAAGCAGAAACCTTTGGTAATGTAATGCTTTCCATTACAGCCTCAACATGTAACACAGAGCCTAGTACAGTATATAGAGCACAGTATATAGATGCACAAGGTGGCGCATGCATCTAGAGTTTGTTTACAGTGGCTAAAGTTCCTGGCAAGCCCATTCTATCTGTCTCTCATCTATTTATAGCTATCTCTTCCTCAGTATCTCAACTAAATAAAACAATTTTTGGAAAAAAAACATGTAACTCTCTGAGATGAAGGTAGGCTTAGCAGCTGACAGGTGACCTCACAGCTTTCCCCAGAGGCCCACCATTGAAGAAGACAGGTTCTTTTCCCAGGGAGAAAAAAATATATATCCAACTCCAAGTTCAAGGAAGGGGAGCTTGCCAACACGTGGGAACCAGGGACTGGAGTCTCCTCATCCTCTTATCCTGATTTATTGCATAAAGTTTAACTGAGGAAATGAGATTAAAAACTTAAACATGTGGTATCACCCCAATTCATTTGTTCCAACAAGAAAAAAAAGTTCAATTTGTAACAATAGTATGAACACAAGAATATTTTCTGGGAGCAAAAGAATTGTGGCTTTGAAATTCCGCCTTTTATCTTCATGGGAAAGGCACAAGCTTGCTCACTGAAATAAGCGATTTTCTTTGTGGTAAACTCACAGAATCTTGGCTATTGCATGTAACAATCTCAGCTGTGTTTTGTTGATTTTTGCCTTGACCACATCCAAATGTTCAAATGAAAGGGCAAGGCCATACACTTCTTTCTTAACCTTTTCTGGAAGCTTCTTTCTTTCTTTCTTTCTTTCTTTCTTTCTTTCTTTCTTTCTTTCTTTCTTTCTTTCTTTCTTTCCTTCCTTCCTTCCTTCCTTCCTTCTTTCTTTCTTTCTTTCCTTCTCTTAGCCATTTTGGAAATGCCTCTATCCCTACCCCCCTCTTTCTCTGAAAACGGGGTCTCACTGTAGCTGTCTTGGAACTCACTCTTAGCTACAGGATGGCATCGAACTCACAGCAATCTTCCTACCTCAGACTCCTGAGTGCTGGGATTATAGGCCTGCACCACACCTGGCTTTTTTCTTAACCTTTCTGCACATTCTTGCTTACAAGTGTGATTTTACAAGATTTCTGACACTTTTCTGTCCTTCACTGAAAACATCTGATTCCAATTTCCCATTCTTGTAAATCTAAATTTTTACTACATTTTATCCAAGATTCACAAGATTTCAGCTGTTGCATAATGACTACAGAGATGCTGAAATAACCGTCACATAGGCTAGAGTACCAACAGCCTTAGAATGGAGAGTTGACACTTTTCTGTGAAGACCACATAAGCAGCTGCGTGCGCTGCCAGCGCGGGCCCAGTGCAGAGGCACAGGAGGAATCCAGGCATCATGTCAATCAGGCTTTTCTGCTCTGATGTTCAGTGTTTCTTTCCTTCTCTTCACATACTTTTTGCTTATAAAATAAGGCAAGCATTTTCAGTGCTATCAAATCCACAAACTCACATGCTTCTGACCCAAACACTGTATTTTATCCACAAACAAAACTCAATCTTTTTTTATTTTATTTTATTGGTTTTGCAAGGTATTGTCAGCCTGGGCTAGAGGGAGACCCTACCTTGAAAAAATAGGACTGCCTTATTTTTTAATCCCCTAACAGAAATTCAGCAATGGTTACTTACCACTCATACATAGTAAAAGAATCTCTTCTCTCACCAGAAAGCAACTGGTAACACTTGCTTTTTAGGACAGGGAGATAGCTCAGCGGGTAAAGGGCTTGTTGTATGAACATGGGACCTGAGTTCAGGTCCTCGACATCCAAGTCAAATGGTAGTGAGGTGTGGCAACATGTACCAGAGTCAGTGAATTATGGGTTCAGGGAGAAACTTTATGTTATAAAAAAAAAAATAAGGTCGAGCTGTGCTAGAAGGAGACACGCAATGTAGAACTGTAGCCTCTGCATGCACACATACACGTACACTCATACAAACCACATGCACCCTGTGTGCTCATAACACTTACAGACACAGGCAAAATGATATGACTTACATCCTCAACCAAAACTTTTGTCTCAAACATCTCTAAGACACAAGTTTTACTCAACTTCCAAAGATCTTTAGTTCAAGACTGAGTTTCTTGATGTTGACTCTGGGGCGGATTTGTTGCTTTTGTGTTGGAATGTCTTTGATCACGATGAAAGGAAATTCTCCAAGTCTTGCTTTAGGTGGGGATGTTCAAGAATATATAACAGGGCTGTGGCGGTACTGCAGTGGTTAAAGGCACTTGCTTGCAAAACCTGCAGTCCCCGGTACTCACATAAAACTAGATGCACAAAGTGAAACAGGCATCTGAAGTTCATTTGCAAAGACAGGGGCCTTGGCACACCCATTCCCTCATTCTCTCTTCTCTCTCCTTGCAAATTAATTAATTAAAATTTTTAAAATAATTATGGATATCATGGGCAGGAAAGATGTCTAGATGCACCTAGATAGCTGCTCTAATCTCTCACCCAGCTGTGTGGTGGGGGTCTCTCCTCTCACTATACTTATAGCCTCTTTCCTAGGTTTATATTAGTAACTTTTCACTGGGACAAAATAGCTGGCAGAAGTAACTTAAGGGAGGTGAGGTTGATCTTGGCTCGTGGTTCGTGGTGGGAAGGCATATGACTGGAGGTCCATGGCTGCTAGAATATGTAGCATCAGCTTCTTGCATCTTAGCAGATGAGAAAGAAGGTAGAGTGGGGTAGGGGACAGGGCTGGGCAATGACCTCAAAGGCTGGTCATCTGGGACTCCCCTTCTTCAGTCAGGTCCTACAATGCCCTAAATAGCGTCACAGCTCAAAACGTGAGCCTGTGTAAGAAATTTCACATTCAAACCTCCAGGAGGTCCATCTTCCTGACCACTGTAAGCAACTGTGCTGCAAGCAGGACATCGTCACCTCTCTCAGCACTGAAGCTCCCAAGTCTGAGTTTTTGCAAGGAGGAGGAGGCTTTGGGCTGGAAGTGAGAACTGGCCCCAGTGGTCATCATGGACAGTTCTAAAACAGTCCAAACTGCATTCTGATCATTCTGTGGAGTGCAGGCTCTGCCTGCAGTGACCAGCTCAGTGGGTCCTGTCTCCATCAAGGTCTGCCCAATGCACGCCTTCACCAAAATGAGAACTTGTCTCCAGTCAGAAATGGGGCTGATGTGATTGTGAGAAGCCCACATGCCTCAGCCTGTCTCCTAGCCAGCAAGAAACCCCAGAAGCACCAACAGTCCTGCGCAGCAGCTTCCAGAAGTAATCTTGAAAGTGAAATCAGAAAAATGAAGACCTAAAATAAATAAAGGCAATGAGGCTTTGGAATGCTTTGATATTGGCCATCTACTGGGTAAAGGAAAGTTTGGTAACATTTATTGCCACAAGAAAAGCAAGGGGGACTGGAAAAATGGCTTAGCAGTTAAGGCGCTTGCCTGCAAAGCCAAAAGACCTAGATTTGATTCCCAGAACCCACGTAAGCCAGATGTACAAGGTGGTGCATACATCTGGAGTTTGTTTGCAGTGGCTGGAGGCCCTGATGCACCCATTCTTTCTCTGTCTCTCAAATAAATAAAAATGTTCTTTAAAAAAAGAAAAGCGAGGGAAGCTTGTCCCCATTCTGAAGGTGTTGGAAGCCCAGCTGGAGAGATTGGGAGCAGAGCACCAGCTCCGGAGAGAAGTGAAAATGCAGTCGCACCTCGGCATCCTAACAGTCTCAGGCCCTGGGCTTGTTTCCGTGATGCCACCAGGGTTTACTTCATTCTAGAGTGTGCACCCCTTAGAACAGTCCCTGGGGAGTGTCAGAAACTTGCCAAAGTTGATGGGCACAGAACCACAATGCATGTCACCCAGTTGGCCGGGCTTCAGCTCACTGCATTTGAGGAAAGTCACAGACATTCGGCAGACAGTCAGCTTCTGCCATCAGTGGCACAGTGGCTGCTGGTCCATCCACACTCCGCTCCCCGTGAGAAGCAGGCTCCATAGCAACTTGAACCTGCTCCCCGAGGCGCCGGCAGGTTGGATGCGCAATGAGGAGGTGGACCTGTGGAGCCGGCAGGTTCTCCTCCAGGAGTTCTTAGTTGGGATGCCTCCTTTGGGGGTCTGCACACACACCAAGAGACCTGCAGAAAGATGTCACAGGTTGAACTGACATCTCCCGACTTTGTGACGGAAGGATCCAGGGCCCTCATTTCCAGACTGTTAAAGCATAATGCCAGCTAGACACGGACATTGGATCACAGCAACTTTGTCAAAACCCTCACATTGCCAAAAAGAAAAAGAAAGATGCAACTAGGAAGTTATCTTAACCAAGAGGGGAAAGGCAAGCGAGGGCTGCTGGCTGGTCAGAGGACGCCCCCTTGCCGCTTGCCTTGCTAACAGCTGAGCCTTGGCCTCGCTGTCCAGGAGCTCCAGCTTGGCATGGGTGGCACGGCCGGACCCTGAGGACCACGCTACCCTTACTGGCTTAGTACAGGAGCTGGTGGGAGGTTTGAGTGCAGCTGTCCCCACAGCCGATGCTGGGTAAGGCGTCTCTGTGGCAGACGAGTGAGGACAATGGCCAGAGGACCTCCCGGCCTCACTGTTGACTCGCTGTCGGACCCACTCCAGGCCACTCGGCCCTTTGGACAGGGAAGCGAGGACAATGAGAAATAGCTCAGACCTGGCAATTCCATTCCAGGGTAAACGTCACACAACTCCCCGAGGGACACGTGAATGGCTGTGCTTTGCTCCTGCTGTTGGAAAGGCCACCAGCTCGTTACTAGGAGAGGAGATGGGGTGAGCATCGCATGCGTGTCACCGACTGATACACTGTGCTGGGGGCGTTCTGCCACACACAGATACACGGACAATCTTAGTTGAGGGCAGGACTTCGCAACATGCTATAGAAATGTCACATGGGAGACCAGAAGTCCCAGGGGGGAGGACCACAGTGGGACGCTGGATGTTCAGTTGCATTTTATCACAGCACCCATATGAGAGGTATCCTTGGTCCAGAATACAGAGGAGGTTCCAGAAAAAAATGTTCGACATCCTTTAGTAGGCAGACACAGAAAGAGAGTGAGTATGGGTGAGCCAGGGCCTCTCACCACCGCAAACAAACTCCAGATACAGACACACGCACCACTTCTTGCCTCTGGCTTTACGTGGCTACTGGGGTATGAAAACTGGACCATCAGGCTTTGCAAGCAAGCACTTTTAACTGCTGAGCCATCTCTCCAGTGCCCTTCCACCATGTCCAACATTTTTACATGGTTCCTAGGAATTAAACTCAAATCCTCATCCTTGCAAGGTAAGCACTTTACTAACTGAGCCATATCGCCAGCCCAGCTAGCAATTTCTGAAATAAATATAAATAAATAGATAGATAATAAACAAATGAATAAGAAGATCGATGTATTTGCAGTTTGGGAATGGCTGGAAGTTGCTTTCAAATATCTGTTAGTAATTTTTTTGCCAACATTATATAGTGATTATGAACCAAAGATGAAAGCTGTTCTGTAGAAAATCCAGAATGATCTTTAGCTAACAGCTTCTATTTGCCACAGAGACCTTTTCCATTTAACGGTGGATAACCAGGAAATAAGATTAACTCTTCTTCTCTTTGAAGGTGGTAGTGATAGTGAGATCAACTCTCCTCATGACCTCAAAAATCACATAAATTGCATCTCAGCAGTGTCATGTTTCACTGTTGACAAGAACTATCTTGTCCACGGTCAGTTCAGCATTTGCAGAGGAGGAGTGCAGGGGGCAGGGAGAGCATGTCACAAATGTTTTTATAAATCACTACAGCTTAGAAATGTGTCTGAGGGTGCACGACGCAAATCGATTTTGAGATTTCTTATCATAAAACGTTGGACATGTTCCATACCTATGTCAACTCTTGTAACTTGTTCAGATCAAGTTGAAATTAGTTAAAGGTGGACAAGAAGGGTCTTTGGCTAATGTGGAACAAGGCTTCTCAAGATATAGGCCAACTACACCCCAGTGTTCAAGGATGAACTTCCAATTACACATGAGCTTATATTTTGAACTTTCACTGTACTTAAATAGACCCGGATTACCAGAGGGAAGGGAGGTTACTGGGAGAAAAATGCTGAATGGAGGAACAGTTAAAGCAAAATAATAAAAAAGAATAGCTCTTTTTTTTTTTTTTTTTTTTTTTTTTTGTTTCTCCCTGGCAATGCTTGGGCTTTCAGCAAACAGAGATGATGAGCTATGCAGGAAACAGACCTCGGGCCACCAGAGCCATGAAGAAGGTCACCAGCTTAATGATACACAATGTCATGGTGACCCCTTGCTTGGTTGTCAGGCTCCATAATTTATACTCTGTTTGTCATTTGACCTGTGGGAATTTATTGAGAACCACTTGTTTTCATTAGAAAGCTCTACATTTCTTAGTTCTAAGCTTTTCTTTTTCCTAATTTGACTCAAAAACTCTTGAAAAGTGCATTATGTTTACAAAACAGCTCAGCAGTCAAGAACAGGTTGGAAAGCAACATCTGCTGCGTGTCCCAGAGGCTGAGCCTCCCGCATCCAGCGCTGAGGCATTGTGGAGCCACCACGGAGACAGCCGGTCACGCTTTGGTCACAAACACCCTGACACTTACCTTCCCTGAAGTAAATTTTTGTTAGAAGAATGTTGGCAATGGAGAGAATCCACAGTTGGAAAGTCATCACTTAGTTGCCAATATCTTCAAACAAGGTTCTCAGTGGCCACGAAAAACAGACTGTTGTTAAATACTCAGACATAACTCTGGCTGTGGAGCTTGAGTAAGGCCTGCATGTTCTCTCTCTCTCTCTAATTTCCTGCTTCTCTGCTCCTTTGCTTAAACCCAAGATGCTGTCTCCTGAACCAGAGTGAGTCACAGTGACCAGTGAAGGTGTGTGGTAATTCCCAGATGTTTTGAGGCAGAAAAAGAAATACACAAGAACCAGGACTTAAATTGTTATTGCAATGGTTCTTAACCCCAGTTGCAGAATAAACATCATGTGGGAGAGGGATTTTTTTTCCCATGCTTATGGTTAAGCCAATTAAACCATTTTTTTAAATACTCTCCAAAGCGATCCTTATAAGCAACCAAGCTTGATAATCACTGGATTGCCAGAAAGAAAAAAAAGAAAAAGAAAAAAGAAAACACGATATCTGTATGTTAGCTCAGTCCTCCAATGCTTCACCTCAAAGGAAAGTTCTGTAGAAGAATGCTGGGCATATGAGCCGAGTTAAAGAAGTGTTTTGGATCAAACTGGTATCATAGCATCTACTTCCCATGCAGTAAACACGAGGTGTGAGCGCTGTTTCTTAAATTCTCAAGTCTCATTACAGTGAACCAATAAGGATGGGCAGGAGACCAGTGAGAGCTGTTCTCATGCCCTCTGGCATGTATCTCATGAAAGCTTTTTCTTAGCAGTCATGCTTGTGCAGGGAATGGCCAAGTCCGTAGCACTGTGCTATTGAGAGCTGAAATTAAGAAGAGAAGCCCTGTGCCCTCACAGTGCTATATCTCTTCATGCTTGATTTATCCCACTTAGGGCTGGTGCATGCAGGCTGGCATGGCTAAATTAAATGTTTTTTCCTGCTGTCTTATATTCTCAAGCCCTCTGAGAAGTCCAACATTAAATTAACTACACAATAGGGAAATTGGGAGAAGCAGACTCCAAACCCCCACCCTTTTGTTCACAGAGATTGTTTTTGATTAAGTCAAGTCCAAAATGAAAACCGCAGGGGCCTTCCATCACAAGCACCCTTCATTAGCGATGCTGAAGGAACTCTCAGAAAACTCCATTAGAAGGCCTGCTCACTGGAACCCAGACAAACCTGCCTGGAAACTGCTATTTTTGAATCAGGGTTGGGAAGAGCCATGTAGCTCAGGACCAGGTCATGTCAACCTAAAATAGTTTGGTTTTTGTTTGTTTGTTTTTTTTTTCCCAATGATGATTTTTCAAAAAATGATGTCACCACATAATCCAAGTGATTGTTTCATTTTTTTATCCTCCTGTCAGCTGTTTGTAAATATATTTTATTCACTTAAGAGATAGAGAGGGATGGAGTGTCAGTGCTCCAGCCACTGCAAATGAACTCGACACATTGCCGCCTTGTGCATCTGGCTTATGTTGGTACTGGAGAACTGAACCTGGATCCTTAGGCTTCACCGGCAAGTGTCTTAACCACTACGCCATCTTTCCAGCCCTCCTGTCAGTTGCTTTGTGCGTAGTTGTGTCTATCCTGTTTTTATGCTTTTGTGACAATGATCAAAACCTACCCACAGAACATGAGTTAGCCCGAGGGGTGGCACAGAAAGATCTGTGTGTGATGCAGAAACTGCCAGATGTTTTCCTCACCACCAACAGTGAAAACCATCAGTGAAGTCCACTCCCGCAGAAGCTTTCCAATGGTAGATTCCAGAAGTGAGTGATTCCTAGGGACTAAATGCAACTATGGTTGCTCTGTGGTTTAAATTTATTAAAATCTTACTGCAAGGCTAGAGAGATTTCTCAGTGGTTAAAGGCATTTGCTGGGATCAATTCCCTAGTACCTATGTAAAACCAGATGTACAAAGTGGCACATGTGTCTGGAGTATGATTGCAGTAACAGGAGGCCTTGGCATACCCATTCTCTCTCTATCTACCTCACCCTTTCTCAAATAAATAGATTAAAATATTGAAAAAAAAACCTTACCACAAATAAACTCATTTTACAAATATAGAAACTGGGTCCATATCAGCTAAGTCTGTTGTTTAAGGCCACACAACTGGTATCCCAAAGAATAGAATCACACTTTATTTCATCCAAAGCCTATTAGCTCTCAGTAGCAACTCTGAATTTCCTAGTGAGAAAAAGACTATGGAAAATCATCAAAGTAAAAGCAAATGCATAAATATTTTCTGTTCTGAGTCCTTCCAGGGCCATCAAGAAAGATACTGGAGACTGTGGGGAGAAGGGTGGGAATCACAGAATGCATGTAGAATGTGGCTTTTCTACCTCTAGCTATAAACATTTTGGATAGGGTCATTATTTGATGACTCATCCATTGTAGAATGTGTCACTGTAGATGTCAGCATCTTCCCCCAAATTCTAACAATGAAAAAAAAAAATTTGGACACTGTCAACATCCTCTTAGGAACAAAGTCATCTCCAGCTGAGAACCATTAGCATAGACCAGTATAAGAATAGGCCCCTAGCTGGAGAGATGGCTTAGTGGTTAAGTGCTTGCCTGTGAAGCCTAAGGACCCTGATTCAAGGCTCAATTCCCCAGGACCAATGTTAGCCAGATGCACAAGGGGGCACACGCATCTGGAATTCGTATGCAGTGGCTAGAGGCCCTGGTGCACCCATTCTTTCTCTCTCTCTCTGTCTATCTGCCTCTTTCTCTGTCTGTTGCTCTCAAGTAAATAAATAAAAATGAACAAAAAAAAATGTGTAAAAAAGAATAGGCCCCTGACATTACAGAAAGGCATCACCATGGCTCCTGCACCTCCATTCCCCAGTGGCTTTAAATTTAAAACAACAAGAACCAAGTCAAAAGCAAATGAGGGGTTGGGGATTCTGCTCAGCGGTGGAGTTCTTACTTAACATGCTAGAGGCCCTGGATTCAACCCATAGCAGAGAAGAAAGAGGGAAGGAAGGAAGGAAAAGGAAAGGAAAGGAAAGGAAGGAAGGAGAGAAAAAAGAAAAAGAGGAAGAGGGAAGGGAAAGGAAGAAAAGAAAAAAGGAAGGAAAGAAGGGAGAAAGAAGGAGGAGGAGAGGAAGGAGAGGATTCTACTGAAAGAACAAGCTAAGACTCTCCTGACATGTTTATGCACCCATAAGATTAAATGGATCAGACTACACCACCCCCAAGGTCAGATATCCCCCACTCCCCTGCTTTGAGGAGCAGTCTATTTGATAGCACTTTGAAATACCTGGTTTATGATGATTCTGACTGTTTGCTAAGCTGGTCCACATTTCTGCCTTTTAAATAGTGAAGAGAAATGGAGGTGCCATGTCCAGGGTGATGGTCCAGTGAATAAAGCACTTGCTAATCAAGTGTGAGCTCCTGAGTTTGGATCCCCAGCACCCAGGCCACCCTGCATACCATAGCATGAGTATCTGTAAGCGCAGCATGCCCATGGGCAAGAAGGCAGGAGTGAACAAGAAAATCACCTGGGAGCTTTGGAACCAGCCAGCCTGGTGAACTGAAGCAGCGAACAATGAAACCCTGTCTTGAATGACATGAAAGACAAGGGGAACTGAAAGAAGTCCTCTGCCAGCCATATGCAGTGGCAGAGTGTCTGAGAGAGAAAGGAGAGAAGAAGGTGGAGGACGAGGAAGGCGGAGGGAGGGAGGGAAGGAGGGAAAGAGGGAGGAAGAAAGGAAGGAAAGAAGGAAGGAAGGATAGGAGGAAGGAAGGATAGAAGGAAGGAAGGATAGAAGAAGGAAGGATAGAAGGAAGGAAGGATAGAAGGAAGGAAGGAAGGATAGAAGGAAAGAAGGATAGAAGAAGGAAGGAAGGAAGGAAAGAAGGAAGGAAGGATAGAAAGAAGGAAGGATAGAAGGAAGGAAGGAAAGAAGGAAGGAAGGAAAGAAGGAAGGAAGGATAGAAGGAAGAAAGGATAGAAGGAAGGAAGGAAGGAAGGAAAGAAGGAAGGAAGGATAGGAGGAAGGAAGGATAGAAGGAAGGAAGGATGGAAGGAAGGAAGGATAGAAGAAGGAAGGAAGAAAAGAAGGAAGGAAGGATGGAAGGAAGGAAGGATAGAAGAAGGAAGGATAGAAGAAGGAAGGAAGGAAAGAAGGAAGGAAGGAAAGAAGGAAGGAAGAAGGAAAGGATAGAAGGAAGGAAGGAAGAAAAAGGAAGGAAGGAAGGAAGGATAGAAGGAAGGAAGGAAGGAAGGAAGGGTGGAAGGAAGGAAAAGAAAAGCTATCAGAATTAGTGGAGGTGAACTTTGAGGTTAATGGATGAAGTCTTGCTACTAGCTTGTTTCAAGACTTCATGATATCAAGTTCATTCCTACAAAATGTACAGTGTCATGCACTCCAGTCACTTTTTACCTGAAATCACTGATAACCTTGAAAAAATATAGCAAACTATGCCTCAGAAGGGTGTTCATGAAATTTTGGAATATGAAGGTTCAGGTGAGAAGGAAGACTCTGAGAGGCTTTATGGGATGAGCTTGACCTCAATTTCAGGCTGTGTTAGTGATGCAGGATAAACCTGCCACAGATGTAATTTGTTGCTCTTGGTACATAGATCATCTTCTCTCCCCCAGTGTTGAATCCAGTGGAATTATATGGTGCTTTCAACTGTATTTCAAGGTGATGCTTAGGATGAACGTGCACCATTTCTTTAGTAGCTGATAACAGGAGGGTGGGGGAATGGGAATGTTCCAAGATCCCAAATGCATTCTCTTCAGAGCAACTCTTGCAAATCCATCTGCAGTTGGTGTTGTTTCAAACAGGCTCAAGACAGGGTCTCATCAGAATTGTGCACTGTGCCGAAAAGCTCAATTGTTTGGTTGCCAGAGCTCTTTTACTTCTTACCATTGCTTGACATCTGGAGAGCCGTGGTGCCTCGTCACGGCTGCCGATGCTGCAGGGTTGGCTTCCGGCCTCTAAGAGCCTGCACGGAACACTTACACTGCATCAAGATCTGGGATCCCAAGCAGAACCAGTGACCTTGTTCCCCTGCTAGAATCAACTTCGGGGATTCCCTTTAAATGGATAAGATGCCAGCTTGGCCTTGTAATCTCTTTGTGCCACGGAGCGGAGTGGCAGAGTGAGTGACTTCAGGCGACGTCTCCTCCCAGCTCAGGCTCTTGGTGCTCTGCCCGGATGCTTCCCACTCTAATGGGAGCTTTCTTACTAAGTCTCCTTCTGATGTTACAGCCATGTGCGTGCCTCACATTTACAAGTAGGGGGCAGAAATCACACGGCAGCTCATTCTCCCACAAAGGGAAGCCACCCGCGTTAAATGAGCCTGTGAGAGAAAGAGGTCATTGGCTAAGATAGTCACATATGGACAGCTTACAGAACCATGCCATCCTCGGGTGGCATCCGTAACTATGGGCTACTGAGTTCACTCTCCTAGTACTCAGCACTGGGGAAGGCACACTGTGAGCAGTCAGTGAACATTTAATAAATCCAGGTGGCCAGCTGTCAGAGTTCAAAAAGTGGCAGTCAGTAAAAGATCACCCAGAGATGAAAAAGGGTTTCAAGCGCACAGTAGCCCCTCCGTATCCAAGGTTTCCCCATCCATGGAATCACTCCACCTCAGATGAAAGGGATTAGAAAACATTGCATCCATAGTAAGCATAGACATACATGTTTGCCATTTTTTCCTTAACAGCACAGTAAGACAATTATATGCATAGGGTTAACACTAGGTGTAGGAAGTTTAGTACTGGGGAACGGGATCACTGATATACAGATCTATGTAACTTCATCAGAGGAAAACAGCATCAGCAGAGGTGGTGCCTGAATGGGGTTGGGGGACCATCCTCTCCAGGTACCAAGAGATGGCCATGGCCCTACATGAACAACCTCGCCAGTCACCCCAAGAAGTGCCAAAGGGCTGTCCCCTAACTGCTACCCGCCCCCCAGCCTCTGCTGCCGACCTCCCATAAAGCAGCCAGAAAGGACAAAAGAAATGCAGCCCATCCACCCTAAGCGTCAGCGCAGCACAGCTCTGGCAGGTTCGGGAGTGGCCAAGGCCGTGGAGACGCTCTCAGGCAAAGGCGGACACGTTCATTCAGCAACTACGAGCTGTGAGGACAACGGACTCACCCGAGCAGAGCACAGCCCACCAGAGATTCCAGAGAGTGGCTTTACAGGGCTCTTCATTTGGAGGAAGGTGAGGAAGGGACAAATTAAAAAAAAAAAAAAAAAAAAAAAAAAAGTTTCTCTCGGGGAGATCTAAGATAGCCAGGGTGTCACCCCAAAATAGTGACCAGATGACCTCCAGGAAACCATGACCTGGGGGGGGGGCACTGTTAGGAGAGGAAGGGATAAAGGCTGGGCTGTTTCTTGAGAAATGTGGATGACCCACTTCCTTGTGTCTGTGTTGCTACATGGTGACCCCATTTTGGGAGCCTGTCCCAATCTAACAATACCACTCTCCTCGGAAAAAACCTAAAGTCCACTGTCACCCCCTTGACCCAGGACGGTGACTACCTCCCGCTGACTGTGCTTCCTGCTCTCACCCTCACTTCCCTTCCCCACAGTGCAGCCTCCTGCCTGTCCAGGTTTCTTTCAAAGCAGAGTTGGCTCCACCCTCATTCAAAGGCCAACTTATTGGTAAAGCTCTGGCTGGCTCTGCCCAGATCCTCTCTGCCTCCCTCACCCTCACTTTGGTTCTTGCCATATTCAACATTGAGCATCAACCTGTGTATCAGGACCACTTCCTCTGAATAGTCAGCTCTATCCAGTGGTCAGGGAGTATTTTTATTATTATATTACTACTACTACTATTGGTTATTTTGATGTAGGGCCTCGCTCTAGCCCAGGCTGACCTGGAATTCACTATGGAGTCTCAGGGTGGCTTCGAACTCATAGCGATCCTCCCACCTCTGCCTCCCAAGTGCTGGGATCAAAGGCGCACACCCCCACGCCCGGCTGGGGATAATTATTAAGCAGACATGTCAGCAATCCTTGAATGATACCAAGGACCTACTGGAAGAAGAGACTCTTGTCAGGACAGAGACACTGAAATAGGACCAAGCTCACAAATTCCAAGAAATGGGCTGAAGAGATGGTTCAAAGGCTAAAGGTACTTGCTTGCAAAACTCCCAACCTGGGTTTTATTCACCAGTAATCACATAAAGCCAGACGCACAAAGTGGCCCTGTTTGCAGCTCTAGAATACCCATGCTCTCCCCTCTCCTCTGTTTCTCTCCCATCACTCCTCTTCTAACCCTGGGGATGACTCATGTGAACTTTTCAGATGCTTTCTCCCAGTTTAATCCATCTTGATCCCTTTCTAAAAATCAGGGTTAAACACATGAAATGTCATCTTGACCAAAAAAAAAAAAAAAACTTGTCTATGGAGCAAACAGATTAAGACCTAATGCTGGTAGACAGGAGACATGGAACACCCCAAATCTTTCCTAGGAGAGACAAAATGCTTTGTCATGGGTACACTAATTCCCTAGATACATTGCCGTGTATTAGGAAGGGATGGGAACAGAGCTGTTGTGAATCTTTACAGTGCATCTGGGATACAGATACCAATGTATAGCTTGAGGTAAGGAGTTACTGACAAGGCAAAGCCTATGGAGTAGTTAAGAGTTTTGTCTAGACATATTTTTCCTTTTCAAATTTTTTTTATTAACAACTTCCATGATTATAAAAAATATTCCATGGTAATGCTCTTCCTCCCTCCCTCCCACTTTCCCCTTAGAAACTCCATTCTCCATCATATCCCCTCTCCCTCTCAATATTTTGATGTCATGTTCTTTTCCTCCTATTATGATGGCCTTATGTAGGGAGTGTCAGGTATTGCAAGTCATGGATATCCAGGCCATTTTGTGTCTGGGGGGAGCACGTTGTAAGGAGTCTACTCTTCCTTTGGCTCTTACATTCTTTCCGCCACCTCTTCCACCATAGACCCTGAGCCTTAGAAGGTGTGATAGAGATATTGCAGTACTGAGCTCTCCTCTGTCACTTCTTTCTAGTACCATGATGCCTTCTGAGTCATGCCAAGGTCACTGCCATCTGAAAAAAGAAGACTCTCTACCAAAAGTGAGAACAGCATTAATATAAGGGCAAGAAAATTAAGAGAAGTGCTTACTGGGCAGTTTGATAAGCATAGTATATACATTTAGCTAGACAGCAGAAGACATTACACCCCCAGGACTCATGACTACCCCTGTTTTAAGTTTCCAGTATCAGGGATGTATTCCCTCCCATGGAGCTGGCATCCAGTCCAATTAGAGGATAGTTGGTTTCCACCATGATAGACATGCCATTATTGCACCCGTTGGCTCATTTGGCCTAGCTGGCCAAATCTAAGGCTTACAGTGTCCACTGGTGAATATATTCACTGGTGATTTCTCTTTCTCTCATTGAACTGTATGCAGAACGGCTTCTTCCAGCTTTCTGTCAGCTGGTCTACATGGAGGAGGTTGTCAGCTCAGTTCCAGCAGGATTTCTCAGTGGCCTTGCAGGCCAAGTATGTGGAGTCTTCAGCAATAAGTAGTTTTTTAAAATTATTATTAAGTATATACTTTGTATAGCACATCATGTGTTGGTACCTTTATTCCCCTCCTCCCCACCTCCATTCCACTGAGGGCCGTCTTCAGTGGGATTGCTGGTATTCACGATGCAGGTGTGGGCTATGGGTTGTGAGAGACAGCAGTCAATCACTGTGTGGGGGGCAATGCCTCTGGGTATTTCCTGCACCCGCTGTGGCTCTTGCCATCTTTCTGCCCCTTTTCTGCAACAACCCCTGAGCCATGGTGGGTGTGTTTTAAGTCTACTCTAGTGTTGAGCTCTTAGTGGCTTCTGGATTTCTGCTTTGGTACGTTTTGAGGATTAGTGGTTCCTAATTGAAAGCAATTTTGGTATTATTATTATTATTATTATTTTCAAGGTAAGGTGTCACTCTAGCCCAGGCTGACCTGGAACACACTATGTGGTCTCAGGGTGTAACTGAGTCATGAATGGTCTGAGTGGTTCGTATTGTTTAAGCAGCTTTGGCCTCTCATCACCCAGTTACCAGACCCAATGACCCCAACTTCATCAGCTACCCGCCCCGCAGGTGTTTGCATCATCACTTCATGCAGCTGAAAAGCATTTGCTATGTATCAGGCCTCGTGTTCACACATTGAACCACTGAACTTGCTTTATTCGGTGAGTCTTCAGACAGTGAGGCTCTTAGAATTAGGTCAGGGTAGAGGCATAGTTTGAAAAAAAAAAAAAAACCTAATCAATCCATTGTTTTTAAGGTACAAACTATAAAAACCACCACTCAACCAAAATTGTTTTGGTAAGCTTGTACCAGTAGACCTCAGGTCCCGAGGTCTGGTAATCTGCCCTCTGTCACTGAACCCTAGAGGTGTGTGAGGGGCCGGATGGGGAGCACGCTTAGGTTGTCTCAGAGGCTCCGGCCAGTTTTTGGAACTCTCCTCCAACACCCGTGCTGTCTGTTAACCAAACTCCAGTGCCACAGCTTCTCGATGTTCAGTCGCAGAACGCCTCTGGGTGTCTGGTAGGATCTTGGCTGACGGAGAGACCAGGCATACTGTTTTCCCAGGCTGTGGGTGAAAGAAGCACGGCCCACAGTGCAGTTCAAGTTTGTCTGCATCTAACAGCTGCAGAGCATTTTGCTGCTCGGCTGAATTGCCCTGTTCAGGGCCCCATTGTGCGCCAGGCATTTCCCTAAAACCGAGTGAGTCGGGTTCTCGCAGCAAAGGCTCGGTGCTGTGCCAGACACAGGCATGGCCGAGGTGGAAGCTGGTGTTGAGATCGCAGACAGTAAAGAGGAGTCCCGTGCCAAAGCAAAGCTGGTGTTGAGATCGCAGACATTAAGGAGTCCCGTGCCAAAGCAAGCTTGTACTTTATCGTCACTTTACCGGGACGTCAGGAGAAGCGGCTGAGGTCATGGCTAGGTGGAGGACTGCCCGAGCTCCACAGCTCCCGTCTCCCTGACTTACAAAGCCATCTGCCTTCAGCAAACCGAGGTGTCCTGTCCCTACTCCCCACCTCATTGCCTCGCTGACTGAGCTACACTTGGAGAGAATGTCTTACTGTCTCTTGCACCCATAGAAGGCAACCCCAAATGACTCTGCAAAATTCATCTTGCTTTTCTCTTCCTTTCCCTTACCAGTGGTACAAAAAAGGTCTCATAAAAGCCATTTTGCATGCTCTATCTTCCTGTATCTTATCAGCAAAAAAGGAGTATAAGTACATGGCTGTGATCCAGAGATAACAAGGTGTGTGTGTGTGTGTGTGTGTGTGTTATGGGTGGAGGGAGTGTTGTAAGATCGATAGGGTTTGGGTACATCTAGAAGGAACCTGATGAAGGTATTTGGTTTTGTGTTGGGGAACTGGATACTTCAGGTCCTAAGGGTGATAGATTTAGATATGTGCTCCTGAATACATTAAGCTCCGTATCCAGTACAGCCCACCATGGACACCAAAGCACAAAAAGATGGCATGTTGTGGTAGTTCGAATGAGGTGTCTCCATATCCTCGTGTGTTTGGGAGAGTTGGTCCCTACCTGATGACAATTTAGGAGGGGGGCCTTTCTGGGGTGGGTGTGTCATCGGGGTTGAACCTTGAGGTCCAACCCTCCCAGTAATAGATAGCCCAGTTCACTGTCTACTTTCTGCCAGCTGCTGTGTCGAGGTGGGATGCTCAACCCTGCCACGAGGCAGCTTCCCTCGAGACTGTAAGCCAAAGGAAACCCTTCCTGCCCACCAGCCACTTTGGCCCAGCAAGGCTAAGGTAACTTCCGCCTGTTTTGCCTAAACCCACAGTCCAAGTTTGTTTTAAGTGGAGTCATTGGCACCAGCCATTAGTTTTTCTTAGACGAGAAAAGACAACTGCTTCTCTTGCTTTTGTTAATAAAACATTTTAAACCATTTATGCATGTGTATACATGCACATGCATGCACACACACACACACACACACACACACACACTCCCAAGCATAAGTCACACACAATTGTATGTTTAAAATTTCTTAGGAAAAAATGCTACAAATAATAGCATGGAAAAAGATTAGATAAATTTACAGAGAAAAATACAATTCAACTTCTTTAAGTGCCTTTCTCAATAAAAAAAAAAAAGATAATTTATAACAAGAAAACAAACCCCTGAAGGTACCTACTAAAATTCTCTGTATGTAGAAGGAATACAACAGTTTGGGACTGAGGAGGGACACTACCCCGTGAGGATCTCTGGCATTAGGAAGCAGACCAACATCTGTGTGTTGAGACATTATCACAGAGTCATACCCTATGCTTCATTAGGCTTCAGAGCACTAATGGAGAAGACGAGTCTACATTATTTTCTAACTCAGAAGTTAAAAGCATCATTCTTTCTATTTAATGACTTTTCATCCTCCTGTCAAATAGTTACATTTTGACCTGACCAGAGAATATTTTGCAATTAAGTGCTAATTCAGAAGGAGAAGGTGGGGGGGGGGATTTAAATTTGCGTGTGATGTTTTCTAAATGTGTCCATACGTGACTTGATGCTCTCTTGTCAGGGCAGGATCCTATCCCACTCCCCTTGAACATGGCCACTCCCACCAAGGAAACAAAAGTGGTGCCTGGTGACTTCGGGACCTGGATCCATAAAAGGTGGCTGATACTCACGTGATTCGTGGACTTCTGGGGTGCCATTCCATTATGTAAGAAGTCTGGCCACCCTACAGCCACTGTACCAGTGATACCCTGCCCAGAGCTCATGAGGAGATGGAGGGAGATGAACAGAACTCTGGCTGGGGTCTTCTCGTCGCAGACAATGACTATATGACTGACGGCATGTTCGCGTCACCTCCGGTTCAGCTACATTCTGAGCGCTCCTGCTCAAACACCTCCAGGTGGGAGCGCATCCTAGCTGAGCCCCTTTAGCCCCGGTCGCTGAGCCTTACACTTTACACCTTACACCGTCAAGTTTGATATGACCTGTTATACAGCAGTAAATCATCATAACGTGGTATCAATTTCATTCGCAACTTAACTGGATTGAGGGTGACCCAGTAGAGCAGTCCCACTAGGGTCCTCTAGGAACTGGTAGAATGCGCACTGAGTGGAGCAGTGTACAGGAGAGGAGCTGGGCCCTCCAACAGTAGCTGGGTGAGCGACGAAGAACCCAGTAGCTGCTCACCACCCACGGCTGGATGGCTGGGCAGTGCCAGGCTGGCTCTGGAGGCCTGGAGGGAGGGTCCCCGGGAGCCACTGCTCTACAGCCCCCCTGGAGCGCCGATGAGGCTGGCTTCCAGTGTCCTGAAGGACGGCAGCAACTGGGGGACGATGCGCCAGCAAGTAGCGTGGCAGCCAGGCAGAAGGCCCGGTGTTCTCTCCGTTTCCGCACTCACTGCTAGAAGGGCGATCGCCGTGGGAGAAGTTCCTCCCTCCATCAGTCCTTCCTGCAAACGCCTCCACAGACTTGTCCAGGACGCGTGCGTCTCTCGTGGTTCCTGATCGGAGCAAGCTGACAGCAGAGCTTCACTGCGCGGCGCCAAAGGGCACCCCTGGCTGAGAGCGCACTTACGCAGACGGGCAGGGCCCACGGGCTCCAGCCCGCAGACTGGCTCAATCCCTCGATGAGTTCGTAATGCAGTGGGATTTGTGAGAGGTGGTGGACCGTAGAAAGAGAGGCTCAGTCGGAGGAAGCAGTTTGCTGGGGCTTTTTCTTGGGGCTGAATTTGCCCTGGTCGTGGCGCTAACTTCCATTTCTCTGGGTCATCGCTGCCTGATATGCTGGCAGAAAAATCCTTTTAGGAAACTAGGGGAATTAACATTCAAAACCCAAGCTGCTCCAACATGTTAATACGATGGGGGCTTATGGACAGCAGTGTCATCCCAGGTGAAACCCAGATGCTCTTGACATTCTCTTTGCTGTGGTAATGCACTTCTTACCAGCTTGCTGGTGGCTGTGGACAGATCATGTGAGTACAGGCCTTGCTCCATGCCCTATGTGTGCCAGCCTAAGAGGTTTGGTCACTACACAGAACACAACCTTCTCGGTGTGAAGGATAAATGGCCTGGTTCCAAGGTCTCTTCATCCAAGTCAACAAGGGCCTGCTCGCCTGATACCTCTGCTAGGACCACCAGAACACACTAGTCCATAGAAATGGCAGTTAGAGCGCAGAGCGGGTGGATGCTGTGGGGAAGAGCATCCTAAGTTTTCCACAGGCATTATCTGCTGTGGGGAGAACCTCTGCAGGGGTGGGATTGGAACCTTAGAGGCTTTGTCACTGGTTACAGATGTCAGACGTGGGACAGCAGGATTTGATATTTTCCCTGTTTGGTTTAGATCTTGCTTGGTTCAACCTTTTCCTGCTATGCCATTGTTTGCAGTGTGAATGTACATTCTGTGCCATTATGTATATTTAATGTGTTGTGGTTAAAGAGACCTTTGACTGTGGGGATGATGCAACAGTGTTGGGATTGATAAAATCTATGGGGACTTTTCAAGGGGGACTGAATGCATTTTTACATCTTGAGATGGTGGCGAGTCTATGGGAGTTGATGTCCAGCTTCTGCTCGTGCTTGCTTTCCCTTGTGATCATGGAGTTTCCCCTTGAGACTGAAAGCCAAAATAATCTTTTCCTTCCATTGCCTGCTTTTGGTCAGGTGTTTTGTTCCAGCAACACGAAGGTAATTAAAACAGAAAAATGGTAAGTTATCAAAAGCACTTGGCCTATCTTATTTTGAAAGAGCATTTGGATTTGCCTCTTTCTAATCACTACTTCATAACATCCTGTTTGGCTATGGTAAGCATGTTCCTCTTACTAAATGAGTAATTAAAACCAAACCAACACCATGAGAACAGATCCTTAGGCAGGTTTAAGAAAGAACTATCAGGCTAGAGCGATGGATTAGCAGTTAAGCACTTGCCGGTGAAGCCCAAGGACCCCGGTTCAAGGCTTGATTCCCCAGGACCCACGTTAGCCAGATGCACAAGGGGGTGCTCATGTCTGGAGTTCGTTTGCAGTGACTAGAGGCCCTGGCACACCCATTTTCTCTTTCTTTCTATCTGCCTTTTTCTCTGTCTATCACTCTCAAATAAATAAATAAAAATGATTTAAAAATTTTTTTAAAAGAACTATCATTATTTGCATTTGTCAGGAGAAAAGGAAGAAAATGATTTACATTAAAATTATGGAATGTGGGGCTGAAGAGGCGTGGTTAAGGCACTTACCTGTGAAGCCTAGGAACTCATGTTCTAATCTCCAGGTCCCACATAAGCCAGATACAGTGATGCAGCACAAGGGGGCATACACATCTGGAGTTTGTTTGCATCGGCTTTCAGCCCTGGTGCACCCATTCTCTCTCTCTCTCTCTCTCTCTCTCTCTCTCTCTCTTTCCTATGCCTTTTTCTTTTTTTCTCTTTCTCAAACAAATAGAAAATGAAATTATTGGATGTAGGATTTTAGAAGAAGATCTAGACCCCCAGATGCCCATTCTACAGCTGTACTTTTTATAGAGGCATATCTGTACCAGGAGCTGTTTAATAAACAGCATTGTTACTATTTCCCACACACAGAGGGTACATTCTAGATGTTTCATATGGCGACTTGTTCTTTAATAAATGCCTCTGTGTTCCTATCTACCTAAAAGCCAGCATTAGATTCCTTCCAGAGAACAGTGGGCATTAGCAAGCAGCCAGAAGAGCTCCTTAGTATGCAGCCTTCCCAAGTGGGAAGGCCAAGGTCAAGTAGAGAATAAAATAGCAACGTGGGGTTTGTTCTGGCAATCGGAAAATTTTCTCAGCTTGGATCGAGTGGTGCCAGTGCCAAGTTCACACAAGAACACAAAGTAAAATGCCATTGAGTTATTAAGCCAGGAGATGTGAGCGAAAGAGAAACAGAGTGTGTCAGCAGAGGGTTCTATTACAAAGCTTCTCCCTGTCACCAAAACACCAGTGTCAGAACTGACTCTTTGTGCCTGGCTTTGACCTTCAGAACTGTGGTCAACCTTCCTTAAAGCTATTTTTGAAGCCATGAAGCAAATGAACACACAGTCCAATGCTTGAATTTTTTCTGATGGCTTTAAAGTTCCTCTCTCTTCCTCTCCTTCGTCCTCAAGGAATAGAAGCGAGGTGGGAGGGGAGAGATGTCTCCTTGCTCTGGTCTCACTCAGTACTGTCCATTACAGGCATCTCACCAGGGTGGGAGGCTGGACCAGTTCTAGCAACTCTCAGGTCTTATGACGAGGGCTACCATAGACACATGCTTCCAGAAACCCTAAGATGGAAATGGACCTTGACGCCATTTTGAAGTGGTTTTCTAATTTAATATTCTATGTAGTTGTGACAAAAGGGCTGGGGAGGTAGCCCAATGGTTAAAGGCACTGGCTTGCAATGTCTGCTAGCCTAGAATTCAATTCCCTAGTTCCCATGTAAAGTCAGACACACAAAGTGCACATGTGTCTGGAGTTTATTTGCAGTGACAAGAGGCCCTGACACATCTCTCTGTCTCTCTCCCTTCTCGTCCCTCTTTCTTCCTCTCTCATTAATAAATAAAAGTATTTCAAAAACAGAAGCGAAGGTCTAATAGGGCAAAATAATTTGCCCAAAGGCATGCGGCTGGTTGGCGGTAGAAGTGGGAGGCAGTGACACCTCCAGCAGCGCATTTTAGCCTCCGACAGGTTCTTGGTTACAGTACTCTCATGGGAGCATTCAGGATCGCTTGATGGGGCTGCAGAGATGGCTTAGCGGTTAAGCGATTGCCTATGAAGCCTAAGGACCCCTGTTCGAGGCTTGATTCCCCAGGACCCACATTAGCCAGATGCACAAGGGGGCACACGCATCAGGAGTTCGTTTGCGGTGGCTGGGGGCCCTGGCATGCCCATTCTCCCTCTCTCTCTCTATCTGCCTCTTTCTCTCTGTGTCTGTTGCTCTCAAGTAAATAAACAAAAATAAAAATAAAAAAAAGATCGCTTGATGGCCAGACACGTTACATACGAACCCCAGATTAAGCCTATACTACTGAAAAGGCAAACATGGCATCCAGGAGGACACAGCACAGTCCTATTATGGTAAAAATTTCCAAACCGCTGGATGATCCAGTAGAATGTATTTTCGTGAGTGTCCAGCTACACATCACACAGAGGGGCCACAGAGCAGGGAAGGAGGGTGAGACAGCAAGGAGGAAGAACCAGCACTAGTGCTAAAAGGCACTTTCAGAGTCTCCAACTTCCTATCTTGACCCTGGGAGTCTTCTTGAGACCCACAAAGACAAACAATTTCAACTCTGTCACACTTCCTAGCTTTGTGACCTAGGCAAGTTACTTAAACCCTCTGAGGCTGCTTGTATAAACAAAAAGATAATATCATCTGTCCCGTGGGGTTGTTTCCATGAGACCTTAGAGAGAAATTGTAGACAATGTTAATGTCCAGCAGAATGCCCAATGTGTGTTGGTTGGCTCTGTGTCTCCCAGTACAGGTAGGTCCTAGATATTCATTATCTGGAAATGTAGTCATTATCTGTTAGGCAGCGGGACTTTCCTAATTGGACCCTTGGTCTGTTTGGTTTTAATGATTTTTTTCCAAATTAAATAGAGAGGAAGTAGCCGATTTAGATTACAGGGTCACTGCAAAGCAATGGAGACCGTAGATCTGAGCTGCTTTCAGCATAATTGGGAAGACATTCTTGGTCTTGGGAAGGAGCCAGGAGCTTTGTGGGTCACATTAACCAAGGGAGCCACTTTGACAGCTTCAAGGCTCTGGTTCCTGCCTCCAGTTCCCCCTTCTCTGACCTTCGTGGGGTCCCACCCCCAAAAGGCTGCCTTAGCATACTTCCCAGAATTATTGAAATTCTCTCTATTTATAGTTCCGGCTCCGTGCCTTTAGGATGTGACGTGACCTCTAATGCCATCTGTTGGTGGTGGGTAGAGTCGATATGTTTCTGGCTCAATGAATAGCTTTGATGAATTCTGTGACAATTTGTGGGAGACTGTCTCCAACGAGTGTCATTAACCTATCTTGCAAGACAGGCTCACAGCAGTTATCTCAGGCTGAAGGAAGCTAATTCTGAACAGTAATTCAAGTCCTGGTGGGAAAAAAAAGACAAAGGAGCTGGAGGGATGGCTTAGCACTTAAGGTGTTTGCCTACAAAGCCAAAGGACCCTGGTTTAATTCCCCAGGACCCATGTTAGCCAGATGCACCAGGGGGTGCATGCATCTGGAGTTCTTTGCAGTGGCTGGAGGCCCTGGTGTGCCCATTCTCTCCCTCCCTCCCTCTATTTCTCTCTCTCTCCCTTCCTCCCTCCCTTTTTCTCTGATAAATAAAGAAATAAACATAAATATAAACATTTAAAAAAGAAAAAGAGACAAAGTACACAAGCAAAGGTGATTATAATATTATGAAAGATAAGATGGGGGCTGGAAATGTAGTTTGGTTGGTAAACTGCTTTTCTAGCATGCACAAGGCCTCAGGTTCAATCCCCAGCACTATAAAAATCAATCAATAAAAGACAGTGTGTGTCTACTAATTCTCCTTTCTTCTCTTGACTGACTCCAAAAGGAACTTCACAAAACATACATATTTGACATAGAAGCATAGGGTATTTGACAGTCATGTACAAAGGGTAGAGTCAATTAGTTCTAGAGAAAGGAAATGACACCAAATACTAACTGAAGAGCTGGAGAGATAGCTTAGTAGTTAAGGCACTTGCCTATGAAGCCTAAGGACCAAGGTTCAATTCCCCAGTGCCCACATAAGCCAGATACACAAGGTCGCCCATGCATCTGGAGTTTGTTTGCAGTGGCTGGAGGTCCTGGTGCACCCATTCTCTTTTTCTCCCTCTATCTGCCTCTTTCTCTCTGTCTTTCAAATGGATAAATAAATTAAATATTTTTTTAATTCCAACTTGAGTCTGCAAAATCTGGTGGCCAGCATCAGGGCAGAAAAGTTAATGTGACAAGCTATGAATACATATGTAAATTACATAAAATACACAAGTAAACTGTAAATATATATGTGTGTCGCCCTTTTCTCACTCAGCCTCTTTAATAGATAAAACTATATAAAATAATAATTATACATGTATCATGGAGCTTGTCACATTTTCTGAAGTAGTAACAATGATGACATAAAAAGGGAAATGGTGCAGAGACATCGGAAAAAAATTTTAGCTTTATATTGATGAGCTCCAGGCATACACACAGTATGTCCTGATCATAGTCCCCTGCCAGCACCTCCTTTGTCTCCCTTCCGTACCCCCTCTCCACTGAGCTCCTTCTTCACAACTAGACCCTCTGCTGTTTTGATGTCATCATTTCTCCCTCATTATATGCAGGTCTTGTTTAGGTCATGTCAGCCACTGTGAGGTCATGAGTGTCAAGGCTATTTTGTGTCTGGGCGACAGTATTGTAAGCACTTCTCCCCTTCCTTTGGCTCTTGCATTCTTCCTGCCTTGGAGAGTGTGATAGAGATGTCTCACCTAGTGTTGAACACTCCACTTTCACTTCTTCTCAGCACTATGTTGCCTTTTGGGTCACCCCAGTGGTCAAAGCCATCTGAAAAGGAAAGCTTCTCTAACCAGAAGTGAGAGCAGCATTAACATGTAAGTGTTCGGAGGGCAGCTTGGTGGTCATACTACATGCATTTAGCCAGACAACAGTAGCAGCACCCCCCCACCAGGACTCCTGACCTCCCAGCCAGAGGCCTTTGACCAGGTTTCCAGTACCAGGCAGGAATTCCCACCTGTGGAGGGGGCCTCAAGTGCAATCAGAGAGCGGCTACTTTTACCTATAACAGACGTGTCATTATTGCATCTGCTGACACTTAAGTCTGGCTGGCCTTCCGTGTAGCTTGTAGGGTCCACTGCTAATTATGACTGTTGATGACTTTTCTCACCAGCAGACTGCACAGGAAGTAATTTTTATTTAGTTACTTTTGTGTGTGTGTGTTGAAGTGTGTGTGTGTATGCGTGCACATGCATGTGAGTGTGTGTGCCATAACATGTGTGGAAGTCAGAGGATGGCTTGGAGGTATCTCTGTTCTTTACCCCTCCTTGACTCAGGGACTCTTGCTGCTACAAACTAACATTAGGCCCCATGGATTTTCCTGCATCTGCTTTCCACAGCCAGGGACATTGGGATCACAGATGCACGCATCACTTCGTATCCAGTAACCTCGACAGCAGCATAAGCTGTCTGTAGGCTGAAGGTGGCAAGAAACAAAGTGTAGGCTTTCAAAGCGATGTGCAGTTCTTTCAGCTTCATTGCTCTTTGCAAAGCCAAATAGCCAGGAAGGAACCAGAGCCCAGTTGCCTTCTGCCTATCATCCTTCCTCGCTTGATGGCTGCGGAGTCATCCTGATGACCACTTAAGTGATGACGAGGTTACCTATGCTTAGGACTTCGCTCTGCCTGCCAATCTTAGCATATTTCAGCCAGCTAGCAGACATCTAGAATGATCAGCACTGGATCTTCTCCAAGCTAATTGGACTCCATTGCCAAGGTTTCAGCAGAAAGTCTTTTAATTATCATTATAAATAACAAAAAGAATAATGGCAAGTAAATTTTTATCCAGCAAGGGTGAGCTCAGTCATCACTTGAAATGACACATGTTGTTTGGGATTAAAAATTCAACTTTTCAGCTGCTTGAAAACCTAGTAGTTTTGTCACATGGAGGATATAAGCTTGAAGAGTTCAGAAATTTGGTTTATACTGAGCAATGGATTTCTGAAGTCACAGAAGGTCAAGGCTAATGAAACAACCTATAGTTAATCTCTTTAGAAGAGCTGACTGCTCAAGGACCTGGAAATAGGTTCAAGACACAGTGTCAAATTAAGATAGTAAGATTTGCAAGATAGTATGTGCATTTCCATTTCTGTAAACATAACCATAAAAGTAAAAAAAAAAAATAGAATATAAGTTCTCTGGGGCTGGAGAGATGGCTTAGCGGTTAAGGCCCTTGTCTACAAAGCCAAAGGACCCAGGTTTGATGCTCCAGGACCCATGTAAAGCCAGATGCACAAGGTGGTGCATACATCTGGTGCTTGTTTGCAGTGGCTGAAGGCCCTGGCATGCTTGCACACTCTCTCTCAAACAAATTAAAGTACCATAAAAATATGTTCTCTGTAAAAATACGTACTCTAGAAAGCAGAGGATATGTATTCCAGGGATATTCCTTCTGGTCACTACGCTCACAGATGCATGTATTAGTGAGGGTGTGCTGGAGGAACAGCGCTGACCGGGGACTGGACACTGAAGGAAACGGGTCTGCTTAGCATATGGCACCAGGCTTGGGCATCCGGAGCCTGGAAGCTGCTCCGTCCACAAGGCTTTGCCAGCCCCAGTGCAGCACTGAAGGCTTGGCGGGTCCCTGGAGAGCCCCTGCTCTCCAGTCCACACTGGAAGGCTGGGAAACATGGCTGAATGTCCAGGAAGGACCACAGAGATGGGGTAGCTGGACGCGTGAGGGAGGAGCAAGGGCAGGCAGGAAAAAGGCGCATAACAGAAAGTGGCTGGCAGCTGAGGGACCAGGGCGCTGCGCTCACCCTGAGCTCCTTTATACCCAGTCCACCATCAGAAGGGCCACGCAGTCAGGAAGAAGGACTTCCTCCCTCAGTTAGTCCTTCCTGGAAACCTCTTCAGGTCCACCCCCAAAGAAGCATGTCTCTTACTTGATTGCAAAACTGATCAAGTTGACATCAGAACTTAACCATCACACTCCGCATGTTCTCCTTCCTATGGCTCTGCTGCTTGCAATGGAATGTTCTTCATGTTCTTTTTTATTATTTATTGATTAATTTATATGTTTGAGAGAAGGAGAGAGGGAGAAAGGAAGAGGAAGATAGAGAGGGAATGGGTGTACCAGGGCCTCTAGCCACTGCAAATGAACTCCAGATGCATGAGCCACCTTGTGCATGTGGCTTATGTAGATACTAGGGAATCAAACCTGAGTCCTTAGGCTTCACAGGCGAGCACCGTAACCACTAAGCCATCTCTCCAGCCCTATGATGGAATTTTCTAACTGCTCTCGCCAAGTTATGGGGTCTGTTTCTCCTCTTCTTAAATCCAGGCTGGCCTCGCACCTGCAGCCAGAGTGATGTGTGCCAGTTACCAAGCTTGGGTCGAAAGGGCTGTCACTTGCTCTCCTGGGTCCCACACAGGCACCACAAGAAAAAGCCTCCAGCTGATCCAGGGGATGATAGAGGCACTCAGTATGAGCACCCCACCTACTACCCTTTTGGCAGCTACCCCACCAGACTTGTAAGTAAGACCCTCCTAGACCAGTCAGCATTCAGCTAACACACCATCCTACCAGGATAATTTTTTTTTTTTAAAAAAAGCCACCTCAATGCTATCCTCCAAGCCTGGACTGTATCTGTAGAAATGCCCATCTAACACTTAGATTCATGATAACCAGCAAACACTATTCCAAGTCAATGGGCTGGAGTATGGCTTGTTATACAGTAACATACATACATATATACATACATACATCATACATACATACATACATACACACATACATACACATTGTGATATAATAAATAAATAAAGCTTCACTTCACTCATTCAGTAGTCACCTGGCTCATGCAGGATGTCCAGTGGGAAGGGGGCCATATGTGACCCAGGAGAGCTATGACTGCAGCCCAACACAAAATCATCAATGCTGTGTTTCTTCAATGTGAACTCTGTAGATGACAACACTGTTGTTGCAATGTCCCATTAAATAAATACATGTCTGTTTTCACAACCCACAGGTTATGGGCTGGAAAGTCCTTTGCTCTATTTATATGTTGTAACTATATCAACACATAAATGAAAAGAGATCCACTTGGCAGTGGAGATGGCTCAGAAGGCCTTGTCTACAAAGCCGAAGGACTCAGGTTCAATTCCCCAGAATCCACGTAAGCCAGATGCACAAGGTGGCACATGCATCTGGAGTTCGTTTGCAGTGGCTGAAGGGCCTGGCCCTCCAATTCTCCCCCCCCCCCTTAGTAGCCATGTAAAGTCAGATGCACACAGTGGTTCATGCATCTGGAGTGCACTTGGAGCAGCATGAGGCTCTGTCTCCCAGCTCCCCCCCAAACTCGCTTTCTCCCTCATCAAACTCTTTCTCCCAGCACTCAGGAGGCTGAGGCAGGAGAATCCCCGCAAGTCTAAGACCAGCTACACAGTGAAACCCTGTCTCAAAAATACATCCATCCATATATCCATGCATATGTACATACATACGTACATACAGTTTTAAGTGGTTCTGTGTACACAAAACAACCTTCATAGCTTTATCCTACACTTAAATATATTTATATATTACCATCTATTTATATATTACCATATTGACCACAGTCTCTCTCAGCAAAGCTTCCCAACTCACTTTACTGTCAGATAAAATTCATGTCTTTTCTGTTCATCCAGGACTGGAAAGATCCTGAGGTAGGAGGCGGGACGATTTTTCTCCCATATATTTGACATCATGCAGACAGATTTGGTATGTCTTGGACACATTTGATGTTCTCACCATCTCAAAATAACACGACATCCTCTTAGCATTCACTGGGCCATTAGTCACTACTGCCTATGGCAGCTCTTCATTCCTGGTTTAGGCTGGACTGAGATTTTCAGTCTTTATTTTCATCATGTTTGCAAGGGCTCCCAGCTACATACAGTACCTTAGGCACAGGAACTTTTTGTCAAGCCGCCTACCTGACAAAGGTCATTTCTCTGCAAAAGAGGAGCTTTAGAAATCGCCCCCCCCCCCCTTGGTTTCAGACAGAGAAAAAACTCTTTAATTTTTCATACACTTACAAAGAAATTTTAGGAGCTGAGGAGATGTTCAGTGGTTAAAGCACTTGCTTGCAAAGCCTGCTGGCATGGGTTCAATTCCCAAGCCATCAATGTAAGCCGGATGCAGAACATGGTGCAAGCATCTACTATTTGTTTGCAGCAGCAAATGGACCTGTCTCTCTCTCTCTCTCTCTCTCTCTCTCTCTCTCTCTCTCTCTCTCTCTCTCACACACACACACACACACACACACACACACGTACAAAGACGTGAAAAATAAACTTAATTTTTTTTAAAGACAGGCTGCAGGGATAGCCGTTAAGGCATTTTCCTGCAAAGCCAAAGGACCCAGGTTCGATTCCCCAGGACCCAGGTTAGACAGGTGCACAAGGTGGCGCATGCATCTGGAATTCGTCTGCAGGGGCTGGAGGCCCTGGCGAACCCATCCTCCTCCTCCTCCTCCTCCTCCTCCTCCTCCTCCTCCTTCTCTCTCTCTCTCCCTCCCTCCCTCCCACCCTATTTCTCTGTCAAATAAATAAAAACAAAATATTAAAAATAACTAAATAAAAATTTTAAAGGCATTTGGACCTATTTTAAGGTATTTCTTATTGATGTACATTACCAATTGTTAAATTTAACTATGCCAACAATTCCTTGCATGATTACTGCAAGTCTAGATGTGCAGACACCACTCCTGACATACTTTCTACATTAGAATACCAAAAGGGAAGGACAGGAGAAAGCAGAGGACATGTTTTTATAAAAGTTTCCAGAGCTGGAGATACAGCTCAGAAGCTAAAGATGCTTGCTTACAAAGTCTGCTGGCCTGGGTTCGATTCCCCAGTGCCCATGTAAAACCCAGATAAGCAAGGCAGCACATGCGCGTGGAGTTTGTTTACAGTGGCAAGAGGCCCTGCTATGCCCACATTCACTCTCTCTTCCTGGCTCTTTCTCTCAATATTTCTCCCAAATAAATAAAAAAAAATTTTTTTAAGTTTTTCAGGTATTTCTAACACAACCGATGACAAGCCAGTCTCAAAGTGGTAAGGATTAAAACCGTTGGACCTCTAACTTGTTCCACTTGAGTTAAGGTTAAAGAAACTGAATAAATTATCTTCATGGGTACATCTATTCCCCCTCAAGCCAACTTCCACATATTATACACCAGCATCGTCTTTGCTAGGTTCTTGGCCAGTGGTTTGCAGTTCTTCACTGCCAGACCCATGGGGCTGTGATAACCAGTCCTCCACACATATTCTAGAAATTTCTATAATGTCTCAGCAGCTAGTTGTCACCTTGAGCAAGCAAGATACAACCAAGGTTAGCATTCATTTTAGTTCCAACCAAAAACAAAGAAAGTGATATTTTAGTTGGACTAAATGATTATAGAGTGTGAAAACATGTTATATATGAAGGATATTTTGAAGTATTTAATATAGGTCAAGGATACTCCATCCATTTGTCTCTCAAGAATTTCTAGCTGGGGATCAGTTTTCTAATTAGATGGTATTTAAGACATTGACGGATGTTCAAGTATGCATAATGTGATGAGGAAAGCAGTTTGTTCTGAAAACCAAGAGCAGGCTGGAGAGATGGCTTAGCAGTTAAGTGCTTGCCTGTGAAGCCCAAGGGCACTGGTTTGAGGCTCGATTCCCCAGGACCCAGGTGATCCAGATGCAGAAAGGGGCGCATGCATCTGGAGTTCATTTGCAATGGCTGGAGGCCCTGGCGTGGCCCCCCCATTCTCTCTCTCTCTCTGTCTCTTTCTCTCTCTGTCTGTCTGTCACTCTCAAAGAGAAACAGAAAGGAAGAAAGAAAGAAAGAAAGAAAGAAAGAAAGAAAGAAAGAAAGAAAGAAAGAAAGAAAGAAAGGATGGAAGGAAGGAAGGAAGGAAGGAAGGAAGGAAGGAAGGAAGGAAGGAAGGAAGGAGGAAAGAAAGGAGGAAAGGAAAGAAAGATTGATCTAAAAAACAAAACAAGGTAGAGGTAGGAAGATTGCCGTGAGTTCGAGGCCACCCTGAGACTCCATAGTGAATTCCAGGTCAGCCTGGGCTACAGTGAGACCCTACCTGGAAAAAAAAAAAAAAAAAAACCAAGAGTGAGGCTGTTGGGGAGATGGCTCAGTGGGTAAAACACTTGCCTCAGATACATGTGGACCTGAGTTTAATCCCCAGGACTTGGTAAAAATGCAAGGTATGGTGGCATACAATTGTGTTCCCAATGTTTGGAGACAGAAATGGGTGGAACTCAGGGTCTTGCTGGCCACCAAGTCCAGCTTTCTTGAAGAGCTCTAGGCCAATGAGAGTCTCTATTTGAAAAAGAAAAAAAAGCAGACACCATCCCTGAGGAACAACAAACACGGTCACCTCATGCGCACAGTCCTCACACACGTGCAAAGATGCAAAGGGCTGGGGAGTGGGAACTGTGGTCAAAGGCTCTTGCTTGCAAAGTTTGATGGCCCAGGTCCATTCCCCAGTACCCATGTACAACCAATGTACAAAGTGGCACACGCATCTGGAAATCATCTGCAATAGCAGGAGGCCCTGATGCCAGGGCCCAATCTCCCTCTTTCTCTCTCTCTCCCATTCCCTCTCTTCCTCTGCTTGCAAATAAATAATTAAAAATTAAAAGCAGGGAAGAAAGTAAAATACTGCATGGTCCAGACTATGAAGGAGGGAATTTGGTGAGATTTGGTCTATGTAACTCCATTGGTCGTGTAGGTGGTAACTTTCCTACAGTGAGGTAACTTTTCATGATGTCCGCTTTGGATGCTTCACAGACCCAAGATTGGTTAACCACTTTTATTGGCTAATATACTTGGGGAACTTTTTTAAAGTTTTACTTATCAAAGAGAACAAGGGAGAACAAGAGAGAGAGAGAGAATTGGGGCACCAGGGCCTTTAGCCACTGCAATCCAGCTCCAGATGAGTGTGCTGTCTTGTATGCATGCATCACCTTGTGTGCCTGGTCTACATGGGATCTGGGGAGCCAAGCCTGGCTCCTTGGGCTTCACACACAAACACCTTAACCACTAAGCAACTCTCCAGCCCTTGGGGAGCTTTTGTAAAAGCCTGAGTAAGCCATAAATCAATCATAAATTTCAACATAAAATCTATTTAAGAAGCAATTATAATTCACCCTCTCCTTCTGCCTGCACTAAGATAACTTTTCATGACAGCAATCCAACTGTGAATTGTCCCAAGGACATTGCTTTCAGAACCATTTGTCACACACAATAGAGAGACAACTTGAAGTCAGGAATAACCAGCATCCTTTCACCATACCATTTTAGAAAAAAATGTCTTAATGGAATTGAAATATTAGCATTTAAAAAATAAACTCTACTGAATACTTCTGGGAATATATCTTTTAAATGCAACTTTAGAATATTTTTATTGAACAAAATGCTACCAGCCAGACAGAATTCCTGTTAACTCATTGGAGTATAACTGTCCTAATTTTCTCCAAGTATATAATATGCACATACACATACATGTGAAGTTTATTAAATTACACATAATAGTCTGGGGATGGTGGTGAATGTCTTTGATACCAACACTTGGGAGGCTGAGGTTCTCTGTGAATTTGAGGCCAGACAGAGATTACAATAGTAAATTCCAGGTCAGCCTGGGCTAGAGTGAGACCCTACCTTGAAATAGCCCCCCCCCCAAAAAAACTGTGCACAATAAATGAGATTATGCTGTACATAGATAACATTTGGTAAAACATTTTTAATACAGCTAAATTTTCATCAGCAGTATTTTGGTTTCTTTAAGGTTAATTTGATAATTTCATACATGTACATAAAATATTTTGATCATATTCACTCCCATTGCCTTCTCTTGTTTGCCTCGCACTTCTGAGAAACCCCTTCTTCCCAACTAGTCTCCTCTGACTTTGTGTGTGTGTGTGTGTGTGTGTGTGTGTTTAATTAAGGTTGTTTTCATGAGCCTGGCTGAGGGCTTATTTACTGGCACTTGGGAAACTTAGCAGTGGCTACACGTCTGAAAACAGTTCCTCTCCCCCAGCAACCATTAAGTGCCAACAGCTCCTCAGGGAGGGGTGCCTTGTGAGCCCTTCCATGGTGACATGTTGGTGGGCCCCATCTGGTGCAGGTCTGTGCACGTAACCACAGCCACCTGTGAGTTCACGAGCATCAGGACCATGCCGTGTTCAAAAGACCGCAGTCCACAACACGCCTCCCTGTCCTGGGGCTCTTACATCCTTTCCACCTCCTCTTTTCCCATGTTCCCTGAGCCTCGGAGGGAAGTGATGTAATTGTCTCGTTTAGGGTTATAGCATTATGTTTAATGAGCACCTCGAGTTCTTTATAATACAGACATGCCTTGATTGAATCAACCTCATTGTGAGACTTTCAGAATTTGTTCATACCTTGTTTGCTATTATATAGGACACAATGATAATTATCAAGAAGGGAAAATAATTTTCCCAGTATTGGTTCCTGTTGAAGTTCTTCACGTGAATTAGCTTAAACAAGTGTGTTTTTACAACACACATAATGCTAAATGCTCCCCCACTGGCCCAGGCCAGGCAAAAACAACTTGTCCGAGCCCCTTAACACAAACAAGTCTTTTCTCAATAATGTGGGCATCCTGAGATAACACAAGTGGCATCATATTGGGTCAAAGCACCTCCTCTCCATCCAAGGAGGGCAGGAGGGGTCAAAGGCGCAAAGAAGGGAGTGAGCACGATTGGGCACATGCGTTTATTCATTCCATAAACACTCAGTGGGCACTCATGGTGTGCCAACCATTGTGCTTGGTGCTGGCTCTCTAAATTTCCTGTGTAGTGTTTTGAAGAGAACTAGCAATAGATTCTTAGAGACATTCTTCACAGGGTGTGGTAGTTGCTGTGTGAGACTCATGTGCCCTGGAAATGTAAAGGACACAGTGACAGGCTCTGAGAAGAAGCCAGAGCCTCCATGAACAGAAGCTGTGAGATGCGGCAGTCAGGCGAAGCAGAAACGCAGGGACCAGAGGCTGCTCTGAGATAGCACGTTCTGAGCCATGGGAAGTAGATTATGGCTTCTGTGGTAAAAACACAGACCTCAGCAACAGGCAGGAAATGTGATGGAAATGTGGCCTCAGTCAGATCTGAAACGCACTAAATGCCATGCTCAGCACTGGCGATTTCATGTTGCAAAGCAACAGCTGTTTCGTTGTTGTATAGCACCCACTGGCCCAGAGAGTGGGGCTAATACAGTAAGTCCCAGGATAGTTAAGACCATTAAGTGGATAGTGGGAGAGTGTTGATTCCAAGGCCTGAGCTGTACCTATCCAGTGTGCTCAACAGATAGTAAATGCTTCAGTAATAAAATTATTAAAAATAAAAAATTATTTTGAAAGCTATAGGTGAGGTGCTGGGGGGATGGTTGAAAGCACTTACTTACAAAGCCTGACAACCAGATTTAATGCTGCAGCACCCATGGAAAGCTAGATGCAAAATGTGGTGCTTACCTGGTCTATAATTTCCTGTACCAGGATGTTGTTTACATCCACAATGAGCTGTTGATCAGAGAGACCTACTAGATCTTCCAAAACAAATAAGACAGGCTTCTGTCAGAGCACTTGATTACCCACCAGAGGTTAATGGTAAGAACCTACTGCTGAAGACACTGTATGCTATCAGCACGGACCATGGAGAGACCTGGTTGGAACCGGAGGAGAGCCAGTCCCCAATTAGCCCATCCAGTGCTGGAATGAACTACATGAGCTACCAGGGTAAAGTGACCAACATCTGTCCAAGCAGCTCAAAGTCTAAGCGACTCAGAAGCAAACAACCTGGTGTGATGTTCACACAAATGCAATAGTGGCACACAGCTATGGTGGGTAACCAACTGCTCTTGGATTGGCTAACAGATCCACTTGGTGGAAAGGAAACCATATCTGGAACTGGGAAACGAGTCAGAATCATATCCAGATAACGATTTTGCTTCACAAGGTCAGGCTCCCACTAATCTTGGCATATAAGAGGGTCTACACCCTTTAAATTCTCTCTAGATTAATAATGGTTATACCATTTAACCAGTGCTGACTTCACTGTCCGTTGGAGAATCAGCTTCTACTTTTCAGCTGGGATCTGGACTTGAGGAGATAAATGGCCCAGTGCACTCCACCCTGGCCCCAGATGAAACCATAGAGGAATTGGGGAAATGAGCACTAATGCTGCTTTCTTGGTGAACTTGATATTAGCACAAGGGGAAAGGAGATAGACACTGAGGACACTAGACACCTACCAAAGCAGAGATCCAGAGGCGCCTAAGAGCCCATCACTGAAGTAGACTTAAAATGCTCCCAACATGGCACAAGAAATTTTCGGAAGAGGAGGTAGAAAGATTGTTAGAGCTATAAGTTGGGACATTCTGCACAGAGACATTACCTCTCCCCTATTACTCACTGCTACCCCCATAATGCATGACTCACAATCCCCATGGGGTTGACCTGCATCCCCAACTAGGAAGGCTTCTTCAGACAAGGGGCAGGGAGGAGGGAAAGGACAGAGGGAAAGGTGTTGTTTACATACTAAATATGTCCATATCTAATAAAAATAAATTTTAAAAATAAAATAATTTTTAAAAAGTGGTGCATGCATCTGGTGTTTGTCTGCAGAGACAATAGAGTCCAATCAATGTGCACATGTTCATGCACACACGCACACACACACACGCACGCACACAGAGACACACACTAGAAACAAGGCCCTGCACTACACACTTCCTGTGCACCTAAAAGCCCAACTCAAGTACCATTCTACGGGTGAACCAACTGAGTACTGCAGTCATTATGCACCTTTCCCAGCAGCACAAAAGAAGTAAGTGAGCCAGGTATATTAGCACATACCTGTAATCCCAGCACTCCGGAGGCAGAGGCAGGAGGATGTCCTTAGGCTGCACAGTGAGACCCTGTCACACAAAAAAGCCACGACTGGGGGGGTGGTTCCATCAGCAAAGTGCATGAGGACCCAAGATTTGCTCTCCAGCACCCACGGGAAATCCAGGTGTGATGGACATGTCTGTAATTATGGTGCAAGGGAGGTAGAGACAAGAGGATCCCTGGGACTTGGTGGATAGCTAGCCTGGATGATTCAGTGAGCTCTTGGTTCAGTGAGAAATCTTGTCTCAAAAGGTAAGATGGAGGACTGGAGAGATGGCTCAGCTCTTAAGGCACTTACCTGCAAAGCCTAACAACCTGGATTTGATTCCCTAGTACTCACGTGACAAGCCAGACACACAAGGCGGCACATGTGTCTCGAGTCCATTTGCAGCAGTTAGAGCCCCTGGTGTGTTCTCTCTCTCTCCTTGAAAATAAATAAATTTTTAAAAAACTATATATCTATATCTATATCTATATACATATATATAGATATATATATAGATATAGATATAGATATATATATTTGAGAGTGACAGACACAGAGAGAAAGACAGATAGAGGGAGAGAGAGAGAATGAGCATGCCAGGGCTTCCGGCCTCTGCAAACAAACTCTAGACGCATGCGCCCCCTTGTGTATCTGGCTAACATGGGACCTGGGGAACCGAGCCTCGAACCAGGGTCCTTGGGCTTCACAGGCAAGCACTTAACCGCTAAGCCATCTCTCCAGCCCTAAAAATATTTTTTTTTAAATAATGTGGAGCATGTTGAAGTCAGTTTCTCATTGCTGGACAAACATCTGACCAGAAACAGCTCATGGGAGGAAGAGGTTCGTTTCAGGCTTGCAGAATCCAAGGGAACACCGTCAATGGAGGCAGAAGTGGGCTCCCTTTCATAAATCCACACAGAGAGACATCACCAAACAGCCAGCAAACACCAAAAAGCATGAACAGAGTTCCAAACTGTTCTCCACACACCTTAGGGCTGGTCTCAAGTCTGCCCACTGCAGACTCAGGTTTCAAGCCTGAGACTGTGAGGCCATATATTCAAACCACCATAGAGAATAATGAAGGAAGACTTTCAACAGCCACCTCTAGCATCCACATGTGTGTGTGTGTGTGCATACTGAACATGCACCTGCTCAAACATGCACCCACACACATGTGAACACATGTACATGCATACTACACAATGCAAAAATAAAAGCAAGTAACAGGGTCCACCTTGAGACACGTCATTCCTAAGTCAGTATTTTAACCTCTGTAAAATTTTGCCCATATAGTTCAGAGAAAACTCGATGCCCTATCAAAGGTTACCAGGTTTACCACAGAATGCCCCCTCTCCCCCCACCAGAGATAATGCCTCAGAACTGCTAGCAGGAAGCACTGGCTTGTGAAGCCGCCCGGTGTCCCTGACATGTTAGCATCTGCCTCATGAAGGACGGTCTTCAAATGAAAGGCTCCACTGGAAAAAGGCTGATAGAATGTCTGCAACTGAGTTTCTCCAGCCGGCATTGTGTCTGGGGCTGGCGGTGAATGCAAGGGGAGGGTGATGGTCACTAAATCAGGTTTTCGCCGCCAAGCAGAGGATGGCGGGGCCCAGCGGTGAGTGAGAGTGATTCACTGAGCCTGCATGTGCACTCTGTGAAGTCTTTATTCCAGGCTCACAGCAGGGGAAAACTGACTTAAATCTTGCCCATGGAGCTCTCTGGGAACAAAAATCTATCATGCCACTATGAGGACAGAGAGAGAGAGAGAGAGAGAGAGAGAGAGAGAGAGAGAGAGAGAGAGAGAGAGAGAGAGAGGGATCAGTTCTGGGACTGTGTGGTGTGCTCAGAGAGCAGCCAGTCTCTAAAGAGCCCCTGGGTGCCTACGGCATTCTCCCTGGCAAGGCTGCGTGTGGAGCTTGGAACTAGCTGGCGTGTGGGGGAGAGGTTCCGTGCACTGCTAGAAGCTCTGACGCACAAGAAAGACCATAGTGGATGGAGAATGAAAAGAATAATCCTGGTAAGAGCTCTTTGGGGTCAGGATTAAGAGGAGCAGGATTCAAAAAGGAACACTGCATCCATCCTGCCCCCAGGCCAGCCACGTCTCCTTAAACCCAGCGTGGCTTGCCCTGAGGCCCGCTCTGGACAATGAGTGTGGTCGAGTGCAAGAAGCCTGCAGACCATTTCCAAGCAGCCACCAGCGTATCCCCTTCTGGAACCTTCCATCTACGTAATCATGGTAATCATGGGCTCCAATTTTTATTGGGCCTCCACTATGCAATAGGCATGCTGCAAAAAGTCCATTAAGTTTTTAACCAATTAAATTGGTGAAACAATTTTTCCAAATCAAGGATCACTATTATCTCCTCATTCCAGATGAGATGTTACAAGTGACCTGCCTGCGGTCAGCTAAGGCATGATGGCCGCGTCAACATTTGTGCAGAGACTGAGTCACCTAGTCACAAGGCTCCTCTGCTTGGACTACCTACATACAGTTCTATTCGCAAAGGCTACTGTAAACATTTTAAATTGTTATTTGTGTATACATTGCCACACCCAACTACTGTCATTGTTGCAGTCCGGTTCGCATTGCTGGTAGAAATCACCCAACCAAGAGCAGCTTCTGGGAAAAAGAGATTTATTTTGGCTTACAGGCTTAAGGGGAAGCTCCACGATGGCAGGGGGAAATGATGGCATGAGCAGAGGGTGTACATCACCCCCTGGCCAACATAAGGTGGGACACAGCAACAGGAAGGTATGCCAAACACTGGCAAGGGGAAACTGGCTATAAAGCCCATAAGCCCGCCCCCAACGATACACTCCCTCCAGGAGGCATTAATTCCCAAATCTCCATCAGCTGGGAACCTAGCATTCTGAACACCTAAGTTTATGGGGGACACCTGAATCAAACCACCACATTCCGCCCCTGGCCCCCCATAAACTGATATCCATACATGATGTAAAACACAATGCATTCAGTCTGACTTTAAAAGTCCCCATAGTTTTTATCAATCCCAAAGATGTTCATACATCCCCATAGTCCAAGATCTTTTAACTGAGCCATAATACCAAAAAATAACCTCAAAAAAACCCATAATGGCACAGAATAAATATTCACACTGCAATAGATGGCATTGGGCATAGCAAAGAAACATTTAACCAATACAAGATTTAAACTACCAGGGCAAACATCAAACTCCTGTAGCTTCAAGTCCAACAACTCTAGCCAGTGACAAATCTTCAAGTCTGATAATTCTAACCAGCAACAAGTCTCTGGCATTCCAATTCCGCCCCTCCAGCTAGGCTACTCACAGTCCTGGGAAGCTTCATCAGGGCCGGCAGCTCCTTGGCAGCCATCTCATGGTCCCAGCATTTCCGCAAGCCACGGTTCATCCTCATGGCCCCATGGGGTCTCTATGCAGGCAACCAGTAAACCCGCTTCACACTGCCTATGGCAATTTCCAAAACACAAGACCGTGTTGCAAACTCAATGACCCTCTTTCCAGCATTTCTTATACTCCACAATACCAGGTAGGGTGCCAATTTGTTAATCCAGGGGGGAATAAAGCAGACTTTGAAGAACAGGACACTCCTTGAGCACTCACGCCCCTTCAAAAGAGTCTCCATTCTTCCTGTTACCCCAGCGCAGGTCAGCTAGCCCAGTCCCAAAGGTTGTAATTTCTTAATTGCAGCTGAACGGGCAACAGTTCACCCAAAGATTTTTCTTTCTGTGCCATATCCCTCTGCACACACCAGTTCCTTTCTACGCAAAGCAACCCTGCACAACTTCTCAGGACATGGGCACAAGAGCAAGCTTCTCACACAAACTGCTAGCCCAGTCCAAGCAAAGCTCTTTCTCACCCTCATAAGCCAAACCTCACAGTCCATTAGTTCTTACTGCTTTCAGGTCTTTCAGCTCTGACCAGAATAGACCATCAAGCTGTACTTACAGCACTGCAAAGCATCTCTTAGGCCAAGGTTTCAAATCCTGCCACATTCCTCTTGAAAATCAGCTCCAAAAGGCCAAAGCCACATAGTGAGGTGTCTAGCAGCAATCCCACTCCTCGGTACCACTTTACTGTTGCAGTCCAGTTCACAATGATGGTAGACATCACCCAACTAAGAGCAGCTTCTGGGAAAAAGAGATTTATTTTGGCTTACAGGCTTAAGGGGAAGCTCCATGATGGCAGGGGGAAATGATGGCATGAGCAGAGGGTGGACATCACCCCCTGGCCAACATAGGTGGGACACAGCAACAGGAGGGTGTGCCAAACACTGGCAAGGGGAAACTGGCTATAAAGCCCATAAGCCCGCCCCCAACGATACACTCCCCCCAGGAGGCATTAATTCCCAAATCTCCATCAGCTGGGAACCTAGCATTCCGAACACCTAAGTTTATGGGGGACACCTGAATCAAACCACCACAGTCATCATCCCATTCAGGAGATTTATCACAATCTGAATATAGCTTTTTAAAAATATTTTTATTTATTTATTTAAGAGAGAGAGACGAGGAGGATGTGGCAGTTTGAATGTATGTCCCCCAAGAGACTCAGGTGTTTTATTAAAACTTGGGTCTCCAGCCTTCTGGCTTGAGGAGGTGTCACTAGGGGTGGGTCCTGGGGTCCAGGCCAAAGGCATGCAGAATAGTCTGATTCTGCGTGGGCCCTGCTGTCTGCTGTGCCCTTGTGCTTGCTTGTGGTGCTGACTGTTGGGTGGTGTGTCTCGGCTGGGATTCATGAGTGGGCGCCTGCTTCTGCTGCCACTTGATGGAACACTCCCCTGGATCTGTGAGCTTGAAGTCATTCCCTTCCTCCCACAAATTATGTCTATTTGGAAGTTCATCCCAGCAACGTGGAGCTGACTACCACAGGGGCAGACAGAATGAGTATGGGCACGCCAGGGCCTCCTGACACTGCAAATGAATTCCAGATACATGTGCCCCTTTGTGCATCCGACTTTACTTGGGTCCTGGGGTATCAGAAACGGGCTATCAGGCTTTGCAAGTAAGTGCCTTTATCTGATGAGCCATCTTTCCAGCTACCTATAGCTTTTATTTACTTATTCACTGTGTCTCTGTGAGGGAGGGTCTCACTCATCCAACTCATGGTAACCCTCTGGAGTGCTGGGATTAAAAGTGTGCACCACAATGCCTGGCTACAATCTGGACATATCTTATTTCCTCTTTGTTTACTTGTTAATATCATGTTTTCCCCAGAAGACCCTAAATCCATGAGAGCTGAGATCTTGTATAGAATGTCTGCTAACATCTTACAAGCACATACCATGTGTAGCACATGAGACATTTTCATCACACACACTGAATGAACAAAACGGTTGCTATTACTATTCTCACATTATCAAGGTACATAGAACATATGTTTCTCAGGGAAACAGATCATGGCCTAAATCTGATTTCTGTGATTTAATTCAGGGCCTGGCCCATAGTCAGCACATAGTTAATGCCTGATGCCATGAGGTGTCATGTGGGAGACATTACTTAATCACTCATTAACTGTATGACTTTAAGAATTTTACTAAAACTCCACACAGCCACAGATGTAAGATCTGTATAATAACAGGATTGTCAAGTGCGTTAAATGATAAAATTTTGGCACATCATTACAGCTTAACCTTAAATGTTAAATAAAGTCTTTGTGTTCTGAGTCTGGGGTAACAGATAGCAAAGGACCAATGCTAGAAAATGTGTTTTGAAAAATTGGAGGGAAAAATCTCATGGGATTCTATGTGATCAAAAGCCCAACAGTGCAGGGCTGTTGTGAGCTTAACCCCTTGTCCATGCCCATGAGGGCTACATGGGGACCTTCCCTCCTCCATGTGCATACTCACCCAGAACCTAAGAATGTGGCCTGATGAGAAATAGGCTTTTCACAATCAAAATGATAACAATAGTTTTGAATTTAGGATGTCCCTTTATTACCTTTTAGCATACTACATATGGGACATATTCCCATCAGGTTATAGTCTGATTCCTCCTCTCCCCCACCTTCATCGCACTGAGGGTCCTCCTCAGCCAGGTTATCAGTATTTACTGTGGGATCATGAATACACCATTCTCTGTGGAGGGGACAATACCTCAGGATAGGTCTTCCCACCCTGTGGCTTCCTTTGCAATGTGTCCTTCTTTTAAGAAGCAGATAGAAACTTTTTTTTTTTCCAGGTAAGCCAAACAGAATGGCCTTTAAAAGTTTTTTTATTTATTTATTTGAAAGACAGAAAGAGGCAGAGAGAGAGAGGGAGAAAGAGAGAATAGGTGCAACAGGACCTCCAGCCACAGCAAACAAACTCCAGATGCATGTGCCACCTTGTGCATCTGGCTTACATGGGTCCTGGAGAATTGAATTGGGATCCTTTTTTGCAGGCAAATACCTTAACCACTAAGCCATCTCTTCAGTCCCAAACTGGCCTTTTTAATGAGAGAGCAAGAGTGAGAGTGAGAGAAAATTGGCGTGTCAGGGCCTTCAGCCACTGTAATTAACTCCAGATGCGTGCTCCACTTTGTGTGCATATGTCACTTTGTGTGTCGGGCTTATGTGAGATCTGAACATGGGTCCTTAGGTTTCTCCGGCAAGTACTTTAATCACTAATCCATCTCTCCAGCCCCAGACAGGAACTTTGAGAGACACAGGGGAGAAAAACAAAAGGAAGAGGCAGAAGGTGGAGGTTGCCTCAACCCAAGAGAGGCCAAGACCTGCCAGAAGGAGGAAGAGGCCAGAGACGTGCTTCCAGGGGCTTAGGGAGCATGGCCGGGCAGGGTCTGGATTTCCATCTTCTGGTCTCCAGGATCTGTGAAAGAATACAACTGGCCACAGGAGTCCACTTGTCATGGCTTCCCTGCACAGCCAACACCGTCCTGGTGTAGCCACTATTGGAGAACACAAGTTAGCGTGATATAAAATAAAAAACGTGCTAAATAAATAAATAAATGTGAGACTGCAGAAAATGGTTCATTTCCAGCATTCAAGTGCACCTTGCTAGAAGTAAGCTTAATGAATAAAAGTCTTAATTCATAAGCAAGATGAATTAAAGAGCAAGGGCCTTCTCAAAATGATTCATGCCAGTTATCCTTAGAGAATCAGGTTCAAATCAGCAAGATGTGTTTGCCCATGAACTTTTGTCCTACAGTCAGTGAACAAAAAATAAAGCATAAAACCATTATCCTGGGTTGGAAGGATTGCTTAGTGGTTAAGGCACTTGCCTGCAAAGCCAAAGGACCCAGGTTCACCTCCCCAGGACCCATGTAAGTCAGATGCAAAAGGTGATGCATGCGTCTGGAGTTGGTTTGCGGTATCTAAAAATCCTGGCATGCTCATTCTCTCTATATATATATGTATATATATCTGCCTTTCTCAAATAAATAAACAAAAATTAAAAATATTTACAGCCATTATCAAACAGATGGCCTGGTCTTTGGCAGACATCTCCTTCTGTGACCTTTGGTTGTTTTTTTTTTTTTTTTTTTTTTAAGAAACAGGATTTTTTAAAAATTTACTTATTTGAGAGAGAGAAAGAGGAAGAGAGGAGAGAAAGGAAGAGAAAGAGAGAATGGGCACACCAGGACATCCAGCCACTGCAAATGAACTCTAGACACAAGCACCCCCTGTGCATCTGACTTATGTGGGTCCTGGGGAATTGAACCTGGGTTCTTTGCCTTTGCAGGCAAGTGCCTTAGCTGCTAAGCCAACTCTCCAGCCCGACCTTCAATTTTTTTTTAAATACTTATTTACTTGTAAGCAAAGACAGAAAGAAAGACAAAAGGAGAAAGAGAGAAGGGGAAAATGAGAGAGAAAGAATGAGAATGGGTGCCATGGCCTCTTGCTGCTACAAATGAACTCCAGACATATACACCACTTTGTGCATCTGGCTTTATGTGGGTACGAGGGAATCAAACCTGGTCCAGCAGGTTATGCAAGCAAGGGCTTCAACCACTAAGCCATCTCTTCAGCCCCAACCATTGTTTTTAAAACAGAGATATGCACCATTTTGCACATTTGCCTTTACATGGGGACTGGGGAATTGAACCCAGGCCAGCAGGCTTTGCAAGCAAGCACCTTTAACTGCCGAGCCATCTCCCCAGCCTGGATGAAGTTTTGTTTTGTTTTGTTTTTTTTTCCTCAAATTCTTCACACGAGCAAGAAATAAAGCCTGACGAGCATCTATAAGCACTCACTCACCTTCCTGCACTGCATGAGAGGCCAGCCACAGCCTGGCCACAGCACCGACATGTTGTCTGGCCTTGTACGGGGACACACACAGGACGTGTTCTCCACTCACATGTGATGACACAAGCCTGGCGCCTTCATCCTGCAGCGCAGCTTTCCATCGCCTGAGGAGCACTACTAAAGTTACGGTCTCCTCAACAATGAAACTAATGAAACGTTAGTGGACATCAATTTTGTGGTTATTACAATGGTGCATCTAGAAACATTGCTGTATATGGCTTTCATAGCTCATATGACACATTCCTCTGGGGCAATTATTAAGTTGAATTATTGTGTCTTAGATAAACATATATTCACTTGTACAACAGAGTAGCTTAAGTCATTTTGGTGAATGTGTAGTCATATTTCACTGTGATATTAGTTTGCATTTTCACAGTAACTAATGAAGTTGCGTAAATTTCAGATATTTATCATCCATTTGTTTATCTTCTTTCTGAAGGATCTGCGAGAGCATTTGGCCCTTTTAAAATATTAAGCTTGGGGGCTTAAAGTTTCAGCTGGAGATGGCTCAGCACTTAAGGCACTTGCTTGAAAAACCTAATGACCTGGACTCAATTCACTAGTGCCCACATAAATTCAGATGCACAGTGACTCCATTTGCACCAGGAGGCCCTGGTGCACCTATTTTCTCTGTGTGTCTCTCTTCTATCTATCTCTCCCTGCTTGCAAATAAATAAATAATGTTCTTAAAGTACAAAATAAAATAAAAAATTAAGCTGGGCAGAATAGGGGCTTGGGGAGTTACCCAAAACTAAAGATGTTATAAAAAAAAATCCATATAGAAACATACTTCTCTGTTAGCTAATAAAAAAAAGAAAGAAAGAAAGGAAAAGGGCTGGAGAGATGGTTTAGCAGTGAAGGCACTTGCCAGCAAAGGCAAAGGACCCAGGTTCAATTCCCCAGTTCTCATGTAAAGCCAGATGCACATGGTGGCACATGTGTCTGGTGTTTGTTTGCAGTGGCTAGAGGCCCTGGCATGCCCATTTTATCTCTTTCTCTCTCATAAATATAGATAGATAGATAGATAGATAGATAGATAGATAGATAGATAGATAGATAGATAGATAGATTGGAAGGAAGGAAGGAAGGAAGGAAGGAAGGAAGGAAGGAAGGAAGGAAGGAAGGAAGGAAGAAAGAAAAGAAAGAAAGAAAGAAAGAAAGAAAGAAAGAAAGAAAGAAAGAAAGAAAGAAAGAAAGAAAGAAAGAAAGGAAAATTTTTAATGAAAGAGAATTTGGACAAAAGTACCCTACAGGGCACTTCTCTCTCTCTCTCTCTCTCTCTCTCTCTCTCTCTCTCTCTTTTCTCTCTCTCTCTTCTTACAAATAAATAAATAAAAATACTTTAAAACATAAGAAAAATAATTTCTAGCGTCAATCCTTTTTGTTTAATATTTGGGTAATTGGTAATGCAATAATGTTGTGAAAATGCCAATGTGAGCATCCTTGTCTGCCAATCTTTGTTTCCCTTTGTTCTTCACTGGACACACTTTGGAAGGACAACTAGCAAAGCTGTTTGGCAGCAGTCTTAGCTGTAGCCTCTGGCACTACAGCCAAGGCTAGCCCAGGAAGGCCTCATAGCCAAGGCTAGCCCAGGAAGACACTTTGCTGCATCTTTGAAGACAGTTGTAAATGGAGAAAACTCACCTTGTCTGAGTTACATCTTTCTGCCCTTGAGACCAAGCCTGCTCTGGGGTGTCACTGTGGTAGCATTTAAAAATTGTATTTGGGAAACTCACCTAATAAAAATGCCTGTGACATGTCCATTTCTTAAGTGTTTTCCAGGGCCTTCCTGCACAGCTGTGTCTAGGTCCGAGGTCTAAAATGCCCGCAGGAATTGCCATATTTATTCAGTAGGAGAATTTCTTCCCCTTTGAGAGCTCCAGTGCTGTAAATTCGGGTCCCTCTTACTGAGCCTGACTTGGGGGAAATTGTACCAGTTTGCCAACATGGACAGGCAGGATCCAAGCCATCCCCTTATACTTCTGCGTTCTCTGAAAGGTGGAAATCCTTCAGCTGTAGAAGAGCCATGTGTGGCTTGATGTTGGAGAAACCTCACTTCTACCCATCAAGACAGCATGAATATTGATGGATGAATCCTTCCTGCATAAATAAATAAAGCATTTTGGGGACCCTACGTCCTTTTGGCTTCTAGAGTCTCCAAGTCGTGTAAGCTGCATTTAAATTACTTAGGACGGAAAGAGGATTGCCTTGAGTTTGAGGCCAGCCTGAGAATACATACTGAATTCCAGATCAGCCTGAGCTAGAGTGAGACCCTACCTCAAAAGCCAAAAACCTCATGACAAGCAAGGGGAGTGCAGCTGCCCATGGAATTTGAGGGGGATGTAACCTCCAGCTGGTTCCCAGAGGACATTCCTCAGCATGACCGTGGCTGTGTCTCCCACTTCCTGAGCTACGGTGCCCCTCTAGCCTCAAAGCTCAGCTACCTACAAGGCTTTCCAGACTTCTGTCTGTCCAATCAACAAAGGGAGGGAATGCAACCATATAGCAGGATGGAATTCCTGGTGTCAACCTCTTGTTCACAGCATTGTCCCCTCCCCGAGCCAAAATGGCTGTCATGTCATTTAAAAAAACATATTTTTTACTTATTTATACATATTTTTTATTTATTGATTTGCAAGCAGAGAGAGGGAGTGGTCAGGACAGGGCCTCTAACTGCTGCAAACGAACTCTAGACATAAGTGTCACTTTGTGCCTCTGGCATGGGTACTGGGGAATCGGACCTAGATCATTAAGCTTTGCAAGCAAGCACCTTAACTATTGAGCAATCTCTCCAGCCCTTTTTAAAATTTTTTATCTATATGTATTTTCCTATTTTTCCACAAATTACAGGTAGATACACAACTGTTTTGTGTGTTTGGCTTTATATAGGTGCTGAGGTCTTGAACCCAGGCCATCAGGTTTTACAAGCAAATGCCATTAACTGCATCTTCCCAGTCATTAATTTGAGTTTCTTAGGGTGAGAGGTTACTTACAGGGCACAGAGAGCTTATGAGTGATTATCCTGCTTAAAAAAAAACTGTATCTCAGGCTGGAGTGATGGCTCAGCAGTCATAGGCACTTGCTCACAAAGCTTGCCTGCCTGGAATTCAGTTCCCCAGCACCCAAAGTGATACATGCATCTGGAATTCACTTGTAGTAGCAAGAAACCCTGGCATACCCATTCTCTCTCTCTATCTATCTATCTATCTATCTGTCTATCATCTATCTATGTCCTCTCTACCTTCAGCTTGAAAATAAGTAGATTAAAATATTTTCAACAGTCTCTCTTCCTGAAACAACTGTTAGTTATAAAAGCTAGGGGCAGGTGTAGCCTTGTGAGCTCCTCCCCTAGAGCAATTAATTGGCTATAAATTCTGGTGAGGGGTGTGGCCTTGCAAAACCATCCCCCCAGTAATTTGCTTTAAAATGTTTTTATTTATTTGTAAGCAAAGAGGATAGACAGAAGAGAGGCAGAGAGAACGGGTATGTGAGGTCCTCCATTCACTGCAAATAAATTCCAGATGCATGTGCCACTTTGTGCATCTGGATTTACAGGGGCACTGGGGAATCGAACCAGAGTCATTAGGCTTTGCAGGCAAATGTCCTAACCACTCATCCATCTCTCCAGCTCCAGCTTCTACTACCGTTTAATTCTATCAGTTCTGGGGATACATGTGGTCGCATGAGCCCCTCCCCTCTCCATAACTGGAAGTCAATGTGCCAAATCTTATACACAGGTCTTTAAGTGATCACACTTCCTACAGGTCAATAGGGCAACAGGCTTGATGTGAGGTCATGTTGAGTATAGCAATCCAGCAAAAGCTCTTGTTCAGAAAATAGAATAGAGACATATTTGATGAATGGTAATACGCCTAATCAAGCTAATGTTGGACCCATCAGATCAGACATCTGATATAAAAATGTGCATGTTGGGCTGGAGAGATGGCTTAGTGGTTAAGTGCTTGCCTGTGAAGCCTAAGGACCCCGGTTAGAGGCTTGATTCCCCAGGTCCCACATTAGCCAGATGCACAAGGGGGCATGGGCATCTGCAGTTTGTTTGCAGCAGCTGGAGGCCCTGGCGTGCCCATATTCTCCCTCCCTCTCTCTCTCTCTCCCTCCCTCTCTCTCTCTCTCTCTCTCTCTCTCTCTCTCTCTGTCTCTCTGTCTCTGTCACTCTCAAATAAATAAACAAAAATTTTTTTTAAATGTGCATGTTAATGGTCACACTTGGAAACTGGTTGGACATGAAAAACACAGATGAAGCCCCTTGGAGAGTAGATAGATGTAATTTCTGTTAGGTTAACTTGTCCTCCCTCATGCACAATTAGGGCATTGCATCCAAGTGTCGGGTACAATATTAGGTAAAAGATGGATTCCGGGAGCTGGTCCCCCTGGGCTTCTCAATCAACACTATACACATGTGTCACTCAACTGCAACTTCTGGTCCTGAGAGCCTGGAATATTCCTGGCCCAGGAAGCACCACTGGAGTAATACAGGCAGCGCACCCCAGTTCTCAACAGCCCCACACGTTCAAATCCCGACCCTCACCTCCTGCCCCAAGACACTGTGAGTTCATGAAAGGAGAGAGCAGCTGGGCACTGGCCACTTGCATTGTTAGAAGCTATATTGTTAGGTATCAAGGATGCATTTTATTTGGGTGTTCACGGATTCTAACTCCAGAGCATGTTCTATGACCCCCAGAAACAAGAGAAAGAAAAACGTTACTACAAGATATGCCTAAGGAGGGAAGCCACTACCATTGTTCGACCAAATGAGTATGTTGTGCCCATCAAACTGCCCTTGACATGTTTTACATTGTACTTACGCCCACAGACTAGCGCTGCTCTCGCCTTTGATTGGACACTTCTCTTACCGGGTGGTGGGGGACACTGGGCAGATGCAAAAGTCATCAAGCTACTTGAGAAAAAGTGACTGTGTGGGCTGGAGAGATGGCTTAGTGGTTAAGGCACTTGCTTGCAAAGCCAAAGGACCTAGGTTTTTTGATTCTCCAGGAACCATGTAAGTCAGATGCTCAAGGTGCCACATGACCCTGTAATTCTTTTGCAGTGACCCTGGCATGCCCATTCTCTCCCGCTCTCTCCCTCCCTTCCTCCCTCCCTCCCTCTCTCCTTCTCCCTCTCCCTCTTCCCTTCCCTTCCCTCCCTCCCTCCCTCCCTCCCTCCCTCCCTCCCTCCCTCCCTCCCTCTCTCTCTCTGCTTTTTTTCTCTATCTCTTAAATAAATAACTAAATAAGTAATTTTGAAGTGTCTGCTAATGGGCTAGGGAGGTTGCTCAGCAGTTAAAGATTATGCTAGCATAGACTATTGCCTCAGGTACTGTTCTCCAGTACCCACATAAAGCCAATTATGCTAAGTGCTACTTGTGGTGTCTGGAGTTTGTTAGCAGCAAGAACATCTAATATGCCTATTTGATCTTTCTGTTATAATGCCTTAGTTAGCTTTTTTGTAGATTTTGATGCCAATGTAAGAATATGCCATATACAATCATTGCCTGTTTTTCTTTTACTCAGCCCATTGATTTTGAGATTTGTGCTTGTTTTATTTATCAGTGGTTCATTCCTTTTAATTGTGTAGAAATATTCTACTCTTTGAATATATCAACATTTTTATATCAGCTTCCTTTGTTTGTATGTGACATAAAGCTACTGTGAGTATCTGTGGTAGTTTTCATGGATGTCCCCCAATAGACTCATGTGTTTAATTGAAACTTGGATCTCCAACCACCTGGCTAGAAGAGGTGTCACCAGGAGCAGATCCTGGGGGCCTGCCCGAAGGTGTGTTGGGGGAGATCTGATTTCCCAGCTTCGGGGTATGCAGGACAGGCAGAGCTCAGCCAGGCTCCCTGCTGCTTGCTGCTGGGTTTCTGTTTGCTTGTGGTGCTGGCTGTTTGGTGGTCTCTCTGAGCTTGGATCTGTGACAGATGACCAGCTTCTTCCACCAGTGGAATCCACCCTTGGATCTACAAGCTGAAATCAACCCTCCACCCTATAAACTGTGTCT